>NC_087519.1:22304398-22604398 GCF_963921805.1 Phalacrocorax carbo
GGTGAAAATGGCAGTACAAATAATTCCTCACTATTAAAATGCACACCGCTTTTCTCATTTGAATATGGCACTTGCTTGTTACGACTGGTTCTTGTTCGGTTTTTTGCCTGCGGAAGAACCCGAGCCCACAAAGTAACTGTTAGATTTCCTCTCTGAGCGGATGTGTATGCTGTGGCTGTTCCCCTTTAGGCTTGTATCGCTGCAGAGCATTTTCACTGGGCCGTGTCATGTTCCCACGACTCTTTCCCATCAGCTCAGGCTGTCTGAGCCCTGCTGTGCTCCTCAGTGCTGCGCTGTGATGAGCGCCTGGCGTGGCGTCACACCACATTCAGTGGCAGAGTGGCTGATGGGAATGCGAGGGTGAGGCAGGGCTACCAGCTGTTGAACACTGCAGAAGCAGAGCATGCTGAGGGAAGGACTGAGTTCACACTTTGGCCTGATGTTCGGCATCGTGCCTGAGCTGTAGCAGGTGTCAGTCTGAGCCCTGGACCTTTCTGACCCGTCATGCCTGACTCCGGTGCACCTCGTCTGCCTGTCCCCAAGTAGGAACTTCACAGAGCCCTTGCTCAGCTGGACTCTGCTGGGATTGCTTGTTTAGCTTCGAGCAGTGCTTATGAATGATGTGAACAGAAGGAGCCGATAGGTTTTCTTGCTGGCAGCTGTGCTCCAGCTATGTGGCTGCTCTGTACAGGGAGGGAATTAAGCTGTGCCGCTCCTTAGCTGCGAAACAGTTACAGACATCCAGGCCTTGCAGGAGGGTGTTTCAAGGGAATAACAGCATGTGTTCCTGATTCTGTATAGGTGCTCAAACACTTCTCTCTCCATGTATCATAAGTAATTTTCAGTTTCCTTGTCCTCCACTGTTCAACATGCCACCAAAAAATTGCTGTGGCCCCCCTCAGAGCAAGCTGCCTTTTGGTGGCAAGGAATCCTCTGCATTTATTTCCAGGAGAGTTTACAGATGTTACTGAAGGGTTTATTTCTGTTAATTCAGTGCCAGCTTGGCCACCTTGGAGAAGGAAAGTGTAAAGAGTTGGCTAGAACAGTTGTTCAGGTTTCCATTTCTCTTACCTGCTGATGCCAGGCAAGTTTGCTGTAGAAGGGAGCAGGAAGGATTGTATTGCTTCCTACCACAGGCGCTGTTCTCAGTGCTTAACAAAACCTTTCTTAAATGTTTTCCCTTGATCCGCATGCTGGAGCATGGCCTGGCTTGCAGGCCAGGCTGTCAAAAACATCCAAGAAGTATTTTTCTGCAGACTTCCTTCTTTCAACTGCATCGTTCCCCTGCTGCCTCAGTGTATTGTGATTCAGCTTTTGTGTCCGAAGCCAGCCTTTCTGGCATGACGCAGCTCAGGTGGTGGGGACACCTACCTAGTAAATGTGGGAAGTCTTGTTTTGCTGTGATCTGTGGGTTGTTACAGGCTGGAAGGTTGGGGCTGGTCACTGCTGATGTCAGGAAGCATAATGTATCCAAGCTTTTTTGGTGGGAAATCTGTTTCACAGCTTCTCTTCTGACTTTCACAGTAATTAGGAACACTTATGTGTTTGGGCATGGGTGTGGGGTAAAGCACTGGTGGCCTGGAGACCATGAAGAAAGAACTTAATATTTGGTCTGTAAGTCACAAAGGCCTTCTCAGTTCACACGTTGCTAAAATTGCCAGCTGCCTGCTGAATTTTCCTGGAAACGTGTATTATTTTAAGCCCAGCAGTTGCGTTTAGCTGTTAGTGCTTCACTCAAACAGGGTAAGCTAACTCTGATGCACTAGTTTGGATTCATTTGATGGTCTTGGAAGGAACCTGGATTATTGGGTTAAGCAGACTCTTGGTAATAGCTAATAAGACTTTTCACTGTCATCATTTCTAGGTGCTGTCCTATAAAACCTTACCAGACTGCAGCATTGTGAAAAAGTTTCTGATTATACCTGTTTCTATTGTTTTCCCCCTCCTCTCTTTGAAACCTAGACTCCGGGCTGGTGGTTCCAAGCGTGTCTTATGAGCTTCACAAAAAGCTGCTCTCGGTTGCTGAGAAGCATGGGCTGACTCTGGAGCGGAGGCTGGAGATGACGGGAGTGTGCGCGAGTCAGATGGCCTTGAGCCTCCTTGGGGGACCCAACAGGTAAAGCTGTTCCCTTTCATGCTGCCGTGGGTTTGCCCCCTCTAAGAAGAGCTCACTTATCTTTTTCTGCTAAGTGGGGTTGAGCTAAAAGGGGCTGAGAGGTTATTTTTGAGGTAACATGGATGCCTGCTGCTGCTTGCGCTAGTCCTTCGGTGGTCCTGCAGCTGGAGGCAGCTGTCACTTCTCTGCCTTCCTTCCCTCTAAAGGAAGAAACTCACCTGATGCCATGCAGACCTGCGTTGTAGCTCATGTATCAGCCTGTTCCCAAATAATAATGAAAACAAGTGTGAGGCTCAGGTTCCTGAAGCAGGAGGAAGCCTTACAGTAGGTTTCTGTGTTCATGCTCTTTTTTCCTTCCTGCCCCCCAGCCCCAGCCTCTCTAGAAAAGGGCTGGCTGAACATAAATGACTTGCTAAGGGCTTTTTTCTGGCTCCTGTGTCCCAGAAGCAGAAGTGTCTCTTCAGTCAAAGACAAAATAGGCAGAGCTGAGATTATTTTTTTTTCTCTACTTACTGGGATTTTTTTTAGGGAATTGAGCTTTGCACAGGTATAACCCAAGTCAGATTAAACCATTGCAGAATTTCTGGCAAGCTACTCTTTCGCAAATAAGTAAACCTTTCTTTTGTTGTTTTTACATGTTACAGTTTAATGATATCAATAAAAGCAAAAGTTGGCTCATGAAAATGAAAGTTGTGCTCAGCTTTTCACAATGCTAAATTAGCTTTCAGGCATCTACACCTAAACTGAGAATATCCTGGTCTTTTGGAGGGCCCAATTCAATAGCGGGTTTGGAGTGCACTTACTGCTTTTTGTGTGCGTACTTGTGCTGCCTCTTTTGAAAAGCTCCACTCTGTGCCTGCACTTACAGACAATTGCACATGTATTTTTCTGTTGTTGATAGATGCTCCAAATTATTTGCTCTTGAAATGGAAGGTAAGCCTTAAGTCTCCCTCTGTTTATTTGGTAGTACTTTACCAGGACCTGATTATTTGATTGAGAGCAGTAAGTGATTACATACCAGGCAGTGCTGACCCTGTCAGCTGAAAACTGTGCTGTAAGCCACCCTTGATGGCTTGCAGGCCTTTTAAATAAATGAACTTTATTTTGCAGTTGATGAGGCTTGGGAGGTAGAAATTTTTTTTTAACTGTGGCTCTGCTGATGGAGTAAATTACTCCATATTTTTAAGAATGTATAGTTAGCATTCTTCTAAAATCAGAGGGGCAGAGGGAAAAAAAAACCTCCTAAAAGTGAAACAGTACTGGATTCAGGCTTGCTACATGAACAGTGAAAATGCCCCCTGCTTTGAAAATACAAGCTGACTGCATGATGAACCAGGATAGACTGGGATCTTGTGGTCTCTGCTGTGGGTGCAAGGAAGTCTTGAAGGGAACCTGCAAGCAGAGCAGCTCTCTAGTGTCAGCACTACAAAAGGATGTGGGTTCCTTCTTGGAGGCAACGGAAGATTTGCAAAACACCTGTAAATTTGCATTTTACTGTGGCTTTTTTTTTCCCCTCTTACAGGAAGAAGGTAAGACATTCTTGGGTTTATTAATTCCGCTTTTGTCTGCATTTTAGGTTGAACCCAAAGAACGTGCATCAGCGGCCCACAGTAGCCCTGCTGTGTGGCCCCCACGTGAAAGGGGCCCAGGGGATCAGCTGCGGACGGCACCTCTCCAACCACGACGTCCACGTCATCCTTTTCCTACCCAACTTTGTCAAGATGCTGGAATCCATCACCAACGAGCTGAACCTTTTCAGCAAGACACAAGGCCAGCAGGTATCCAGCGTCAAAGGTGAGTGAGGAGTGGATTTGCTCTCCGCCACCCTTGTGCCTGGCAGAGACCTGTCCTGCTCAGCTCCCCAGTGCCTGCCTGGTCCGGTGGCACCATCTAGTGGCACTGCCACAGGCAGGTGACCAGTCAGAGGCCGGCGGGACAGCAGAGACTCGAGGTTCCAACAGTGGACTGGTTGTGCTGGTACAGATGTTTCCTGTATGAACAAATATGGAAGAGCTGCTGTATGGATTTGAGTCAGACCAGCCATTCCCTTAGGATAAGGGCCTGCCTTGTTCAGCATATCAGAACTGCAAGTAAATGAGCATCTAACTGCTGTTTCAAACCAAGCAGACAGCTTTGCTGAACTCCCAGCAGCTGTCAGAATTCAGATCTCTTAGTATGCCATAGAATAAAGGGATGCTCAGTCTTCTCTGAGAGCTGGCTTCTGTTTGTCATTTCACCAGCGGTATTTTCAAACCTGTTTCCTTTAAACTCCTTGGGAGATACAAAAGCGGTAATTAGGGCTCTGTGTAGCATTTTGTATTGTGGCAGGGTGGGGGGATGCACTGTACTGGCTGAGCTGTTTGCCTGTTACAAAAGCTTATAAAAGATACTGCACCAAGGACTTCATGGTCCATCAGATAAGGAGAATGCAGAAGATGTAGTATGGAGCAGGCGAGTGCAGTGAGACTGACGGAGTTCAGTGGGGCAGGCAGCAGTATGGCACACAAGCTGCATTTCCATAGCAGAGGTGGTCGGTGTGCTCCAGAAAAATAGGCCGGTTTTGTCAGCTTGGAAATGTAAAATGATCCTTTTCTAATGGAGAGAGCACTACTGCTTCCCTGGGCTGCCTGGACTGGCGAGTCAGCTCAGGGCAGCATCTGGGGCTGCTCAAGTGCTGACTGCTTGATGAGATTTTGTACCTGAGAGTCTGTGAATGTTCTTCAAAGTGCTAAAGAGCTTTTAAATATCGGTGCCAGTATCTTCTGCAGAAGGACGGCAATAATAACCGCTAAGACCATACTGTATGCAGGGAGTCTGTGGGTGCTGGAGGCAAAAATGAAAAATCTGCTGGTAGCGCAAGAAGGGAAGTCAGTGAGCCTTAGTTCGAGGTTTCAGGTTGGTCCTCAGTGCTCAACAGTGTGTTTGTTTGTTTCAGATCTCCCAGATACCCCTGTTGACCTAGTGATCAACTGCCTGGATTGTCATGAAAATGCCTTTTTAAGAGATCAGCCTTGGTACAAAGCGGTTGTGGACTGGGCCAACCAGAACCGGGCGCCCGTCCTCAGCATAGACCCTCCGATAAATGAAATGGAGCAGGGCATTGATGCCAAGTGGTCGCTGGCCTTGGGTCTGCCCCTGCCCCTGGGCGAGAGGGCAGGGCGCGTGTACCTCTGTGACATTGGAATTCCCCAGAAGGTCTTTCAAGAAGTGGGAATAAACTACCACTCACCCTTCGGCTGCAAATTTGTCATCCCCCTGCACTCTACTTAGAGCCCATCCAGCCACACGGCTCTGCAGGGAGAGAAGAGAGGAGGAGGAGGCGGCCTGTCAGATAAGCTGTCCAGTGGATCCTGACTAGTAAACTCATGACGCCTTAAGGATGTGAAGTTCTGGAGAGATTTCCTTCCAAAAGAAATGCTGTGTATTTAAAAAAAAAAAAAAAAGAATAATCAGAAAATGAAACAAAAAGAGAAGGAAGCGAATATTCCTGCAAAGCTATTTTCATTCTCTTGTGCCATTGTACGGAGGAACACGCAGGAAAATGGTGTCTGTCCCTGGTGAAGGCGACCGTTGCTGCCAGGCCCAGCTGGGAGGCTGTTTAATGAGGGGGTGTACACGGAGGTGGTACAAGTGACAGGTGTTTTGGAGATTTTGAGAAGTGTTTCTCAGCCCTTCTGGGCAGACAGACCCAGCAAGGGTGCCCTGGTGGGAACAGCACCCCTTGATTTTGTAGAAATACCTTCTGTTGCAGTTGTACCACGAGGGAGGATTTGGTTTCATTCTGTTGTTCTTTTTGACTCCCCTCTCCCCTGTTTTGTATTCCTGAAGGCAGTTGTAGCTCACTCTCCCTCCTGGACCCTCCAGCCCCTCAAGGAGAGTGTTCCCTCTTTGGAAAGCTTACGTCAAGAGCTAGAAGCTCTCAGGTTGCACATGCTCTGTGAACACCAATGTCCTCAGCTAGGCCTTACTTGCGTATATACTCTCTTGGCTTTTTGGTTTTTTGCTTAGTGAAGCCCAGGTCTCTGGGAGCAGGGTATGTTTTGGAGAATGACTTTTCCAGGATAGTTGGCTTGCTTTTTCTTTCTTTCTTACTTCTTTCTGGCACAGTAAGTGGCTGAAAGAGGGAAAGGATAGTGAAACAGGGCAGCGTCACTCTGATTTTGTTACGCAGTGTATGGTGCAGTTGACATTTGGGTGAGTTCCCCCAGTGCTTCCAGTATCTCTCCTACACTCAGTGTGGTTTGGGAAGTAGGTCATGGATCCACTCGTTCCCTGGGGGCTTGAAGCCTTTGTATAAGGTGGGCTTGTGTGTGTGCATCTATGTGCTGGGAACCAGAATGAGGAAGGACTCGGGTCCTCAGCTTACATGGTGCCTGCAGGATATGGTATGGGGAGAGCTGCTGCCCTCCTGGAGGGGTACAGGAGATTCTTGTCTAAATTACTCTAGGGGATCTTTCCCAGGCTGCTCTGCTAACTGGTCTTGTGCCACACTCACTTCCCATGCGCTGCCAGGAAGCCTTAGGTTATCTTTTCCTGTGCTTGTTTTGTTGACCTCACAGAGCCTTAGTGCAGTGCCTAGAGCAGAGGCAAGCTGAGGAACCATCAGTTAGCTGGCTTCGGGAGTCCATCATGCTGGCTTTTTGTGTGCTTTCTGAAGGCTTTGCAGCTGGAGGCTGACCCAGGGAAGGGCTGAACCTGGAGTGATGCAGGAGGTGCTGTAAGGTGAGCTGTTCCTTCAGAGGAACCGGGTGGATGCAAGGCAGGGGCCCTTTTCTTGGCAAAGAGGGGTTCAGCTCCCTGCTTGCTCCTGATGCTGTGAGTGTGGGCAGTGCTTGAAGGTCTTCTGGCACCTTATCTGTCCCCAGAACTCCTGCAGGTACCTAAACCTTGCCCAGACACTCTTCTGGCAGCTGGGAAAGCTTCAGAGCTTCAGACAGTGCCTTTTCTCCAGGGGAGGCGGATCTCTTCTGAGGCTGAAGCACTGGCGTAGCTGCTCTGTTGCTGTGCTCTACTAAGCAGGTAGCAAACCTACTGACCCACCTGTGCTCCGAGGGGTGAGGATTAACAGATCAGACACTTGTCTTTCACCTGCTTAGAACAAAGGCCAAGTGTATCAAAGGAGGAGGGAAGAAACGTCCTCAGTTGAAAAGAAGCAATTGAGTAATTAATACTGCCTGGAAGTGCAGAGTGAGGAGGGAGAACACAGCCCCTAAAGACAGGAGGCTGGTGAGGGGGCTTGCCTCTGCCGCTGCCCCAGGTCTCTTCCTCTGCCAAACTGCCTGCACCTTGCCGAATCTACCTCAGCAGGATGAAGGGCTTGGCCCCTCTTGGTGTCTGGACCCCTGGCTTTCCCCTGAGCTTCTTGCCCCACTGAGGGCTGGATGACTGAACCATGTCTGCTGGCGTATGCCGGGTGGCTTTAGTGCTCGCACGGGGAGGCTCAGTGACTTGTCAGTGCTGTGACGGGGTGTAGCACTGCCCTTGAGCTGTTCCTCTCCTGTAGGAAGCCAAAGCACCTATTCCTCAGGTGAACCATGTTTCAGCTAGAACCACAGTGGCATTTAACAGGCTGTGGTTCTGACGGCTGCACTGGGAAGGGGTAGCAATGTGGTTAGTTATTTAAAACACAAATGTGAGGCTTCCCTCTGCCTTTCTTGGTTCTTTGGGTGTTTCTGCTTCATCTAATCTTTAGCCAGGCAGAGGAGCAGCAGCTGGGCTAAAAAGGTGGATGACCGTCCCTTGGTTGTTGCTGTGGTACAGTGTTAGCTTTAGTCTCCTTAGTTTTCATTTTCCTTGCTCAATCACTTGATAAGAGAACTTGCTGTTTCAATTTCTGCTTTCTTTGAACCAGGCGGCAGGCTTTTCTCACCTCTTCTGCATTTGGCTATTAAACTGTAGATTGTACACACTGAGCAGTATCAGTCTAGAAAGACTGAAGGCTTCATCACTGGGTCCTTTTCTGCCTCAACTATGCTGTGCCACTGGCTGAAGTTACGTGCCCAGAAGGGCACTGAACCAGGTGAAAATGTTTTTGCAGGGATGGCAGCTGGGATCAGCTCTGTACTTGCTGCTGCGCAGCTCCAGGAAGCACTAACGCCCTGTGTTGCCAGCAATAGGGTTCCCCATGTTTAAGAAAAAAAAACAAAACAAAAAAACAACCAACACGAACAGTATTGCACAACAGGAGGTTGTGCCCCATATAAAGAAAAGGATTCCTGATCCCTACCTGTGCAGTGTTTAGGGCACAGCAGGCAGCTTTGGGCTGTGTTTTAGCACAGTTAAACTTTACAGTGTGCTCACTTTCTGGAGGTGAGAACAGAGTCAGGTATTTGGCTGTACTTTCCCTCAGGTGCAAAAGGCTTACTTGAGGAAGTACTGGCCTCACCCAAATGAAATGCATCTTATGTGCAGGTGTGAGCTCTTCTGGAGCACTCAAGAGACCCAGAAAACAGGTCTGGGTCCCTCCTTTTCCCCCTTCCCCCATGTTGCCAGAGTGAATTCAAAGAATGGAACACTTTGTCAGTGTTTGAGATAATTTCTACCCTAACCACCATCATGGGAACTGCTGGCAAGTGCTGCTCTCTTCACTAACATGTGAAGATGACTGCACTATGTCACTACTTGATATTCCATTTGTGACCTGATGTTTGTAATGACTAATTCCTGCCGCTGCTGGGGGATGCCCTGAAATAAAGTGCAACTATTCATGTATGCTATTTGTGTGCAGCTATTTATTTGTCTGCTACCATTCTCAAGCCTGACACCACAGCTGGAGCAAGCCTTCCTCCTGCTCTGCACTCTTCAGAGGAGCAAGGGCCAAGAGCAGGGAGAGTTCAGTCCACTCACCCTCACTTTCTGCACTCTAGTGAAGCCAAGATTCCTGCTGTTTCATTTCCAGTTAATTTTTCAACATCTCCATCTTCCTTTGCAGAAAAAGCAAAGCTGGGAGCAAGAGAACCCTAGGCCTGCCTACAAGGGAAGTATCAAACAATAAGAAACACTTTATTTTAACTTTACAACATATAAATAGACAAATCTGTGCTTTCCAATGTAGCTTTTCCTCCCCTCCCCAGGGTCCTTGTCACAGTGCCCCAGCCCCTCTGAGAGAAGAGCAAGTGGAGCTGAACTGCAGGGGCTAGGCCAATCCCGTATGTACAAATGCAGCAGGCTTTGCACCCTCCCCAGCTGTCATCTGCTCAGGTCCCGGCTGGTGCCGCGACCACAGAGCATCCTTTCCTCTGCAGAGAGGCCAGCAAAGAACGGATGCAGGAGGGCTTCCGAGAACGTGATCCTCTGGGAAGGGTCGAATTCTAACATCCTCCTCATCAAGTCAAAGAGCTGTGCGTGCTCCAGCGAGTCGTGCAGCATGTACGTCTGGAGCAGAAAGGCAGGGGGGAGAGCGGGGAGGGTTTTAGCACTACAGTAGGACCCCTAGGCCCTGGTTGTGTGATGTACAGTGAGGTGATGGCTGTCTCCCAGCCTGAAGTACAGCATCCCTCCCCTTCCCTAGTGCCTGTCCTGCTTCAGCCAGACCAATAAACTTCTGTTACTGCAGCTGAGAGTTTAGGGCTCCATAAAAGCCATCCCTTAGCCCCACACCTCTGATCTGGGGAACACAGCCAGCCCTCCACCAGCCATGGAGCAGCACCTACCCGCAAGGGCTTGCAGTTCTCTTGGACATATCGCCCATCGGATGTGTTCTCATCCCATACCAGGTTCCCATTGTGGAAATATTTTTGCTTCCTGCAAAGGAAAGGTTCAGTAAGGCATGAGTCATCCTTCCAGCACCTCTCCCATGGTTATACCCATATAGGTGAGACCCAGTGCGATGACAGAGAACTGGTATCCGGAGTAATTACCCACAAACGTTTGGCTGGACTGTTTGCTTTCAGGAAGAGGTTCTTACCGGGTTTTGTGGATCATGTGGGATGGAATGGGCCCAAGGATTTTTTCCATCATAACAAGATGCTCACGATTCTCATGGGTCTGCAAAGGAGAAGAGCAAAGGTACATTAATTCAGAACTTGGAGATCTGATGATAAAAGGTCTATCCCCTATACAAGTGCAGGGTAAGAAGAGACAAGCCTCTGTCAGGGATGATGCAGTGCCCTTCCATCTCTACTTGCTCTCTTCATTTTTCTATTCTTCACAGGCACAGTGGAGAAACCAGAAGTGATCTGAACCTTGTCCTTCCAGCAAGGCACAAGTCCTCAAACCATGACTTTTCCTGGCTTATTTTCAAACTCGGATCAGTGCCTGATCTGCATTTCCCTTCCCTTTGCATTAAGGATTCTTAACGTACAATTCCTCTTGCAAGAACCATACCTGGAAGAGTGTGAAGCCACGGTAATACTCAAACAGAATGCAGCCGGTACTCCAGACATCACATGGCTGTGCCCAGCCCAGCTCTGCAAAGGAGAATCAAGTTAACTTTGCCCTCTCAGCAAGTCCCACCAGATATCTACTAGTTCCTTGTTGAAACTGCAGAGATACACAAAGCCAGACCCAGAAGTTATCTGTGCACTTTCCAGTGCTGCACACTGGTAAGAGGACTGTCACATCCCCCACAAGACCCATCTGTTTGTTTCAGCTTATGCTGACTCTGCATTCTCCTGGAGCCAATTTGAGCACTTCCTGAGTCCCACAGGCTTTTCTCAGCTCCTCCCACTCCATGTCAAGTGCTTGCACTAACCATTACTACCTTCCATACAATCAGGACCTTGGTGTTGCAGCAACGCATGGAACAGGTTGTCCCCAAGAACTGGAGTGCTCTCAAGCCAGTTTTCCTCTAGACAGCATCACCCTACAGCACCCTGGGAGAAGCATTCTCCTCCACCCCTCCAAGACTCCCCAAACCCCAGCAGTATCTCACCCAGAATCACTTCTGGTGGACGGTAGTGCCGGGTAGCCACGATAGTGGTGTGGTGCTCATGATCGAAGGTGGCACTTCCAAAATCTGCCACACGGATGCTTGTGTTCCGAATGGATTTTTCTTCGCAGCTCTGCAAGCGAACAAGAAATCCTCATCACTTCTAATAGCTGGTTCAGGATTAAGCTAGGCTTTGAAAGGAGCCCTCTGACCCAAGAACCGCCATGTCTGTGCTAATCAGAAGGATTGTAACTGTGAAGCTCTGAGGTCTTTACATCTCAAATTAGTGTTAAGCTGCTAACATGCCACTTTATGGACTAGAGCCACTGAAGCAGCCTTAAAACTTTTGGAAGACATAGGAGAAAGAAGAAGCCCAGCTTCTGGTTTGTTCTCACTAAAGAGACTTTCAAGGCCCTGTGGGGCATGCATGGAACAGGGAAGATGCAATTTTTGCACGGGGGGAAAGGCAGGCTATTCCTGATTGATTCACATCTCCTTTGGATATAACCCACCTTTTTCTCGTTGTACAGAGTGTCAAAATCAGAGTTGACAAACAAGATGTTTTCTGGCTTGAGGTCAGTGTGAGTCAGCTGGTTGTCGTGTAAGACTGCACGGATGGACAGAGGAAAAAAACATATATAAGAACCACTCACCGAAGCACCCATACAACTCTGCCCATCAAATTGCCAAGCTGACTCCTCCTCAGCTCCCTTCCAACCCATTCTGGTGACACATCATGGCCTAGCTGAGGACGAGGTATTTCTGACATGGAGAAGGCACCTTTTGCACAGAAGAGCTTACAAGTCTCTCTTCCATTCCTTGCAGAAGGAAAATGAAGCAAGTCTAAATGCTACTGCTCTATCCTCCACAGAAATCAGCATCTCTTATCTTTGTATAAGCTTCAGAAAAGGAGGCAAACAAATAGCTAGAATACCTAGATACTATTTTGGGTTAAAAAAATAATAAAAAAGAGCAGGCGCTGAAGAACAAACAGCTGCTGGCAAGCCCACAGGCTGGTCCTGGGTGACTTACATCTCAAGGCATGGCAGAGCTGGTAGGCCATGTGCCGGATCTGAGGGAGAGGGTATGGCTGGAAGTTGTTCTCCTTCAGGAACTCAAAAGTGTTCTTGCCCAGAAGCTCAAAGGCAATGCACATGTGGCCATGGAAGTTGAACCAGTCTGACATCAGGACACATAAGCTGTGCAGAGAGAAAGAAGCGAGGATTAAGGATGATTCAGGGACTCGACAGAACAGTCAATCTCCCAGTTGCTGGCTACTTCAGAAGTGGTTGGTGAGCAAAAGCTCGGAGCCAGCTGACTCAGGAGTGCGGTAATCCCTCTACATACAGCAGAGAGACACCCCCTCCCCACTTGGCTCAACCACCTTTAGACAGAGATGTCCAATTCAAGTGGGACAAGGCAGCAGGTGCCTGTCAGAGAAGGAGCTCACTATGACCTGGCATGGCAGTTTTTAAGACGTTAAGTAACCAAGTGTTCAGTAGAACTAGAGACAGACTCTCTTCTTCTGAAACGCAGAGGAACAAGACAGGTTTTCCCACACACAGGAGGCAAGCAGCAGGTATTCCAGTCCTCAGCCCTGTATTTTTTTGGATGTCACCCAAGCAGACCGCTTGTCTGTAAGGAAGTGGTACTGAATACCCGGCAGCCTCATAGGAACTTACAATTTGTTCTCCTTGTCCTTCTCTTTGATTTTTTTCAGGACATTAATTTCCAGCCTGGCCGCTTCTCGGTACTTTCCAACATTTTTTATGATTTTCAGCGCCACCTGAGATTTGCCTCTGTAAGGGAAGAGACAAAAGGACAGAGTCAGAGAAAAAAGCCTACATACCCACATCCTCAGCCCACAAAGAGAGGGCACATCCCAGTTACTCTGATCATGTTTTCATTTGTTAAGATGCTTAGTCATTGTTGGGTCCCAACAAAGCTCTCAAGATCTGCCAAAGACTTATGCCGCTTGACCAGTAAAGTACCTACATGGAAATTTGAAGCAAAAGGCTGTTGCTGGGTAACACTCCAAAGAGAGCTGCAGGCAGCTCTGCAAGCATGCCATTTCCTGACACAGCAGTCCATAAGGTCACTATGCCTCCAGCAGTCACCTCCCCTCTCCAACTGTGCCAGAGGAGGCAGATCCCAGGGCTTCCTATACTAAGCTGACACCACAGCTCCAAGCCAGACAAAAGGTCAGGAAGATTCAGGGGTCAAGTGTAATCACTGGAGAGGTTAAAAAAAAAAAATGCCCTGGCAGATTAAGAGGTCACTTTCCCCAGCTGCCTGGCCCAGCCCTCAGACAGCATTCGCTGCTTCTGCAGCAGGGCAGTAGAACAGCCTGTGCTGAAGCCCTCAAGTTCCCTTGCAGAAGTCCCCTGCTTCCCTTAACGCATCAGTCTGCAAACTCAGGGGACCGAGGTATGAACCAGGCATCTTTCAACTTGCTATAAGAAATAATTTCTACCATAGTGACAAGTGGACAGTGACAACAACAGTTTGGTCCAGCGGAGTCCAGACCCACGCAGAACTGGCAGTGTTAATCCTGCCATGCTTGTAAGCGCCTGAGCTTGATGTACCAGGGACAGACAAGTTATCTGGAAGGGAAAGATGCCCACCTGGCATGGTCCACACACTCCACCACTTTGCCAAAAGTACCCTCGCCAAGGCTGCCAACAATTTCATCTAGGAGAGAAAACAGGAGCGGATGTGAACTTTCAGAGCCTTCGCGAGAGCTGAGGTCCTGCAATTTCACAGCAATGAAGTGTCTCTCACTGCTACACTCTTTAAAACTCGAGAGTCTATTGTCTGCCTCAGGCAATTTACTGGTCAGTCCATTTATAAGCATAAAAACACTAGAGACCCCTCCAGTACAATACGAGAGATCTTGTCTAACATGGGGATAGAAAGTAGAGAGGTAAAGTTTTACGAAAGGTGGCTGTACATCGCTCTTGAAGCCAATCGCCGATCCTGCACACCAGGTGGCCTTCCTTGTCATCTTCCACGCTCCTGCTGCGCTTACTGCTCTGTTGGCTTCTCTGTACACACCGCCCCCCGAAACGGCATACGACCAAGCGCGCACAGCGGGCAGTTCCGAGTGGCAGGATTGTGTTGTCATTCAAAGGTGGAGATGATGGTGCGTCGGTGGTTGGATTTTCCAGATCCCAGCATTTCATAAGGCACACAGCATATATAACGATAGGGATATTGCAAGGGACACGTCAAGACACAAACTAACTTCAAAACAGAAAAGAAATCAACAGCTACAGGTATGTAAAGAAAACTCTCTCATTAGCTACGGCCTCTGGTGCTGCCGCCTCTTAGGCAGGAAAATGCCCCCCTCTTCTCTGAAGGGAAGCAGCAGCTGGGAAGCTCCAGTGTTAAGGTGGCTTGACTTGGCACCACCATTCCCCACAGAGGAGCAGCTTCCTCTGCAGCACCGGGAGCATGCTGCCAGAGGGACAAGAAGAAGGAGGGAGGGCTTTGCCAGAAGAACGTCATTTTCTCCGCTGGCAAACGTGACGAAGGGTACACACGCTGTCAGTTTGGACAAGCTGTCCAGTAGAAGCCAGAGTAGCAGTTCTCCCTCTGCAGCCTGCTCTTTTGTACCTCGGTTAATAGATCGCCAGCTACCCAGAGCCGTGACCTGCCCCAGCTACGAACCAGCCCTTCCCTTCTGATTACTCCAGCTACCACACCGACCCTAAATCTATCCACCCGACTGGCTGCAAACAGACCTGGTGTTGCACATCGGCCTTAGGGTGCAACTTTAAGCTTGGGAGAGCTTTAGGAACAGGACAGTTAAATGAATCCCCAGGGAGCATTCCGCTACACTTCAGGCATCCAACTAAAGATACAAGGTCACGTTCACCCCTGCTACTGCTAGCTTCTACTGGAAAACCAGCCGAACATTCCCTAAAGGACCCGGGGTCCACAAAGCAAGCTGCCCTAATTCCCCATCTTTTTCTATTCAGTCTTAAAAATAGTTACAATCTCTAGAGCGAAGAAATTATTACAAAGATCTACATTTCCATGCCCAAGCTTCTATCAGGCTTCTCTTCTGTTGCCCCTCACCCCCCAGCTAGTCCAAAATAGCGAGCTACGATCAAACCCCAGAAGGTCAGCTGAAACGGAGGAGGAGGTAGAGGACAGTTAAGACAGCTGTGAGACTTCAAAGGATTTAGATCACGCCAGCCCAAACCTGCACACCGTTATCACCGCACGCACACACACATGTAAACCGCACTGGAGCGTTTTCATCATAACCCTGGCTCTTTCTAAAACTAAAATTAAAAAGTCAGCTGGAAAGAAATAAAAGGAGGAAAGCAACAGACCATCAGAAGTTCCCAGCCATGCAGGTATCCGCTGTAAGTGCAGGGATCAGGACTTGGTCATTTAGTTGTAATAACATTTACAACAAGAAACTTGTGAAAGATGGAAACGTTCCTTACAGAAGAGAAGCAGTGAAGCAGAGGCATTTGGTCTGACAGCTCACAACACTTCCAGGGCATTCCTGGTCCTGGGACCAGCCTCCCCACCCACTTCCAAATACTCCCTGTTAATCCTTGAAAGGAATACTACATTTCAGGGTGGAAAATGGGGAAGTTTTCAAAGTAGCTGAAATCCAAGGACACTTGTGTGAAAATAGGCAAAGAGGACATGTGCATACCCTCACAAGGCAGAAGCCTTTCTCTCAGTACAGTGGGACAGGGGTTAATAACCACAGAGCTGAAAACTTGTGAGAACGCGGCTGATCGATCCCATCTGCTGTGGGATCCTGGCACAAAGTCAAATTGATGTGCCTTCATGGGAGTGCTCCATACCACTGCTGCATACCAAAACCCCCCAGAGCAGCTGCAGTATGCAGAAGTGAAGCCCTGGCCCTGTATAAACCTGAACAATGACCAATCCCCAGCAGAGCCAGGCTGGCCCGCAGCCAAAGCTCGGCCTTGTTAGCCTATCACATGTGTGCCATTTGAAGCTTTCCCTGATCCCCTCCCTAGCCATAAAGAGTACAGCTTAGTTTCCTCACATATTAAGGCAATGGGGGCCAGACCAGTAAAAACCAATAGCTACAAACACTTCCTGCTTAACAAGACACAGATTCTGACTATATGTTCCACGTAATGAAAGCAAACACAAAAATGGAATTCGAGGTACTCACCCAGAGTGTTCAGAACTGAAAAGAGGTAAGAACAGTTAAAACCCTGAACAATCCTGAACTCGTTCTGGATGCTACTCACCGAGGAGGCACTGCTACAAGACCTGGTCCTGCGTTTCCGGCAGCGATGCTGATGCTTCTTTGGACGGTGCTGCTCTCTGCCTCTGGATCGCCGCCAGTTTCGCGAGCGGGTCGAGTAATAGTCCTCTCCAAAAGATGGGCTTCGGTCTTCAAATCTGTAGGCGTCACTGTCCCGTCTGTATCTCCTGTGATAAGGCATCCTGTCATGGCTGTAGCACAAACAAGAATGCATTTATAAGCCTTGTAAAGCACAAGAAGCTTCAAACCACCCTTCCATTGGGGCTCAAACACTGACTGCTTCTCAGGCAAGTTTCTCAGATAAGAAAAAGGAGGAAGTTTGCAAGAGGAAATGGCATGGCACTCCCACATTTCAAGGAGCTGGGGTGTGGGTGGGAAAACGACCCACTTGGAGCTCGATGTGAGCTGCCTACCTCACCTGAGCCACCTCCACCACCACACACAAGTGTTTTTCTAACATCATTTCTCCTCCCCCAGGAAGGACTCTCATTAGTTCTTGAACAAACGAGAACCGAAGGCAGCAGCAGTGCCCTAGTCACCACCCCAGCGGGGACTGGAGGCCCCCAAACGCCAAGCCTTCGGCGTACACGTGCACACCAGCTCAACAGATCATTAGCAAGAGCCAGAAGGAAAATTTGGTCTCTGCGGTATAGCTGAGCTCCCGCGCCTCTAGTGATAACTTAAGGCTGCGAGTATGGAGGAGAAACTTTCGGCCAAGCTTATCTCTGCCTTGGGAAGGACCAGAAGATATCAGACTAAGCTCCCCTGCGTGAGCATTTACAAGCTGGCATTATACATGCAGTTTTAGGTGCTGCGTGCGCGCATTAACCATGAGAGCAGCTCTCCCTGCCCCGCGCTCAGTTAGCGAGTATCTCTGAGCGCCTCAAGCTACACCTGCGATTCTGCAGGTCCTGCCTTTTCCTCTGCAGGTCCCCTGAGCTTCGTTGGCAGCACTGTTATGGTACCTCTTTTAAACCAGACCACAAAAATGGTATCACATAGCGGTGGCCTGCTTGTACCCCCAAAAATACAACTGTCTTCACCCCAGCTGTTACAGCTGTTCTAATAAAAGAGCTTCCGCTATAAGCCTTGCTTCACACGTCATTGAGCGAGAAGCCACGTTTCACGTAGATGTTACAACTCAGAAATAAGAACAGCATGCTGGCTTTCCAATGATGAAAAGCGGTATTTTGGGCAGGTTGATGCTGTTGTGTGTACCTCACTGACAGCAAGAGCAACGGCTTCTCCAGCCAAGACCTCGCTGCAGCTGCTTCACTCCAGAAACAGGAACTTTTGTTGTTCACACCTCTCCGCTTTGGCAACAATTAGCTCTCTTGCTGGCAGCTTAGCGGGACACAGGTACATGTGTGGTGGTTCATCTCATCTTGGATCAAGGCTAAAATTTCAAGCTGCCTGCCAAGACTGCGGCAGCTCTAGGTTACTGCTGAACTATCCAAAATACAAAAAAACTCCCCAATGGCTCTGTTCCAACACCAATACTCAACTCCAAACACACCTTTATGAAACTTCAGTGCATACTTTTAAACTACAGAGGATTAATAAATAACAGCCTAAAATACTGAGGAGACCAGCAAGACTGCAAGAGGCTCACAGTCTAAGACTAAAGGGGGGACGAAGGTTTTCACCTAGAAAAAGCCTGTTTTCATCCAAATCTGTCCTGTATAACCCATCAGATGAAAGAATGGAAAAGCCCATTGTACATGTCAGCTGTATTTCACAATCCGCTTCCTTCGAGTAAACAAAAGCCAGGCTCAGAAAAGAAATTATCTGGAGAATATTTCAGGAATTTAAGGATGAACTCAGCTCCCTTCTAGCTGCACCTGCCCTGTCCAACCAGTGGAACCACTCCAGCTCCGGTACCACCGAGCAGCACCAGCAGCGAGGACCACCAGCCTATTTCAATTGCAAACCAGGATGTGTCAGCACACGGCTCCCCAGCAGCACTCCCGCCTCTGTTCCAGAACCCTCACCGCAGCTCCTGTCATCAGAGGCCTTATCCACCCCGCTTCCAGTACCTAATTGTCCCTGTGGAAATGCTGAACAAAGAGAGGATCAAAGGTAAAATCCAGAGCTGAAGGAGGAAAGAACAGTTAGTGATGCTCAGATCCTTTCTGACAGCATAGGTGGGGGAAAAGCACTGTTACTTTAAATCTGATTTGCAATATTTTGAGAAGGAAACAGTCGTTGGGAGAGAAAGATTTTAATGCTGCCACAGCATTAGAACTGGGAAACATGATTCCAGAGCAGGCTGTTCTCCCTCGTTAATATTAAGGATATCGCTTTGGGAAGAACTTTGGCTAGATACAGAGGCAGAAATGTGGAAGGGAAGGCACACGCAATTAAGCCCTTTACTTCCAGCCCTGGGATTTACAGGTTTAAAGCTGACCTGCAGTCGGGAAGTGAAAGCTGCCACCGCTCAGCACTAGCTCTGAAACACAACCGGAATTGAGAACGAACGTCTATTAGATAACCATCCCAGCTTGCTCCCTGCTGCCAAAGCGGCTGCTGACAGGCGTGCCTCCCTCTGCCCAAACCTGCCTGTACCTTCTGGATCGCGATCTCCTGGAGACATCCCTCCGGGCTGGGTATCGCAGTCGCCCCTCGTAGTCTCTGCTACGAGACCTCTTCCTCTTCCACCTGTGGCCCAGGTAGCTCTCCTGCTCCGGGGACCGGTATCTCTTACAGTGATGCATCTGAGGACATGAGAGGGTTCCGACTCTTAAAACCCTCGCCTCTTGGCGCTGCGCCGCTCCCCGAAGGACCTCCCACCCCGCCAGACTCGCCAGCCCGAGCGCTGCGGGTACAGACCACCCCAGAGGGCGCCGGGAAGCGCGGCCCCGGTGCAAACGTGAAGCCGAGACTTCCGCCAGCCCCAGCAGCGTTCAAGGTTTTGGGCCGGCGGTCTCTCCTCGGGAGGAGGCGGGTTTGTAACAACGTTACCGGTCACCTCCCCGCCGCCCCCCCACCATAGCCCCGGTACTAACCGGTCCCACCGCCCCTGGCCCGCCATAACCGTTTGACAGGGGGTGCCCGAGCCCCGCGGAGCGCAGGGCAGAGGCGCCGCCGCCCCCAGGCTGCCCGCACCGGGGCACGACCCCCTCTAGGAACACCAGTACGGCAGCGGGGCGCTGCGGCTGGGCCGGGCCGGGCCGGGCCAGGGCCAGAGCCAGGCCCCAGGCCCAGGCCCCAGGCCCAGGCCCAGGCCCAGGCCCATCCCGTTCCCCCACCGCCGGCCGCCCCCGCCGAGCGCCCCCAGCCCCGCCCCGGGCCGGTCCCGCTGGCTCACCGCCCCTCCGCCTCCCTCCGCCCCGCGATCGGCGGCGGCTGCGGCCCGGCCCGGCCCCACCGGCCCAGCGCCGCCGCCGCTCCCGCTTCCGCTTCCGGCGCTACCCGCCCCTCCCCGCTCGGCTAGAGCGGCTCCGCCCCGGGGGCCGCTCCCGCCGCCTCTCGCTGCTCCTGAGGTCGCAGTTAATCACTGCCCCGCCGGGATGAACTGGCCTGGACGGGGGAGGCGGGGAGATGGAGTCTTCCTCGGCACGGCCTTCCACACCGCCGTACGGCCTTCCTCACCGCGCTCTGCCGCACCGGGGCCTTCCTCGCCATGGCCGTCCTCACCCTCAACATGGTCTTTTCCCTGTGGATGGCCTCGCCATGCCCTTCCTCACCATCGGGCCTTCCTCACTACAGCTGTCCTCACCAAGACCTTCTTCACCATGGCCATCCTTACCATCGGGCCTTCCTCGTCACAGCTGTCCTCACCATGACCATCCTCACCCCAGCCTTCTTTGCCACAGCCTTCCTTGCCACGACAATCCTCACAATGATGATCCTCGCAATGACAATCCTCACCGTGACCTTCCTCACCATGGTCTGCATCACTCTGGCCCTGTGCACCTTCTCTCCCCACAGGCTCTGCAGACACTCTCCTTCCACCAAACAGGGCTGAGAGCTGCTGTTGTCCCCACAGGGACCTGCCCGTGGAGCTGGAGATGGGTCATAGCCAGAGGGTGAGGAGCTGATGGCAGTACCCGGTTGATCTGAGTGGAGAGAGGGCCTCAGTCCCATTTATTTGCTAACTGTAATTAGCACTATGCGGGGGGGAGGTGGTTACATGAGTAGGGCTTTGCTACCAGTCCCATGAATAGGTGACCATCTCCCCTCACCCAGGCCACCGCTCTGAAGGACAGCTCTTGCTCCTAAAGCTGGACCACAACAGCTGGCCTGTGGCAGAGCTGAGCAAAGAGCACTGGGATAGGACAGGGCTTCAGTTACTTCACACGTGCAATCATGCTCAACCCCTTTATTTATTTATTGACCACTCATTTGGGCCAGCAATTAGTCAAAACTGCTGATGAACACCTTTAGCACTGGAGCAGGGAGGGTTGGAGCAATATCACCAAGGCCTTGTGGTTCTTCTCACTGAGGAGCAGAGCAGGATGTGTCCCACCCCGTGGAGATTTGGAAGGGACTGGTAAAGGTTTTGGCTGCTGTGGGACTGGGTGGAAAGGGTGGGCTGGTGCTAGTGGGTTAGAAGGGGCAGTAGATACCACCACCATGGCCATCAGTGAGTGGGTATGCAGCTGGTCTCACAGTTCAATGGTCTTCCCACCCATCTGCTACCATGGCCAAGGTTTCAGGTGCTCAGGGCTTGCTCTGGGTGCATGCACTGAGTGCATGTCTGGCAGATGTAGCAGGGGAAGGCTCCTGCTTTGCTCTTCGCCTCTCCTCAAGGCTGAAGCCACCTCAGGTGGGCTCCTTCCCCTCTGGAGCTGTTCAGAATGGGGTTTTGCCGACCACCACCCATCTCCAGCCCTGGAGATGTAGCCCACGATGACATTCAGGCTGAGACCTCACTTCTCCAAGGCTCAGAGGTCCCCCTTTGCTTGCTCCTGTAGGCAGCTGAGTCCCGGGAAGCCCTGCCCGTGGGCTGTGGACAAGATAAGGGTCTGAGAGCATCAGGCTGGATCTGGTGCAACCGCACTGACTCCATCTGACCCCAGCTGCGCATCTCCCTCCAGTGCAGCAGCCCGGCCCCGGGGGCGCAGGGACATACCTGCATTCGGCCCAGGGGGGAGCTGCGGGTGTAGATGCGAGCCTGTGGCAGGAGAGGGGCAGAAACTGTGGAACATGGTTAGAATCATAGAATCATTAAGGTTGGAAAAGACCTCTAGGATCATCAAGTCTAACCATCAAACCAATACAACCATGCCTCCTAAACCATGCCCTGAAGTGCCACATCTAACATATGTTTTGAACACTTCCAGTGATGGTGACTCCACCACCTCTCTGGGCAGCCTGGTCCAATGCCTGATCACTCTTTCAGTAAAGAAATTTTTCCTAATATCCAATCTAAACCTCCCCTGATGCAGCTTGAAGCCATTTCCTCTCAGCCTATTGCTAGTAGCTTGGGAGAAGAGACCAACCCCACCTTGCTACAGCCTCCTTTCAGGTAGTTGTAGAGAGCAATAAGATCTCTCCTCAGCTTCCTCTTCTCCAGACTAAACAACCCCAGTTCCCTCAACTGCTCTTCATAAGACTTGTTCTCTAGACCCTTCACCAGCTTCGCTGCCCTTCTCTGGACACGCTGCAGCAACTCAATGTCCTTCTTGTAGTGAAGGGCCCAAAACTGAACACAGAATTCGAGGTGGTCTCACCAGTGCCGAATACAGGCGCACGAACACTTCCCTGCTCCTGCTGGCCACACTATTCCTGATACAAGCCAGGATGGTGTTGGCCTTCTTGGCTACCTGGGCACACTGCTGGTTGATGGTCTTCAAGCAGAACTAGAAACATCTGTTGCCCCAAGAAGACCAATGCCACCCCAGCAACCTCCTGTGGGCAGCAAGAAATAGCTTCTCTGGGGTTGCCTGTACGCCTCCCACAAGTGGGGTCTGAGGCTGCTGGTTGCAGCAGAGGCTCCTGAGCCTGGATGTTCCAAGCCACCTTTTTGGCCATGGTCACCTCTGCCCTGCTCACCTGCATAACAGTGAACTCCAAGGACAGCTTTTGCTGCTGGATGTTCCCAGCAGGGAGGTTGAAGAGGAAGGGCATGTTCCAGATGGGGCTGTAGCCAGTGATGGACTTGGTCAACGATGTGGCCATTGTAGTAAAGGTGGATGATGATGTAGTGGCCTGAAAATGGAGACAGAGCCTTGGTGGGAGGGACCTGCTCTGGACACACACCAGGGAGGGAGACAGGAGGTTCATGAATCAGGTTCCTGCACAGTGTGGGCAGCCAAATTGGGGTGCCCAGGGGTCTACAAGACCTTCATGGGGCTCTGTGGAGCTGTGGGAAGAGGACGGTGATGTGCTGTCCATCTTGGTTGCACGTACCCCTCCCTGGCTCAAGGACCTCCGAAGTCCTCAGTTCCCATCCCTGCCCATATCCCAGGCTTTGCATGGGCTGGGGGAGCCAGAGATGACAACAGCCAGTAGGACAGAAAGCCACTTGCTTTTTTTTTTTTACCATAGATATATTTTAAGCATTTTGGGGACACATCGGAGATATCTAGATCCTAGCTGTGCTACCTGCACTCCTTTTGCTTAGAAAAGAGAAGTTCAAGAGGAAATAAGACTCTGTCAAGCAAAAGGAGGGGAAACCATTCCCTGTGTCCACCTGGGCATCTCCTTGCCCCCTGTCCATGCATGGTGCCCCACCTGGTTTGCCCAGCATGCACAAGAGCCGGCCCAGGTGCCCTGCCTTGCATACCAACACCTTGATGTGGCCGGCCAGAGCTTGATACCAGAGGAGAAGGAAGAGTTGGCCAAGGGATTTGGGAGGGGAGGAAAGGACGCTGCAGCTTGTGTCATGGGTGCTGAGGCACTGCAATGAGATGAGAGAGCAGGAGATGCCGTGAAACCACCTCCAACCTCATCCAGCCCCTCCAACTCGGGGATGCTTGTATCCCACCTATGCAACAGGTGGCTCAAGAACGGGCAAAAACGAGTCAAGAAAGTGAATTTGATGCTTACCATGACTGCATGGATGGTGTCAGATCTGCATTTAACCCTTTCACCCCTAGCACCCCCATCTTCAGCAAAGCCCCCAAGCAGAGATGCTGCCATTCGCTACAGTTGATGGATATCAATTGTGGGCAGCTCATGAACCTGCACTAGAAAGGAGGGCACCACGGGGATGACAGGCTGCTGCCTCAGCACCTTCAGTCCCTCCCACAGCCTACCACTTGAAGGAGGCTCTGGCTATCACTGTGGCGGGCCCTGAGACCAAGCAGACCTAAGCCAGAACATGAGGACAACTCTCCCCGCTGGGGACCACTGCCTTCCTGACCTTTCTGAGCTTGGTTTTGGTGCTCAACAGCTCCCACTTCTAGCTAGAAGATGCCCAGGGGTCCCAGGTGGCCTGAGCCCAGGGAAAGAGGACCTCTCCCACGAAGGAGTCCTGGAGGCTGTGAAACCTGGTGTAGACAGCACAGTGCAGGGTGAAGCTCCTCAGCTCCTGCAGGCTGTACCAGCCAAACCGGCATGGCTCCTGGAGGGCAGGGCAGAGGCTGCTGCTCTGCAATTCCACGTGCCAGGACGCCAGGAGCCACAGCAGCAGGTATGCCTTGATGTAGGAGCCCTGGCCACCCCACAGGCCCTTGGGCAGGTGGGAGATGCCAAGGACCATCACAGTGAGCGTGGCCTTGCTGGTGAGTAGAACAAGTCACACTGGAGCAGGGGATGCTCCTTGGGGCTGGTGCTGGAGGGCAGCAGGGTGGGGGGATCCCAGGATGGAGTGGACCAGTGGGGTCTCCTCTTTGCAGAGGAGGTTGACTCTGGAGATGGTGCAGCAGTGCTGCGACGTTCCTGCTGGGTTTGGGGGGAAGCGGAGGCTGGGCAAGGAGGTTCTGCTGTGGAACAAACCCCTGCGGCATGCAGGCGATGCTGGGGGACCCTCCTCCACCCAGGCACCCAGCACCTCTCCTGCCACCTCCCTGTAGTGCTGCTGGACGGGCATCGGCACCATGCCAGTGGGCAGAGTGGGTCCAGCTCCACCATCGCCTGCCGCCAGCCGAGGCGAGGACCTGGGCGCCGGTGGTGCTGCCAGCACACGGTGCAGCCCAGGAGGATGCTGAGGCAGAGCAGGGCCAGCCCCGTGCCAAGGAAGACCTGCAAATGTACTGGAGAGAGAGATGGGCACTGTTAACACAGTGGATCCTGTCAGGTCTGCACCGCCGCAGCTGTCCAAGGGTGATGGAGCAGTGGAGAAGAGCAAGACCTGGGTGCCCACCTCCCCGGCCATACCTGTGACCCACCTCCCATCTTTGCAAGCTGGGGTTGAACTGGAGCATCCCAAAGCCAAAAGGTGGGAGAGGAGCCAGCGGGGCCAGGACCATGCTCAGCATCTGTGGGCATGGGCAGCCTGACATCAGTCCGGCTCTGTCGAGGCTAAAACAAACCTGTCCTCACTCCAGGAATGATAAAGGCTACGGAAAAAGTGGCAGGGCTGCTGGGCTGATGAAAGTTGGCCATGACTGACAATTAGCCGCTTGCTTGGCAGGGGCATGAATGCATGGAGAGGGACCGGTGCTGCTGGAGGGGAGTGGGGCCACCTGCAAGGGGGGGATTTGGGAGTCTGAGCTGGATTTAAAGTGGCAGGAGGCCCCAAGGTGTTATATACCCAAACCTGGCCCCAAAAGAGGGGGAACCTCTTCCCTGAGCTGTGCCCAGAGGACCGGCATCCTGCAGGCAATGAGCTGGGCTTTATCCCTCCTGGTAGGGCTGCTCACGAGTTTTTGGGTTCCCTAGCAGCTGAGCAGGGTGGAATCTCTGCACATTGGTCTTTTAAGGACCAGGGAACCGAACTCCTGGACATCAGGGCTGAAGTTTCTTAGTAAACTTGTGTTTCAGAGATGGGCAACAAGCACTGATGCATATGTCACTGTGCCAGTGCAAAGCATCTCTGTGCTGGAGCTGGCTTCGCCTCCAGGCCTGCAGGGAGGGATTATGGAGAACAGGGTCCAGACAAAGGTCTGCTGGAGCCTGAGCCAGGTTCGATAAAGGGATCTTGACGTCTGAAAGAGAAAAGCAAGCAGTGTCTCACACCGTGGGGCTGGGCTTTCCTACCCAGATGCTTTAATCCATTCTGGGCTCTCATTAGCCCTTTGTTATTTGTTGGGGAAGCCAGGTTGTGGCTGGGATGGGCGGTGAATGGTGGCATTTAGGGGAGGGATGGAGGGGAGGGGGTTGGAATGAGAAGTTGCCTGGAGGATTATATTCCAGCCCAAACAATGGCTGTCAATGCCTGCAGCCATCCAGCCCTAGGAAAGCCAGTTGGGAGGGCTGGAGCCCGGCAGTACAGATGCACGCTGGTCTATAGGGCTAGGGAAGAAGCGGGGAAGGTGTGTTGGATCCCTTCGGGTGCCTGCTTTTGGGTGCTGGGGCAGCTGGGACAGAGGATACTGCACAGGGACCTGCTGCAGCAAGCAGGTAATGGGGCTGGGAGGCTGGGAGGGCTGCAGGGATGTCCCAGACTTCAGCTGTGAGGTTGGGTGGCCACCACAGAGGCCCCCCTCACCTAAGACCAGGTCTCTGAGCACCCCTAGAGCCAGGGAGGAGACAACCCTCCAGCCCAGCACAGAGGCTGGCACCTTCCCACCTCCAATTTTAAGGCTGTTGGTGGATAAAACCCACAGCAGTGCACACCAAGGGTGTTTGCTCCCCACCATTGCCAGAACCCACCTTAACTACTTCAGGCATCTGGCTTTTTAAGGTGAGCAGTGAGGGGAGGTGAGTCCTTGAGCTGTCTCAGCTGAGCTCATGTGGGGAAAAGTTGGAGCTGAGAAAAGCTGAACCCACTGGTGGGCAGGAGAGGAGGAAATGTGGGGGGAAAAGGCTTTACCTTCACCTGCCCGCTGGGTGGATAGGCTGGGACTGGAGCCCAGGTGAGGCGAGCAGCTCCACCAGCCCACTCTCCTCTGATAACCAGGATCCTTGAGGTGGTGGTGGGGCCATAAAACACAGGCATGGCTCTTCTTGCAGTGTGGAGTGAAATCAGCAGAGAAACCAACAGGCAGCTGAACTTTTCAGCCCTGGTGATGGGCACTAGCCACATCCCTTGCCTGTGGCAGGGTTATCCAGAAGCCAGGACCTGTGGTGTGAGCTCAGGGACTTGCCTGGCCTGCAAATATCAGTGCAAAAAGTAGGTTCTCTGCATCTCCGTTTTCATGTCACCTTTGGGGCCACAATGGAAAGAGGGTGGCTCCCCTACACCCATCTAGCAGGCAGAGGCTCATCCATCCTCCACAGAGAGGCAGCAGGGATGCTCAAAGCACACGCAACTTGCTGGTTTACAGTATCCCAGCCATGGGGAACAGTGAGGATCCAAGCCAAGGTGTGCTGCAGCCCTGGCACAGCCATCACCCTTGGATGGGTGTTTCACAGCTCATGTGGGTGCCCAATGCTGATGGAAGGGCCTGCAGGCAGCATGGGCAAAGTGTAGGCAGGATGGGAGAAGCTTTCCCACTCCATGACACGGGGGTGTGGTGAGCTGGGTGGGAAGGTGGGGAAAGGCACACACTGGGCCCCATCCCAGCATGCTCAGACAGGCCGCCAACCAAAACAAATGCAGACACTGGGGCCTCAGAAACACTGGTATGAAAAGGGCTGGAAACCAGTTCCTCTCCCACTGCTGAACTGGTTCAATAACTTGAAAACCGTCAGGGGCTATGTAAATAGCAAAACCATGGGATGCATTAAATGTCCTTTTTTGTGCAGAGGCAGCAGTGACACAGGAGGGACTTGGGAGAGTGACTCCTGCCTGAGGCTGGCCCTCGAGGAGCCAGGACTGGATAAGGGACACAGGGCAGGTACAGCTCCATCTATGAGCTCTTCAGCAGCACCTGGGAAAGGAGATCCAGTGCAACTCAGCTGTTTAATGCCTGTGCTCCCACAGAGGTGCATGGAGGGAGAATCCTGGAAGCCAGATCATCTCACCTCCCAGGTACCCAGCTCATTTCTACCCACAGCTCCAAAACTGCATCACACCAGCTTTACAGCCCAGTTCTCCTCACAAAGCTAAGAACTGGGAGCATAAAGACCTGCAAGGACACAGACCTCATCTAGGCTGACCCAGCCTCTGGGAAGTTTGTTTGGCTGAAGAAGGGGCCCAGAAGTCTTTAACTCTCACTTGAGCAAAACAGCACGGCCACAAATCAGGCTTGTGTGGTCACTGTGTGAAGAGGTAGAAGTTTATTGGAATATAAACATTCAGATAACATGTAAGATAGAAAAACCCAACAACAACATATACAGACACTTGTTGGAAGGAGACGTTGAGGTATTTATCCACCGCCTAGGCTATCACATTTTTTTATTTCTTTTTATTTATTTTTTTTAAATAGGTAAGAAAACTAGTAGCAAGGCTGCTGCAGCTGTTTGGTGAAAACATCTTCTGATCTGAATCTGTTTGGAGCACACACACACACAGAGGCGCGTACTCAGCGGCCAAAAGGACTTGGTGTGACACGGTCACATTCACTTTGGGAGCCGAGCAGGCACACAGCCTCCCCCTTGCCTCTTCTCCCTGTCCCAGCTCACAATCTTTGTGCCTTCCCAGCATAAACTGGGATCTGCTGGAAGAGGACAAGCAGGTTTTTTGTTTTTCCCCAGCTGGGCAAACTCTGCTGGCAAATCTCCCCCTGAAACAGTAGCATCAAGGCTTTTTTTTTGGCTGCTCACTGCAAAACTTTTGCTGGTCTGGAGTTGAAAGAATTAGCCACACTGCAAAGCGGAGCACTTCACACGAGGAACAGTCCTACCCGCAGTATCAAAACCCCTGAGTACTATACAATCGAACACGGTCGAGTGAAATGAAGCAGAGCCGGGAGAGAGTGGGGGATCCACCACCCTTGCTCAGCCTTTCCCTGGCTCCTCCACCCCGTCTCTGCTGCTGGTTTCCATAACCCTGATCCCAAAGCCTGGCAGCTCAGTAGGAGATCTGGAGCTCAGCGAAACATGCATTAAGCCAACTGCCAGTATCAAAGCCAGGTTTTGCGAAAGGGTTACTCTTCACAGTCCAAATGGCTGGTCCTTGTCATCATGTACTGAGAAAGGACCAGTTTATTGTTGCAGCTTATTTTTACTGAGGTATCTGTTACACATCCCAACTTGATTCTTTCCCTGAATTGGATACAAAACAATCTGTTAGTCCCTGTCTATTTCCAGTCTAGTTGTGTAAAGCTTATAAACATTAATACTCTAGTAGTGTCAAAGCTGTTTAGCAGTTCAGTGATTCGAGTGCCATTCTGTGCAAGAAAACACAATGTTAGCATGTGATACATTAGCAAAACCACCCATTACTAACCTCTGCTCCCCAGGACCAGAGAAGAAAGCATAAGGAAAAGCAAAGTCCCCCAGTCCCACTTGTAGGAAACAGCCCCGAAATCCACCCCCAATTAAAAAAAAAAACCAAACACCAACCAAGAGAAAACAAAAAAGGGAAAAATCCCCAATCTGAATAAGCCCGAGTCTGGAAAATCCTCTCTGAGCCTGCAAGGATGAAATGCCGTGGAGGCCTATGGGATCTGCCAAGCAAACGCCCTGCAGCCAAAGAGCAGCTCAGCTTCCCTGTGCCTGGCGGGTGGTCGTCACTCCGGCTAAAAGCAGCCAGAGAGGGAACATGTCAGAGCAGCATCTATCTCAGGACACATGCACTCTCAGCCACTTTCTCTCTTCCTCTGAGTCCTCACAATGTCAGGCAGCAGGATAACTCAAGCCATAGTGTATAAACTAACACATAGAGAGCATAGAGCCTCTTGTAACTAGGAGGTGCCACCTGTGGTTGATCCAAGCCTTAGCACAAGACCTCAGAGCTCTCAAGAACAGAGCAGCAGCCCAGCCAAGTAGTGCTGCGGGATGAAAAAGGAGAACCTGACATTTGGCAGTTTAAAGGAAGGATTATCCATCTCGTTTTCTATGAACATTTTTAAGCCCAATCCCCAGGCTGTTAATGGGGCTTCTCCTGTGGCAGTATCTGGCCTGGTGTTTTTAAAAGCCATGCTCTTTTCAGTAGTATAAAATAAAGAGCTTCTGGGAGCACAGGGTCCATGCCATGGCTAAACCAGAGGGGTTACAGGAGGGCATCGCTCCTGGACCTGTAGCATCTCACAGATTAGTAAGACAGGCTTAAGTTGCTCACAGTGCATCACAGAAATAACTGGGCAGGGAAGGGACAGACTTCAGGGCTGAGCTCGGGCTCAGCGGTGCAGGCAGGCACAGGCTGTAACAGCAACAGCACCTCAAGCCTCCCGTCCTGCACAGAGCTAAATGCTCCCAACAGCTCAGCTCACCTGCAGCAGATAAAAGGTGACCTTCTCTTCTCATACTGGCATGACACATGGCAACTCACCACCACTCTCCAGGAAACTGATTTTTAGCAAGCTGAACCTCTGGAATTATAACACACATTATGATCTTAGTGAAACACATCTTCTAGCTCAGGTGGTTGTTGCACAGGCACCTACATATGGGTGGAAAGACTAGAATAACTTATTTTGGCACCTCTCACAAAGGCTACCCAACACGGCTTAGTCTTGTAGCACAGTCAGAATTAGCCGTGTCTGGGATCATGCAAAGCCCCAGCACAGCTGAGGTGGTGGCTGGGTACAGCACAAGACCAAAGCTGTGGTTTCAGGTGCCAGAAACTACTTTCCTGCGAGAGGCCTGGCCAATCTGTAGTGTAAGCAGTGCTGTCATCTCCTGGCTGTGCTAAGCAGCTTTGTTAAAGTTAAGCACAAATCCTGGAGCTTGGAGAAATAATTGGGACTTCGGAGACACCCTTGTGTCCAACATGAAGGGCAGATCTTCTAAGTCGGTCACTCTTGCCCTCTCTTCCTACCTCTACCTGTCCTCCTGTGTCATGTCCATGTCCTGGGATAGCGCTGTTCAGCTTTTCTCCTGCTGGCCTAAAGGATGGGGAAGTCACGGCTCCTTCGCTCAGCTTTTTTTTTTTCTTCTGTCTTTGGTGGTACAATTAAAAATAAAAAACCAACCCCCACAATGTCAGCAAAACCACATATAAAAAACAAGCAATAAGATATGCCAGTACTTCCTGAAGAGGTTAAAAAAACCAATCCAAAACAAACAAAACCAACAAGTACATATCTGAGGTATTTCATCTGCTCAAAACAACCTGACTTGGGCCTCGAAGATTGGAAGGACGTCACCAGGGCAGGATGGATAGCGCTTGGATCCGATCTCCAGGCTGGGGAAAGCACGTGTGGGAAAGGCCAGCAAGAGGAAAGAGGACAGAATGAGGCCACCTGAGCAGGAGCTGAGTTCATGGAATCACTAAGCTTGGTTGGCTCCAGAGACAGGAGAGCCATGGCCAGCCTTTGTTTGCTTTCAAGTGGAGGTTTGAGGTGAAAGGGCAAGGAAGGGCCAGATTTCCTTTTTTTTTTCCCCCCCACCCAGGAGACCAAAAGGTCTTATTCAACCAAGAGCTGCTTTCTTTTTGCTCCCTCACAATTTGAAGGGGACTGGGCATCTGTAGGCTTGCTCTGAGACCAGTGAAGATACATGTGTCATGTTAACTGCAATACCTACACACGCCCCACAGCCCCGCTGAATTACGTTTCAAATATCACCTTCTATTTTCTCAGCACACAGGCAGGGAGAGCTCCCAGGGGCACTGAAAGACTCCATATGAGAAGGAAGTAGCTCCAGGAAGCTGAGATCAACCTAAATAACAGCCCTGTTGTGTCAAGGGGGCAGAGGATCAAGACACCAAGCCAAAATAAGTTCAGGCTGTCAGGGTAAATGGCAGTGGGACAAGTTCTTCCAGGGGAGAGAGAGACAAGGTCAAGGGCATTTAAAGCTTGGCTGAAAGTCTGAAAAATGCAACACTAGGGAAAAGACCAGCACCAGCCAGGAGAATGAAGCAGCTGATCAAAAGGTTTTTAATGCATCTATGGGTCAAATGTAGCAGTGAGAAAGTCCTTCCCCTCTTGCCAAGACCTCAGAGAGGGGGAAGGAAGCTTACAAGCCAAGAGCACGTGTTCTAAGGGAGGACATACAAACACTGGACCATGACGGAGCCTGAAGAGAAGTGAGGAAGCTTGCCTGCTCTGCAGCTGCATGGCCTTCTCTAGCACAAGCCACAGGAGGGCAGGGGCGAGGCACCCCACCAGCTTTCAGGATTGTCAATACACAGTTTTTTTGGTGGGAAGAGTCCTTGTGGCTATTGGTTCGAGAAGAACCAAGTTTCCCTGCCCCAGCTCCAGCTCTTTCCACCTGCCTTGGTGACGTCTCAGCCATCTCTCAACCCGCAGCTCCTAGACACCATCCCTGATTGAAAAACGCCAGGCATGCCCCCCTCCTCCATGTCCCACTCCCCAACAGGAACACAGCAAACCCTGGGAGGAGGAGGAAGAAAAAAAGTAAAAGGGAGGAAGAAAGGGGAGAACAAAGAAAAAGGCTGGACAAGTGAGATGATGAAGAAGAACTCGCTGGCATGGAAAGGTTTCAGCATCAGCATCATCATCTTGCCATTGGCCAACCACAAAAGCAGGTTCCTTGAGATGAGGTAATCTGTGCGACTCCTTCCTGGCTCATTCCCTGCTGAGAGCAGAGAGGAAGAGCTGCTGGAGGCCAGTGTGAGAGACAGCAGGCTGGGCTGTCCATCAGAGAGACCAGCTGGTGGAGGGCTCTGCACTGGGGGTTCCCCGGGATGAGGTAGGGCTGGGAGAGCAGTGGGAGCTGCTGCTGCTGCTGCAGGAACTTTGGGTGCTGGAGCCCGCAATGAGGTGGACGACTGGCTTCTGGGCAAAGAGCACTCCTGAAAGGCAGAGAGGGGTACAGAGAAGGGTTACTGCGACTACAGGGTGGCACAGCTGAGAAGGATAGGGTACAGAGCAAAGATCAGTCTATCCAACCCCAGAGATCTCATCCCAGCAGGAAGAGGCTCAGTGCAAGACAAGCTTGGAGACAGATCAGAGGGTCAGCAGTGACCAGGATATAGGAAGGGATCCCCCAGGACTTGTTCTGGCAGCCTCTGTCATGGGGATGTTGTGCTTACAGAAGACAAAGATCCCAAATGGCTTTAACGCCTTTGGAGGAGAGAAGCACCTTTCACTGCACTGCAGTGCCAGGCCTCCCACTTAGGCTTTGTCCAAGGATGCATGTGGGTGACCTGCAGAAGTGAAACAGCTTGAGCAGAGTACAGGGGACAACAATTCCTGCTTTCCAGAGATGCGTGAGGGAAGACTGAGTAAAGCCACTTCTCAGAAGAGGGATAATACTCCTTCCTGCTAACCCTTCCATAGAAGTTCCTTCCCTTATATCTAAAAATATACTAGCAACCACCACTACCAAAAGGTAAGTGCATTAATCTTGACTGCCTAGGATAAAAAAAAAGAAAAGAAATAATCTCCTACTGAACTCTCTAAGCCAGACAGGTTGTGTGCGTTGTGCTTTCACAAAGACCAGCCCCTAGGAGCATGCCACCCTCTCCACGTCCTACTCTGCACCACCAGCCTGGCTCTCTACCCATCCCCAGGAGAGGTTCTTTCTCACCAGCATAAATTGTGCCATTAATCTCCACCGACATGTTAATACTCCCAATGCCGTTAGGTGACAAATTCAGTGCTGCCGCTGCCGCCGAGTCCGGTTTATCTTCTTTCAAGAAAGAAGAGATGCAGAGTTAGAGAGTAAACTATCCCGTTTCCCACACTATCCAGGGATGATCAAAGGTGTCCACAGACCTCCTTTTGTCTCTTCTTTGGTGAGGAAATCCCTATACAATGTGTGCTTCTTGTCCTATTATAAAGTAAGTCTACAAAGGTGTTTAAATGCTTCAGTGTAAACTGAGTATAGGCTGGGATCCAACTGGCATTTGCACATCTCTGCCTGACTTGCACGCTGGAGGGCCAAATTAACATCCCCTCCAAGGAAAAAGCTGCCAGCACACAGAGTCCTCTCCCCCTCCCCTGAGAGGTGGCAGCTTCTGGAGGAGCTGGTGTGATTCCTTGTGCAGGGCTCAGACTGCAGCAGCTCCAGCGGCCGCTGGAGGGAGGGGACTACCCCCAGCACCAAGGACTCAAACCCAGGAACACTGCACTTGGCTGCCCCTACAGTGCATGTGAAATCTGTGGGGTTTTTGCTATTGTTGTGGGTTCCCCACCCACTGCTGCCCCCTGTGTCCTCAGCCTGGCAGCTCCCTTCTAAGCCACAATGGGCAGCTCAAAGCGCCAATGCAGAGCAGGTGTTTTATTTGCACTGACAACCAAACTCTCCCGGACACTTCTGAACCTCCAACTTCAGCGACCCATAACTGTGAGCCTGACTTGTAGGATTGCTTCTCTGCAGTCATGAATGAGTGTTTACAGTTTGTACAGCCGTATCATGGTTACCGGTCCACCCAATGTTGGTTTTGGGGCATTAGGCTATTAAAACAGGGAGATTATGCGGACAGTCTGCTCAGGCTCTGACACTGCATGTAAAAATGCATGTTTTTAGCTCCTTTCAAGTCTGCCAGGACAGCCAGCCCACTGTCCCTGTAAAGAATGCTAAGGGCATCGTTAACATTTAACCTAAATGTTGCTATCAAGCTATGATAAGCCCATGCGGTGCTTTTCAAAAGCACCTGTCAAAGCACTTCACAAAGCACAATATTATTTTTGTTTTGCAGTTGTGAAAACTAGGGCACAAAAGACAGAACAGACTTGTCTACAGTCACCTAACAAAGGTGGAAATAGTGTCACCGAGTCCTTAGGGCTCAGCCCTCAGCCTGTTACTATTTGTAGAAATTAAAATTTGTAGCATTTTGATTTAGGAAGTTCAGGGTAGAATAAAAAAAGTGAGATGAGAGGGGATGAACATTCCTTGATAAAATTTGCATTCCCTTTTACTCACTGTTTCAGTTTTTTTGTTTTTATGTAAATGTGAAAACGAGGTGGGTGCACAGCTGTCAAGAACTGTGACATGAAGACCCAATCCCATTTAATTCCCCAGCAAGCTGCTTCAGAGGGGAAACCTGCTTTGACTCTTTGCCATATGTATTTCTGGCAAAGCGTCTCAATAAAGCATTTACCAGCATTGCTAGCAAAGGCCTCAAGGACAACTCTTCCCTTTCGTCTAAGCCGTGCCAAACTTGCCTGGCCTTGTGCCTACATCCAAATGTACAATTAATAGGGGGTCTGAGACCTTTAATTTTAATGGATCAAAAGGTTTGAAGGAAGCAGCTGTTGGGACTGAAATTTTCTGAGGCTCTGCTGTCCAGTGAAGTACAGCCCCCAGGATAGGTAAGGGAGCCATGGCACTTAATCAGCTTTTGAAGCCACTATGTAACAGTATAGATCCTGACAATGTGACCATTACAGGGCGACATTTAAAAAGCATTTCAGGAGTGCATTTCCCAGGCCATGAATGCTGCTTATACATGACCTTCCAACCCAGCCTTGCCAGGAGTTCTTTGCCTGGAGGCTGTGTGTAGGATTGCAGCAGATGTTGGCAGAAGTCACCTGACTTGCTAAACGCGCTGGGATGTGTAGGGCTCCTGCAGATACGCTGGTCTTTGTGGCCTCCTCGTCACACCTGACAAAGGAACCCTAAAAGTCAGGCAAGTCTCTCCCCCATCTCCTGCAGTCTGCTACCTGTACGGGAAAAGCTGTTACCTCCATGATCAGTTAAAAGGGTTCCTGACCAGGAAAGGACAGAAAATTATTCCCTGCAGCACAATGCTGGCATGAGGCTTGGATGAGGGCAGGGCAGGGGAGCGCTGAGCATCTGGCACATGAGGGGCTTCCCCTACAGAAGTCAGCTTACTGACTGCAGAATCACAGGACTGCCTTTGGCTAGGCTAAACCATGCTCTTGGATCTGAAGTATACACCAGGTATTAAACATGAGGGGGTCAGATATGTGGCTCAAAGCAATTTCAGCCAACCCACGTGCTTCACACAGAGGAAGGAGCATACTTACAGCCTGCAACAGAGCACTGCCGCAAGTGTCAACTCAAACTAGTAACTGCCCACAGTGCAAGTTCTGCAGAGACCTAACAGCTTGAGTCCTGAAGCAATATCACTGTGATCAACATAGGTCATAAGCTCAGAGTAAGGGTCTTGTTGCATGGGTCAAGTGGGTTTTATCAGCTTAGAGAGCTTTCTGAACGCAGCAAGGGTGTCTCTGAATCCAGGCTGGATTCCGATGATGCTGGATTATGCATCAACAGGAATAGAATAAAAACAGCAGCAGTAAGTAAAAACTAATAAAACATTACTACAGTTTAGCTTTGCAGTTATTGTGCTCCATTTTAACAGCTTCTTGACAGCAACCTCTGCCTGGTACCCAGACAGATAATCAAGCCTGTGTGTGAAGAGGTGTTTGACATCCTAGACTGGGAGGAGTTCCTTCCCCTCTACAGTCTGCAAAGACCTTTTGTGTGTCTAGAGGTGCTGCTTACCCTTGCCATTGATTTTGATCTTCATGGGGATCTGCCGTGCCATGCTGAACAGGTTGCGCTGAAGAGCCTGCTGGACAAGCCGCTGCTCCTCCTCTGTCATCCGCGAGACCTTCTTCTCTGGAGGCTCTCCTGACTCCAGTCTCTCCCTCAGCTGCTCTAGGGTGGCTGTTCTTGCTGCCACAGTTGCCTGCTGGCTAGCCAAGGTCACTGGCACAGCAATACGATTTGGCATAGACACAGTCAAGGGCACACCGTCACCTAGAAAAGGAGAGAGTCACTTAGTCCCTCCCACAGGCCCTTCCTAAAGCGAACACACAGAGGTTTAAACCTCAGAATATTCTGCAAACCCAGAGCCACCCAAGTCCCACTGCTCTCAAGTCCAGATTAGCCTGAGTAGACAAAATGGAAAATAAGTATGTTTCAGTACCTGCACCTCTTAACCCAGCCACCCTCTTTGCTGTGAGTAAAAGTAGCTGACCTTTCCTGACAGCTGCTGCTGGAGACACCCGAGGATTGCTGGTCCCACTGCCTGGTGCGACACCAATGATGGGGAAGCGGATCTTTGGGGGAGACAGGAGGGAAGGAGGCCCCGTGGTGGTGGGCGAGTAGCTGAACAATGAGGAGCTGTAGCTGGGCCGCCTGCCTTCCCGCCTGTTGCCATCGATTGCAGCCTGAAGCTCAGCAGGAGAACTGAGGGATTTCTTCTCGCATTCGTAGGCATATAGGTACTTCATATACCTGGGAGATAGGTGAGCACAGGGAAACTCAATTAGGTTTCTCAATAGAACATGAAGTTATAGGCTACAGCAACAAACTTCACGTTCAGGAAGACTTTCAGACTGAGGTCCTCTGCAGATCTGGAGTCTTTGCCCAAGAACCACAGCCACTGCTGCGCTTGGTTTGATAAGCATTGAGCAGTCTGGGTGTGAGGCACAGCTCTCAAAGAAACTTTGAGTTTACTCAATGTTTATAGAACTCCTTTACAACTGAGATACCATCTAAAATTGTAAGAATTAAGACCTTGGACCATAACACTTAATGTAAGGAAGGAAGTTTGAGGAATTACCCTTGTCCAAGTCATTTGTATTGGGCAGCACCAAACCTTACATGCATGCTTGCAGGAGATAACCTGTTTGCACCAAAGGCTGTAGAAATGGCAAGGAGCTTCCTTCTCTGGGACTCAGCGGCTCTAATAACTTCCAAGAAAACAGTCTGCGTAAGAGCAGGGTGTGGATTCCCAGAGCCCAGACTTCCATACTCAAGTCACTAAAGCACAGCGTTGCCCGATTCATCAATTTTACAGTAGGTTTACTTTCACTGTTCTTTTTTCTCTGCTTACTGTACCTTTTTTGTCCCTTTTTGCTTGCCTCATCAATGTGAGGTACCTCAAGTCAGAAAAGCAATCCTCACAGTAAGTAGGTGCTAAATGCAAGTTTCCACAATCAAGTTCATACTTGATGCCTACAAATCAGGAGGCCTCCCTCCCTCCTCTCTGTGCCAAGTACTCTTCAGAGACAGAGCAAGACCCTTCTTGCCCTGAGGAGTTTAAGCTCTGAAGAGGCAAGACAGGCACAGGATGGAGGGATGCGCAGAGCACAGCGAACAAGCAAGGCGATGGCATATTAGTGATGGGGTTGTAGGGGTGGAAGGGGAATGAGTTCAGGAAGAATCACTGCTAAGAACAAGGAGAAGAGAAGGAATAGATAGGAAAACGCCTTGGATAAAAGGAATAAATAAAGCAATTTATCAGCTCCTCCCTGGCCACAGAGTAGAATTTAGTCTTTCAACTTTTCCACCCCAGTCCCTGCTTTTCATCCTCCCACTCCCCACCCTGTGTCAACATCCATGCTGTCTGGCCTTCTGGACTTACTGGGTTCGAAGTGTGAATGCGGCACTGGTGATGGAGGTGGGCAGATTAAGGCCTTTGGTGATCTCTCGCCAGATCTTCTTGTTGATGATTTCCACTAGCCCTCCTTTCTCAGTCACCAGCTTATAGAGCATGTAGAGATCCAGGATCTGCTTTGCCATGATGGGAATCCGATTGATGGGAGTTCCTGCAGGGAAACAGCAGGGAAGGAAACATGGAGTCAGAGAGAAAATGAGTCCAAGAAAACCAGCAGGTTGGGGCTATTGATCTTCTTTCTAATAGGAAATACAGGCAACTCTATTTGCAGCCTGACTTGAGGCCTCTCAATGGGTGAGTAAATGAGCCAGAGAAGTGTAGCTACATGGCACGTCCTTTTCATGAAAAATCCTTTCCTGTAGGCAAAAGCAATTATCAGACAAATAACAACCTGCAGCTAAGAGCAACTTCTGTAATAGAAAGAGGGGAAATAGGAACTATTCAGTCCAAGGGTGAGGGAGCAGCTCAGAGGAATCATTTTTTGAGCTCCCAGGCCAGTCTCAGGAAAAAAAAATCTGCATTGCTTGTTCTCAGGAAGGGCCTCAGCAGCCAAGCAACTCAAGCCACTTACACGTTGGGATTTGGCTTCCTCACTCCCCAAGATTTTCTCCCCTGTATTGCTCGGGAACAGCAATAGAAAAGGGTACATGACACTTGAGAGCATCTCCCTCCCCCACATATGTTTACTTCTGTCCTCCCTCACAAGCACATGCATAACATTTTGCTACAGATTGTTCTCACAATGCATTTTCACCCTCCCACTCCTTTCCCCTGAACATGCTCCCCAATGACAGACTGATGAGGCCACATGTGTACTGTGATAGCAACAGCAACCCAGCTGCTGGAGCAGTAACTTGTTGCGAGAAAGCTAAAGAAATAGTGTTGATGGTGGAGGTGAACAAATAAGCAGCATAATGGAGCATCAGTATGCCTGACTGCAGATACCGCAAAGCCAGGCATCCTTGTGGCTCCTGGGAGAAGCACCAGGCATCCAAGCACTTTTTGCAGCCCCAAATAAGGTCCTGCTCTATCCTTGTGAGGATAAACAGGGCAGACAGGGAAACAACTCTATCCTTCCTGTTCAGTCTTGTCAGCTTGTGGGTTAACAGAGGTAAGAAAATCTGATTTTTTTAACCTGATAGTGCCCTTTTAGCATCACCTTAAAGTGATACAGGGTTGGAAAAGGTCAAACTAATGAGATTTAGGCAAGGAGAGGAAGAGGGGGGAAAATGCTGATGTAGCAAACCTTTTATTTTGCATAGGAAATATTGTCCTAGATCAAAGAGCCGTCCATCTGAGATCAGTATCCTGTCTGCCACAATGGTCAGCACCAGCCTTTACAGGAAAGCCTGCGAAGCACTGTAATGGACAATTATGGAATACCCAACCCACAGGGGAGACTTCTGCTGCTGCTCATCAACCCAGCGATTCGGTTAATGCCCCGAAGCAGAGCAGTTTATGGCCCTTATAAATGGGTTTTATTCTGTTTTGTGAGAAGGAGTTCAGCTCAGCTCTGCAGATGTCCTCATTATAAATGTGTCATTTTTTCCCCCTCTTTCCTGTTTGAAGCCTGTTATGCATTAGTTCATGGTACCAATTCCCACAGGTTAATGAGATGTTGGATAGAAAGAGTAAACTTTTTCAGCTCTAAAACGGCTGCCTTCAATTTCACCAAGTTAGTTAGCCTTAAAATGTAAGAAAACAAAGAGCAACCCAATCAGGCTTGGCCTGCATTCTCTGTCATTTTATATCTATCATATCCTCTTTTCCTTGCCTTATCTAAACAACCCCTTCCCTGTCCACAACAGAAAAGTCCACAAAGCAGTAATTTCACCAACTGCATCAGATCCTCTTCCTGCATTTTCAGAGACAACAGCTCCCTCAGGGAGCAGAGATAGAGACATTTCCAAAGTGTTTAAATGCACTGTGGCTCCATCCATCCCAGCTGGCCACCCCAAGCCAGGAGATGGTCCCCTCCCAAAAGGCCAGCCTGTGTAAATGCAATCCTTGGTTTGCTTCGCTTTTTCCTTAGCCACCATTTTGTCACAGTGTGTTATTGCAAAGATTAAGAGCATGCTAACAGCATCATTTCAGACACACAGAGGGCTGGGAGTGATCATGTTACCAGCCTCAAGTTATCATTCATTAGCTGAGCCACAGTAACCAGAGTCACACCCAGCCTGCTCCAAATGAAAAGCAGGGAAATTGCCCTCTCCGAGGGCTCCAGGAAAAGCCAGGGCTGGTTTTTTTCCACCCCAAAATGCCCCTTCATTAACAGTCCAGCACTTCTGCCCCAGCAGCAAGGAAAGACCGTGTCCTAAGTGGCATCACGCTGCCAGCAAACCTTCTCTGCTGGGACAGGATCAAGACCCTCTTCATTGCTCCTCTGGCAACTCCATGCTGCTCAAAGCCACTCACTTTTCCCCAATCCAATTTAGGGAATGGCATTAACTTGTCCAGAAGGGACTTTCATACAGCTCTCCTCAGACAGTGACCAGATGGGGAGTGAAAGGGAAGAGTCATGGGTAAGGCTCCTCAAGCAAACAAGCCGCTAATACAGAATAAGTATAAGGAAATATTTACTTTTTAATATATTGCCTTTATCCCAAACAGTGTTACTCTTCTCTAGATTCTCCCATCTCAGCATTTGAAAAGGTATGCAAGGATGTTTATCCAAATGCTCCTGTGGAAGGGACAAACATTATCTACATCAGTAAGAAATAAAAGCTTGAATATGTTTCCAGAGAGCTGGCTCATAGCTGGAGTAGAAACAGCAATCAGATCTGACCTCCCCACCTCATATTACTACCCCTTTGACACCCTCCCTTCCTGAAGTTTGCTTTTAAACCAGATGCACAGACCAAAGTGCCCTGAAATTTAATTAGTAGCCTTATATACTAAGCTAAAACCTACAGCTATTTTCTCCCCCCATAAAGTTTCTTCATGCAGGCTGAGAAATTTTACAGCAGGGACAGAACTACTTTCATCCTTCTACCACTTAATGCAATCATTTTCCTCCCAAGCTTTCTCAGTACCAAAGTAGTATCTCCCAGAGCTGGCAGAGAGTGACTGGGGTTTTGGACCTGGTAAATTAACTGTACTATTCACCAAGGGAGCTAGGGCTCTTCATGTTTCATAGGATCTGACTGCAAAAGAGCCGAGAAACATGGAAAAGCTGCTCTTTCAGCCCTCTCCTCCCCCAGCACTCTCCGAGGAAAGGCAAGGCGATAAAGTCTTTATTGGAAACCCCCAGCACTCGAACAGGAAAGGCTGAAAAACGAGTATCATGGGACGACTGGATGCTGAAGCCAAGCGGATCCTTTCACAGGCGGCTGCAAGGCTTGTCAGGGGCCATGATGGATTACTGTCATCTGGCAGCATCAGGATTAATGATCCGGAGGTCAGAGGGGAGAATTCCAGAGGGAAAGGTCAGCAGCCAGGGGCACAGCATAAGACTTGTTGCCTTTTGATGGCAAACTCATTTTACTGTACTTTCAAGCCTCCCTATTCTGCCAGCTCTCAGAAACGCTGTACATACTGTGCTTGCAAAGAGGCAGAAGCCTTGCCCGACTATGAGAAGGTGGCAAGGAAAATGACTTGCTCTTCTCCTAGGTTTCTTGGTAAATTACTTTTTCCCCCCTTTTAATATAACCCCAGCTACACAAGTACAGGGCATTCCTGCAAGGAATCAGCCAAAAGGAGGGGACAAGGAGTCTGTTTCCACTGGAAAAGGGATTATCATAGTTGATGAGCATAGGAGACCTCAGGAAGGCAAACTCTAGGGCAGCCAAACTCCTGCTACCAAAGACCCAAGGGTGGGAGTGCGGCATAAAGCTAAGAGGCTGTAAGACTCCAGACAACCTACCTCCCCCCTTTGCTAACTAGAAGAGCTATGAAGATGACAAAAAGCTCAAGAATGACACTGGAAGGAGAAGGAAGAATCATCCCATAGCCATGGACTGCTGGTTTTCTGAAGGGAAAGACAGCTGTAACTAAGATTAACTGCAATTCAGATTCCAGAAATTAAGAGTTTCCCTGGAAGAAGCCTCACTGTAACTATAAACACCTCTGTCCTTCAAGGAAAATCAAGCAGTCCCCTCTGCAAAGCTGTTTCACCCTGTTCAAAAGCCTTTTCTGTTTCAGGCAGACATAACAGAAGCCTAAAGGGCTTATAACAGTAGGCTTGAATGTCTCCCTATGCTGGAGAGGCAGAAGGAGCAACTGTTTGATTTTCTTCCTTCAAGAGCTCTTTAAGAAGGGGCTGAGGAAGCTGTAAACCCCAGATAATCTTTGAATGACTGTTTTTACATCTACTGGCAATGAACCAGTATCTGGGGGGTGGCGGGGGGGGGGGGGGGCTGGCTGAGCCATCAGCATATGCAGGCTCCGCTCCTGCGCCAGCCACTCACCCAGAGCTGGGGCTCAGCCCTCCTGCTTTTGAAAGGCACATAAGCTATGGACTGTCATCTTCTTCACCCACTCAAGCATGCTGCCCAATGTGGGCTTTTTCCTGCTCTTCATCCTATCTTAGACTTCAGATTAGCACTTAATCAGTCTACATCTTCAGAACTAACAAAGAAACCTGCCCCTAAGACTTCTTAACCAAATAATGGAAAATAAGTCCTCTCATTTTGCAGGGATTTGCTTGGCTTTGCAAGTCCTGGACAACAGGGGATCCCCCCGCCAAGAGCCACTCTCTCTCCACATGCCGAGCCATGCCCACTGTAGGGAGTTCCCCACCATCAAGCAGTCTAAGCCATGACTTGTCCTGCATACAAGAGACAAAGAGCAGTTAATTATACCCAGCCTGGAGCACTACTTCAGTCACCTCCCATTTTTCCCCTATCCAATTTACTTTCAGAAGCATCCATTTTTTAACAAGGAACAAGAGAGGTGAGAATCCCAAACATTTATTCTGCAGAGCAACATTCAAAGTGCAATAAAGCGCACTCTGGAGTGAAATTTAGGCATAGAGGGGGGCATTTTTAAGCCACAACCTGTACAGGTAAAGAAAGGGCTGCTCTTTCCACCTTCCATTCTGTGTTCAGAAGAGAAACAGTATGAGACAGCCAAAAGGACAAGGTTTTTCCCAGGAGACTGGGGAAGTCCACAGTGATTTAAAATAATTTTGAACAAAGTTTTGAAGATATTTTCGTGTTTCTCTGAAGGGAGATCTCCCCACTCTCCCAGGCTGAAGAGAGGTAAAAATCAGTTCAACAGCAAAGCAGCAGTGTATGACAGGAACAAATCAACTTGAACCCTGCACCGTCTCAGTTCCCAGTTTGTCTGAATTCCTCTCCCAGGACAAACCCTGGCTGGCTTCACACAAAGCTGCCCCAGCTCTTGGCTTGTAAGTTGTATCTGTTGCTTTGGTTTGAGTCTGCCCCAAGCACTCAAAATAAAAAGAAAGGTATACAAAAGAGAAGCAACCTCTCCCCTCTTCCTCCCTGCCCATACCAAGGCTGATCTAATCTCTTCTTAAGCATGGCATTTCCACAGCGGGCATTCTCACCTCCCAATGGGAACGTCACCACCTGATCTGCAAGTCTGCAGACCATTAGACACTCCTATCAAAGCAAGAGCCAGGATAGAGGGCAATTAATCATGCTCTATTTGACAGGAGGCCCACTTCTTATCTGCACCCCTCAAAACACCATCAGTTTCTGCTTCCCTCCTCAATAAGTGAGGCTGACAGCAGCCCCTTATCAGATTTCAGCTGCTGAACTGGAGGCAGCCTAACTGGCATCCAGCATCCCAATTACATTAGCCAAGGCTCCCACCACATTAACCTTCCACTCAGGGTGCTCCTCCATCCCCAAAACAGAGCTCCCATGGAGATTTGCTCTCTCATACCTAGCTCATCTACAGTCCAGCCGTTCAGGTGCTACTGACACAGCTGGGTCCAATGTATTTGCTACTACAAATTTCTTCACCAGATGTTGAACCACCATGCAACTGGTGGTGTGTTTCCATATATACAACCGTCAAATGGACAAACTTCTCTAGCAAAGAGATGTACAAATACAGAAGGCAGAAACAGGGGCATCTGGGAAAAATAAAGGTTGTTCAGGCAGGCCACGCAAAGTCAAGAACTGAAGCATTTTCATACCAAACAGTTCCACCTTCTTCCATCCACCTGGATATCTAGAGGGTCATCTCTTCAGTGTTGAGCCACCTCTGCTGCTTGAGTGCTGCAGTTCATTAATCATTTGAAAAACATGCTGTTAAAATTTAGGGAGGGGAGGAAGGCCAAGAACACCCATAGCAAAGCAGAAGTACCACTGAAAAGAATAGCTTGAGAAGACCAGGATTTGAGACACAAACACCCAGTCTTTGAGATGCCGGGGAAACATGTGACAATTTAACATCTCAATCTTCAGAGGAAGTGAGGAAAACACCCCTTTGACTCCATCACTCAATTCTGCATACCCACAAGGGAGCACCTGGGATTCTAAGATCCTCAGCTGGCGATCACTAAAGCAGACTGCTCTCAGATGAGTAAGCTTGAGAAAGGTTCATGCAAAGCAACAATAGCCAATGACTTCAAATTAATTTCTTTTGTACCCTGTCCAATGCCAACTCAGTTCATAACAAAACATTTAAGCTGCTCAAACATTCTTCACACTGGCTAAATTTAAAACAAATCTCCTGTAAGCCAGAACCAACTAAACTCCTAATACTATTTTCCCATTAATTGCAACTGCAGCTTCCAATATGATTTTTCTTTAGAGCTAAAGCAATATTCACCCTTAACCACCATTTTTCAGTTGCTTAAAACCAAGGGATGTTAATTATTTGAACCGTACTGGGTATTTTCCCTGAAAAGATTTTTTAAAAAAATATTTTCCCAAAGGGAAACTTGCAGGCTTTTTCCATTTTACAGAAAAAAATTCTCATGTCTGTCTGCAATGAATGTTTTGATGTATGAAAAACTGAAGGGGGAGAAAGTTTGGTTTTTACAGGAAGGACCTGCTGAGCCGTGACAGAGCAGTGGAACAGGCTGCCCAGAGAGGTTGTGGAGTCTCCTTCCGTGGAGACATTCAAAACCTGCCTCAGCAGTCCTGTGCCCCCTGCTCTAGGTGTACCTGCTCAAGCAGGGGGTTTGGACAAGATGATGTCCAGAGGTCCCTGCCAACCCCCACCATTCTGTGATTCTGTGATAACTACTTCTTAAGTTATTACAGTTTGCAAATTTTGCGAATTGGCCCAGGTAAACCCCCCTCAAAATATCAACTTATCTGGTGGAGACTTTTAGTCACCTGGCACCTAAGGTTGATGAGCAAGGCCTTCCTGCAGGACTTTTCTGGATGCTACAAAGAAGCCTACCCCAAGTACAGGACTATCCCTCCCCAGAGGAGCTGGATTCAAGTTGTTCAGAGATCCCAAGCACTTTGCTTTGTACCTGTTTTTATCCTAGCATCACCTGAAAGCCTTTAAGTACACAGAGAAGTACATTCTCAGTTCCCTTTTCTGAAAGGCTCAGCCACTTAAGGAATACAGAGGAATGTAAACCAGAATGCCAGTTCCCCCTACAATGTAAGGAAAAAATCATTCTTTCTATTCTTTCTAACAATATAAAAAGCAAAAACCTAAAATATTTCAGTGATCCCCACCTCTTACCATTTGGACAAGACACCATTTTTCTTGAGTCCAAGTCACAACAGTTGACCAAAGAGACTTCTGCACTGCCTTGAGTGGGAATTTTCCACTCGAGAACATCATCTGCTATGTAGGGAAGCATTTTCTGTGGCTCAGCATTAAGCAGGTAGCATGAGCAAAGGATGCTGAGAATTTATGTCTATGGATGTCTCAGAGAACTTACATTGCTTATTTCAGATTCAAAAATATCTCCAGAGGATTAAAAGAAGAAATCTGCAAAATTGAATCAGTAGAAGAATGAAGCATAACCCCCGGACAAACATTTCATAAACACCACTTGGCCTAGAGATAAATAAAGCCATCAGTAAATGCTTTTGTCAATACCCTGGATTTGCTGTATTTCCACATCTAAAACATGCAGACAGAGCATACAACAGCAGGAAAACATTAAAACCACACGGTCAGACTTACAAAGCCCCTTCTATGTATATACACATAAAAAACCAGAATGGTCAAGCCATCTGGGAAAACCAAGGTCATGTAGAAACCTTGAACAAAATTAGTAGAGCTGTACAATTGGAGACATTTTATGAGGTCTTCACAAAGGCAGTACTTAAAATGAACTAAACAGCTTCCCCTGAAAGGGAGCCTTTCCTAATACACCATAGCACACAGTTAGATCTCCTCCCCATCAAACCTTTTCAAGAGGAATTGCCTTGCACGAACACTGCTGATCCTTCCAGGGGATGAAACAGGCCCATTACTCCACCTCCCTCCTGACCAGCATGACTGGAATACAATCAGCTCACTTATTGGTGGCTGCCTGAATGTCTGTAAGAGTCATGCCACTAACAGTCCTTCACTATCTGGGGACAAAAAGCAATATAGCTATGCTACCTAGTACATGCTAAAGGGCTAGCAGCTACATTTTTTCTGCTACTCATCATACCTATGCCCTCTTCCACACAGAAAAGATGGAGACAAAATTTAGCTTCAGGGTATGTTCACTGGGTGAGGACGACCTGAAAAGAAGTGGAAGATGTCATAATCTTTAAAACTGAATCTGATCTGAGTAAATGAACTTGCCCATCTGGCAATATACATTTCTGTAATAAAATTATTTTCAGTAATGCAAAGGATGGGTGAACACATGATTACCTTGAGTTATTGTAATGGGTGCAGCCTGGGCACTTCGCAAACTGCTCCTGCCTGCAGTGCCCTCAGTGACAGGCAGAACACATCCAGCCTGCACACCTCCAATGTGGCCCACTCCACAGTGCACTAACAGAAAAGCCTCAGCCTGTGCCCTTAATAAATGCCCTGAACCATAAACTTGCCTACAGAGTGGCTCCTCATGCAGCAGGAATTGAAAAATACAGCTTCTGAGAAACCAGACCTCAAGACATCAAGGCTGAGCTTGTCACAAGACACCAGATCAGCAATGGCAATGAAGGGAAGCCACTGCTGAAGCTACTTATCCCTGCTCCATCCGAGGAAAGACAACCTTTGGTTTGAGACTGCAGAAGAGCTGAGAAAGGGAAAGGTGGAAGTGGTAATACAGCAACCTAGCATCATCCCCACCAAGCTGCATCAGATGGGTCTTGTTGTAGGCCTGGTTTGAAGCTAGTCCTGCCCACTAATTGCACTCATCAGCTGGTCTCCCCTCCTCTCCCCATCTGCCCCTTCAATCACAGACATGGCGAGACCCATTCACCTAAACACATACAAGGAATAAAACACCCAACAAAGGAAGAGTTACAGCTTTCCTCTCATCTCCCTCTTCCATCATTATTGCCACTGAAGGGCCATTTTATCACTTGCAGCTGTGGTCATTCAGTGGCAACCTGCTGTGCTCAGAGGCAGATGAGACCTGCACATTTGATCTGTGTTAAGCCTGCTTCATGGCTTCACATTTCTAGGTACATTCCTAACAGCAGCACCAACAAGCAAATCTTTTCATCCCTCCTGCTACTCAGTAGCTCCTGTGCAATCTGTCATTTACCTTTCACATCAGGCTTTTTTTGGTTCACCATCAGTTAGCAATCTGTGCCCCAAATCCATCAGCCCCAAACAAGGGCCAGCACTTCCCTGGCTCCTCCTGGACAACAGCAAAATCCCCATCTTTACACCAGCAATGTTTATTAGCAGTGCTGCTTTCCATTCCCTTCAGACATGAGGTGCAAATTAACCAGCTCTTCACACATACCAGCTAAGAAACACAGCACTTTGCTCTCAGGTGCAATGAGCCCTCAGTTGTATCCACCTTTTTTGGGGGGGGGGGGGGGGGGGGGGGGGGGACAGGGACGGGGGGACGGGACAGGACAGGAGAGGACTTTGAGAACAAGGCAGCTGTTCAGCCCTGTTTGGTTTAGGATGCTTGTTTGGCACATAAAGCAAGGGGAGGAGAAATGAAAGCCTGAATGTTATCCCACGATAACTTTGCTGTAGAAGCTCCCAGAGTTCTGAAGATCCCAGAGCAGGACACAGCAGGCAAGTCCATCTGCTTGCTAGAAAAACCAAAGCCCTGCTGTAGACAGCGGTGGGGAGAGCAGGCATGGGAAAAGTGGACAATACAGCTTCTGAAAAACCATGCCAAGTCAAAAGATTTCCTTTGCAGTAAGATGCAGCAACTAAGATTAACGACAGAAGAGAAACTGCCTCCTATAGCTCAACGTATGCTGTTCAGTTCTCCTATCAACCTGAAGAAACTTAGCTCCCCAGGGTCCTTTCTGCCTATTTCTATTGGGGGTCCCAAAATATAAAGCAAGCCTACAACTGCCTTGTACCCTGCAATCTAGCCAGTTCCCCAGAGCATGGCCAAACATTTCCAGCCCTTCCGGCAGAGGGCTGTCAGTTCACAGCATCTCTCCCCGTGGGTGCTGGGCTCTTATATTTAATTTTCAGCCTTCTAGCAAGCAAGAAAACAGGGGATTCTCCAGAAAATATACTTGGAAATGCCCAAATGATTAAAAGCTAAACTCCTACAGCAACCAGCTGGTGAAGAGCTCAGCCCCTGTACCAGGAACATGTCACTTATAAATAATTAAAAGGTAATCGGAAGAAGACATTGAAGTATTAAACAGATTTCTTGCTAGGTATCTGGAGGTTTCTATTGCTGCCAGTCACACCCTTCAGATTATTGTCTTGTCTGTCAGTCATCCCAGCCCTTACACTAACATGAGCTCAGGTTAACATTTGCAGGTAAACTAAGCCTGGTTATGCCTCTGCACACAAAAGCCAGAAATATCAGCAAAACCCAGCTCTAATTTTTAGCCAACTTGGAAGCATGACCTCAAACTGCTGAAGAGTGACAATTCACCCAGGTGAGCTGTGAGCTCTAGTCATCCAGGAAAGACAGACATGGATATGAAGAGCAACTGCAAGAGCTGCATTTTAGATAGCCTTTCCTCTGCTTGTCATTTAGTCATCCACAGAGGGATGCAGGGTTCAAAAGACAACTGGAAATGAGACTCCAGCTCCAACACAGCAATTAGATAATTTTCAAATAGATGAGACTGATGTTGCATCTTTATTAGACTCTCAGGGCACAATACTACTGGTGATGCTAAGGCAGACCCCCTTTCCAAATACGCACAGCCTGGCTTGTCTGGTCCAACACACTCTCAGACAGCATTATGCCACGAAGGAGCAAAGGGTCCTTTTTATGTCTGTGCTTCACACCTACCTTCAGCAGACTTTTTGGAAACAATGAAAAGCTCTATAGCACAATTTAACACTTTTCTGTCAGAAGCACCTTTCCTGGAAGAGTCTGTCTGGCCTGGTATGCTTGGAGAGGTAAAAGAAAAGAGCACCACGAAGGATTTACCATAAGTGGTCAGAGACATATGCTTTATACAATACTACATATATGTACATTTTTATTATGAATAGTTTGCAATGAGGGAATTGAACTTTGATAATTAGGGGACAGATACTTTTGTGACATCTCAGCTGAGCTGCCTTCATACACACATCGCCACTCCTCTAGCAAGGAGAGATGCAAGTTGCTGACACCATGGGGAGGAATGTGAGAATGTTTCTAAACTGCGCACTTCTGCACTCAGTTACACAAAATTACTGAATGGAAAGCTGACACGTAAATCTACAGGAAAGTGTGGCTTGGTGTATATTTTCCTGGTCCCCAGATTGCGTGCCACTACTCTAACGCAGCCTGTGAAGGCATTCACAGTCAGCTTCTGCATGCCATTGAAATCAAACATAAGATGCTTCATCATGCCACCTGAAGGGGAACCAGGGAATCCATAGAGGTATTCAACCTTGTTTCAAACAGCCTTGAGGAACCGGGCTTCTCAGGCTCTTCAGTGCATGGATAACTTGAGTATTAGGTAGGAGTGGGGGTAGAAAAATAGCATTTGTGAAATTAAGTTACAAGGCAGAAGAGTTCTTTCCTACGAGCACCTTATCTCCCAAGGTAAATATCTCATGTCTTACTGCTGCTCTTCCACCAGATCTGCAGGTTAAAGGGCTGGATTTGTGTTTTCAAACTCAGGAGGGAAGAATCCAAACTACAGCAGCACCCCTCTGCCCTGTTTTACTGTATCAAGTTCAAATAAATGCTCACTCACCCCTCTTCTGCATAAAGATGAAGAGGTCATCCAGGAACTCTTTCCTTTCTGGGTCACTATCCAGTTCATAGAGCTGGGGAAAAAATAAAAATGAAGGCACAATCCACAATGAGACAGATAAAAATAAAATAATATTAGCTTCTTCCAACAGGTGATTTGGTGTTTGTCCTTGGGGAATAAAAGGCAGCCACAGGCAAAGAGGCAGAATGAGGAAGGATTCCCAAGCAATTTCGTGGACAAGGCTGCAGTGATACTTTGAGGACCCTCATTATGGCTTGCCTTGCTCAGCCCCATAGTAACTCATCCAGGCACAGTACAGCCTGGCATGCTGAAGGGAACATGATTCAGCTCAGTTAACAGCACTGCTACAGAGCAGGGTTTGAAATAACCTGAAAGCAAAGGGGAGAGAAACTATCAAGCGGGAAAGAAAGATGAGACAACCAAAAGGGATGTGTCAGTGCTCCAGGGAAGATCAGTGCCCTGTACCTTTCAGACACCAGAGATGTAAACTTCTCTGCAGCTTCTCCTAGCCTCATGATTCCCTCCTTCAGGGATTGTCACATAAATGACAAACTCCAAGTCCCTTGAAGGGGGAGATGAAAGGATAGAGCTTTCCTATAACTACTAATACCTGGTAGGAAAGGCTTCTCTAAAATAAGCCAAAAAATGTTGAAAAATATCAGAAACCAGCCTGGAAAGAGTTTGTCGCAGAAAGCATTTTACCAAAAGGCTTAAAACCCCAAGCATTTAAAACAAAGTTCCAGAGGCAGCTTATGCCAAAGGAGAAGCACTGTATGCTAGCATTATCAGCTCATTTTTTATAGAAGGGGCAGGTATGAGTGTCATCTTTCAACTACCCCTTGGGACAAAGAAAAAAAAAAACTATCTAATTTTCACCTATCAAGAATCCTGTGAAGCCACAAAGTGACAGGTTGAAAGGGCTGGTCAGTGCTTCACTGAGATACAGGAGGATATAGAACAAGACAGAAGACAATGCTGTACACGAAACAGAATTCAATTCCTTCTCTCATTTGCTTTGAGGAAGAATCCTGAATAACTCTAGGAATTTTTTCCATTGGTTGTAGCTACTCTTGTGGAGCAGCTCAACAGAAAAACAAAGATTCACTGGGAAATATGTATTTCAGTCTCTCCACAGGTGCTGCTAGCTACTTGGTATTCATCTCGTCAAAAAGAGGAGCTTTTTGGGTTCATTTCCCATGAAGCTCTGTGCTTTCTCACCCAGAAACACCCCAGTGTATTTGCAGAGCAGTTACCTGCACCCTTTCAGAAAGGGCCAGCTTAGTTTAAAATTAATTCCTCTGGCTGATGTGACACACAGCTGCCACATTCAAATCCACAACCACAGTGCTAATTCTTCTCCCAGCTGGACAAAGTATTGGCCAAGATTTTAAGTGTCAAAAGTCTGGTTATAAAGCCTTAGTTCAAACTATATTGCAGTGACCAAAGGCAAACCAGCATAAAATAGCAGGTTTGTAGGCAGAGGGCTGCAGGACAAAACAGTTCTCTTACAAATTCACTACAGAGGAATAGTGAGGGCTCAGTAGTCACCCTCTGTCACAGGGCGGGGAAAGAATTCCCCAAAATTACCCCTTCCCCAAAATCCCCACGATCAGACTGACCTTGGCAAAGTCTCGTGAAATTTCTCTTCCTCGGCATCCATCACCTTCATCACTCCAGGTCACATTGCCGTTCTAAGGAGAGGGAAATGAAAGGGTGAAGGATCACCAGGGAAAAGCTTTGCGGACAATTCCAGAAAGCTTGCTAATGTGCATTTTTGGCCAAAAACATGCAAAAGCAGCTGCTGGCTTAGGCCAAGAAAACTAGAAAGACGGGGGACCTTTGTCACAGCACACTTTCCTGGAATCTCTGACACTCAGCCAGAATGGGAAGTGGCATTTCACAATCCAGGCAATTACTGAAGGTAAGGGAAGTTTTTCAGCTCTCAGATTTTTCCTGCAGAAATGTATCTCAAATAAGTTGTCTTGACACCAGGGAAAACCATTCTCAAGGAAGGTCCTCAACACCTTCACCGGCCACCTTCCTTCACCTGCTACACAGAAGTATGCTAACCCCCCCTGTAGCAGGTGCTTTGCAGTAATGATGTCCAACATCTAAAGAGAGGTGCTGCTTTTGCTCTCTGTGTCCATCATTTTTACCAAGTGCACATCCTAGAGCTCCCAGTGCAAGGTGCAGGTGTTACCCAGGTATCCTGGGTTTGTTCGCCAGGTGACACCCAACTGCTCCCCTTCACACTTGGAAATGCCTTTCTGGTCTCCCCTCACTTGCCTATCAAACCAAAACATGCTGAAGAAATAATCCCACTGGAACACTTCTTCCCAACCCAGGACCCTTACTCCTGGAAGCTACTGAATCTGGATTTTCCCCACAGAAGTGGAACACACAGCTTTGCTGGATTAAGGTTCATTCTTCTTCAGCATTAGAAGGATTACTCTAGTTAGGCCTATTCTACTTGGTAATTCATCACCCTGAAGTGGTCACCAGGGCTGGAAACCAGCAGAGGCAGCCTCTGACTGTACAGCAGGGCCAAGACCAGAAGTGTGACTCTGAAAAACTCTGCAAGCACCTTTAAACCATACACTTCATAAAGCTCCAGTATAGCAAGTGCTCCAGAGCCGCTCAAGGAAAAAGAACAGCCAAATCTATGTGGCAAGGTAGCCTGTCCTGACAAAAACACAGCATCCTAATGCAGAAAGAAAAGCACTGAAGATAGCAAGAGGTTTCAGCACAAAAAAAACCCCCATGTGAATTAGAGAGGTGGTACAATATCTGAAATCTTCGAGTCATCTGGTTGTGACACACACATTGAATTAGAAAGATGAATAGCTCTCGTCAAGGCCAGGCAAAGCTACATTCCCCCCTTTAAAAAACACTGCAGTGAGCTGCCCTAATGCCTGCTGATTTAGTTTGAGCCAGTAATTCCTGCTGGAAAGTCAATTATCCAGTGAGTCCCATCAACTGAAAGATATTTAATGGGGGATTATTGCCACTTCTGTTATGTCAGCTGTTTATTACAGCAGATCAATTCCCAGCCCTCTCTAGGAAGAGATCTGAAGAATAGTTTTGTTCACAGAGGATTCATCCGGGTGTCCTTTGCTACCAGAGATTAAAACCACAGTTTTTCTGCTAATTACGGTAACATCCAGCTGCTCCTAAAACTCCACTGATTGTTAACTCGGATCAAACCTATGTGAACAGTCCTGTCAGAAGGCAGCAGCTATATCCCATCCTCAACTTCACACTCTCCAAGGCAAAATGATCTGTGGAGGGCTGAGCTGCCTTCTTCCCAAGTTTGTACTTCGTTATAAATCCAGAGAGCAAAACTGTTTGTGGTATCAAACTGGGTGCTTCAAGAAGCAAAACACTTGCTTTCATCAGGAACTTCGGTCATGCCGATAACTTATTTCACTACATCTGAGGACATGGAGAGGAAAGAGAAGAGGGCTTAGAGGAGAGTATTCTCTACTGTCATTGGGTTTGAACTTGGTAAACTTTCCAGGAACAAAACTTTCTATGGGATTAAAGGCTCTTTAGAAGTTATTTTACTTGTTCTATTTGAAGAAAAAGGGTAATTAAAAAAGAATGACAAGATTAAGGTTCAATACAGAGAATAAGCAGAAGATATGCACCCTACTTCCTGTACCTACATCCTGAGATGCTTGAGAGCACAGAAGTAATGCTCCCCCACACCTCGCTAGTGAAAAGGAGCTTAAAGTCAGCTGAAGCCATCAGTGTTTTGCCATATGTCCAGAAAATTGGCAGAGATGGATATCACCTGGCATGACACGGAGTGATCCAAGGTGAGAGACAGCAGACAGTATTAGCATTTCCTCCTGCAATAGCTGGAAAGGTTTAAAGCCAGTTACCACACCCCACATTAAGCTATCAGAAGAGATAAGGAGAGTGCTTCTCATCTACCTTGGTGCAAGCAGCAGCTGCCACAGCAGCGTAAATCAGTAAAGGTGCACTCAAACAACACATGGGCTGTGGAGACATTGGGACAGAGCACAGGTTTGTTTTGGGTAGCAGAGTTAGCAAAGTCTCAGGCTAGCATGAAATGTCAGCTCAGCAGCCGGGGCATAAAGCCTTATTTATTCAGAGAACAGAGCCTGAGCACCAGACACTTTCCCAGGCCTCAGCTTTGATCTTGAGGGACTATTCTGCTCACCAAAACCTTTGGGTCCCTGCCAAGGCCACAACCAAAGATACCAAATATTGGCAGTGGTCAGAGCAGCGACCCAAGCATGACTGGAACAGGTAAATCAGTATAGTTCCACGAAGCTACTGAAGCAAGAGGTGCTCCATATGTAGAATAAAGTATATTTTACACAGCAAGAGAGCTCAGTGGGAGCTTTGGTATCAAGCTTCCTTACTATTTCTCCTGGGAAAACAAAGTTACCCTATGCTGAGAAGCCCTCCTCTGTATAAACAGCAGGAACCTGAGAAATCAATATATCCTCACAAGTCATTAAAAGACCTTTGTATAAGTCAGGCAATAGTAGCAGGAAGGAAAAAACACTGTTCAGAGAGGCAGATCATTCTCTGGGGAGCCCTGCCTCTCTCTCCACCCATCTGTATCAAGGGAATTTGCTGATGTTTGACAAACAGCCCTTGCACTACCACAGGCAAGAATTTATCTGGTTTCTTGCAGAAAAGCAGCACTGGCTGTGCTTTACCCCGATGCTGAGCATGAGTGGGAAGGCAGAGGTGTTGGGAAAGGCTGGCCTCCTTCACAGGCTGCTGGCAGAGCCAGGGAGCCCTCCCCACACTGCAGACACCTCAGAGGCTGCCAGAGCCCCCCTGGACGGCCCTCTCCCTGAGAGGCTGTGGGCCTGGCTTCAGAAGCAATTATATCTGGAGCTATTTTAGGATTACTCCCTTACCACCTGGAATATCTTATTAGAGGGAAGCTCAGATGTCCAGAGCAATTTCGGTTTCCAATCCCACATTCAAAAGCCAGAGTTAACCCTGAGTTGCCAAGCAGACAGAAAAGGAGATGGCAAACGCTTTCCTGCTTCGTCCAGCCCATTCTTTTGAGGACGAAAACCTTACAAATAAGCAGCCTCAACCTTCCCTGCAGGACACCTACCTCTCAAATATTACCATCTCACATGTCTGTCTCTCCCAGAGGTTAGGGAACTAATCAAAACTCTGTGCTCAGTAAAAAAGTGAAGTATTAAGGCAAATGGAACAGCAGCTCATTGTCTCCTTTTCCAGTTTTGCCTGCGCAAGTCTTAGTGTGCAAACAGGGACATTCATGAGAAATTGGGAATGCTCCCTTTTCCAGGGCATTCCCTTCTTCCCCACCCCAGTTTCATACAGCTGTATGAGAGGGGCTCAGCTAAAGCCTGATGTGGTTTTACCAGACTACAAAAGTTGTATTCAAAGGGAAAATTTTGAACTGGAGAGAACCTACTAAAGCTTTAATATGTAAAAGAAAAGAGAAATAAAACCTTCTGGCATGAACTCAAAATTGTTCTCCTTACTGCAGGCCTGCAGTTTTGACAGAGGTTTTAGGCCAGAAATCTGCTGAAATACCCGCTTATGGACAAGGCTAAATGTTGCAGTGAAAAAGAAAGCCCCTCCCCTACCCCATGGGTTAACTGAAAGCACTGAGTCAATGAAAAGGTACAGGGGCAGCAATTTCAGGATTATCAGAGAATCCACAGAAATTCCTTTTGTGGGTAGAGTTAAGCCTTAGGAAGTGAAACAGATGCTATTATAAAGAAAACTGTTGTACTACAAAACACTGATAAGATCAGGACTACTGCCCTGAGCTGCAAGTTCTCAAGCATGGAGAAGCAAGTTATAATTACTGCGTGCACAAGCTGCCTGGTAAAGCTCTGATGAAATTGGAATAAACCCTTCCCAGTCTTACTAATAACAGAGCTCAATTCAGTATCTACAAGCTTCAAAGATGGGCTTTGAAAACATTTTAGTGATTTCAGGAATGGCAGGGTAGATGGGGAAGGAAAGAAAAAGAATTGACTGAAGTTCATAGATGAATTACTTTTATTAAGTTTCTTTTACATGCTCCCATGACCTAGTGACTGCAGCACCAACACAATTCTTTGCAAAACAGGAATCTGCTTCCTTATCCTTAAGGAAAAGTTGGACTCTTTGTGAATGACTTCTATTCACAAATACTCAGAGGAATTAACAAAAACTTAAGTGACAAGAAGATTTGTTCAGTGCTACGTCTGTGGGAAGAGAACTCACTGCCACATGAGAGAGTCTCAGATTTACCCTGAAGTGAGAAAAGCAGACATTAAGAATACAACACATCCGAGCTCTTTCCACCTACTGCTCTACAGCATTAGCTAGAATGTCCATAATTGGCACCGGAGACAAGCTGCAACTATTCCTTAAGATAAATTTAGCACCCAAACAAATCCTAAAATGAGCCGTATCTTCCCCAGGATATAAGTGAGCTCCTCACTCTGCGCCTTTGCTCCAGATATAGCACAGTCCCTGCAATACAGCATAACCTTGATGAAGCCTACGGAATCACCCCTTGAGATGAAGACCTGGAAGAATTCTCTGATGTCTAATAGAAGTTGTTTGTAGGCTGCTGCCTACAGTCATTACCACAAACGGTTTCTTGGTTCCCTTCTCCCATACATTATGTTATATTAAACAAAAAGGAGCCTTTGTTACTAAGATCCTGCTCTGGTCCAGCCACCAATGTAACTTTTAAGTTACATATCAGCATGAATTCCAAGTCAGGTGCTACAGCAGCAGCAGACTGTCACAGGGATGAAGCTTCATCAAAACAAACCTAAACCATGAATTCAGGAGAAGCAGCAATTGGCAATTTAAACATTAAAATCTGCTCTTACGAAAAAGCGCTTTCAGTAAAAGAAACCAAATATCTAACATCAGCTATTAATGAAGAATTGTCCTCCCACTACATCATAAAAAAAATCCAGTGACCTGCATAAGGAACTAAAAATCCAACCCTTGAATTGGGCCCTGGATATCTGAAATAATTAGGAGGTAAAAAAAATAAAAAAATACAGTGTGAAATGTGACTTTTTTATTCCTGGGACCTTCACCCCCTCTGGATTAATTAGTATTTCCTGAGCAATACTTCAATTCGCACAACACTTGAGGCACATAGTTAAGGTTATGGAATCTCAGCCTCTCATTCCTAGACCCTAGAGCAAAAGCAAAGTAATTATTTTAAGCTGACTTATCTTAATAAACACCATGACCTTTGTAAAAGTTTAGGTCAGGATTTTTAGTAGTGGCTGGTGATTTCTGAGAATCTAACATGAGACATCCCCAAAACCAGAACACAAACCACTCTCTGAAAGTCAGATGGCTGCTTTAAGGAGACTTACCTTGCTGCATTTAAGCAGGCATTAAGTATCAGCTGATGCCTGAAAACCTTGGCTTTATTTTTACATTCCACAATGGAATGCGTGTCCTAATGTGTGTGCTGTAGTAACAGCCTGACAATATTGCTCATGCTAGTGCTGCACACCAGCCTCGAGTGAAAAAGCAGCAAGCAGCCCCAGCAAGACAGCGGCTGTCGTCCTGCCTTTCCTACCCGGCTCTCCCTGGTAACCGGAGACATCGCCAAGCAATGCAAGAACCCACGGGAGGAGGACCCACACACAACCATCTGCTAAAAGCAACATTTTCACCCTCAGAATTAAAAGCTCATTTTTCCTCAAAAACCGGCAGCCTACAACGCCCTTTTTGCAGGACCCTTTGGCTGTCAGAGCCGTGATGGATTTGCACAGGATTCAAGCAAGTCTGAGGAGCAAGCGAGCTGAGCACACACACCCCCCAGCTCTTCTTTTGGGACTGCAACTCCCCCTGACAAGCAACTCCACTCCCTTGTTGTTTTGTGCTGACAGGATTCCCACCGCCCGTGTCATAAGCTGAGCCAGCTCTTTTGTCTGCCAGCTTGTTCTACAATTATTTACTTGGCTGTCCAGGACCCAAGAGAACGGGGCTTCATCTTGTTGGTAGCTTCCACCTTTCTGCCATCTTCACATCACATACCTTCCAGGCAATCTTAGCCTTACACTTTCAAGATGCATTTTTCTCCAAGGGCATCACTTTCAGAAGACCAATACACACTTGAAGAAACAGAAGTGACTTTTTCTCCCATCTTCTGCAAGCAACAGCCATTACACATACCACAAATACCCCCAGAGCAGAGCTAGCTGGAAGCAGTGCTTACTGACCAACTATTAGCCTCCATCACAACAGAAGCTAAAAGAAAAGACCAGTTCAGGAATCATTTTGAAAACAAAGTGGAGAAGATAGGCACCTCTGCATTTCACCCTGATTTTTCTGCCTAAAAAACCCATTTCACACAAAGACAAAAGATAAAGCCCAGTATCTTTACAGCATGCATTTGAAATGAAGAAAATTCAAGTGGGGCTTACGCTAGGGCAGTGTGCTACCATTTAGCACACAGAATTAATTTGGACAGTCCACAGTTGCACACACATTTCTCCCCCTTTGCTGTCACACCTGCTAACAGTTCTTGTCTGGACTCACCCCCTTGGTTTATTCCCAGCTCCACACAGCCACCCTCTCACCAGCACTGAACTGCTACACTGCAGTTAAACTTTTACTCCCTGGTATGCAGAACTTCACTGGTGAATGCAAACAAGTTGATCTGCAGCATTTACCCTACTCAAGGTGAGTATACTGCACCAGCATCACTAATATTGGGCACTCCAATAAGACCTTTTGATCACACCACAGCACATTGATAATAGTGCCACCACCACTAGTATGATCATAAGCCATGCCTCACTGGGGCAGACCATCTAGCTCAGTACTCAATCTTCAACAACAGCACCAGGAGACAATACATGAACCTGCCCACTTTCTGCCATGTTTTCTCACCATCCAGAAGTGTTGTAGCACAGCATGTCCCCGATATTCCTTTATAATCTATTCCTTAACTTCATGACTATGAATTTCTCTAATTCCTTGCTTTAGTGCTGTAGTGCCTGCCTTCCCTGCAGTAAAACATTACTTTAACACAGCAGCAAGAAGGTTTTCCTTTTAGTTTTGCTTCCTGGTGAAGCTTTGTGCACTTCAACTTCTAGAACAAGTTGGCCTAAAATCAGACTAAGCTGCAACCTACTCCCAAAATAACTTTACTGCTGAAATGGGCCAAAGTAACTGGATCAGGATTAGTACACAGTATGCCAACTGTAAAACAGTTTTTTGTTTGTTTGTTGCTATTCCACATCTACAAAGACCAGATCTGGCACACTTATAGTCATTTGTCTTCCCAGAACAGAGCAAATGACCTAGCAATCAAGCCTATTAATTCAGTAAGTTTCACAGGACTCTCAATAAACTATTGGAAAGAAGCACAATAACATACTTGTTAGCACCAGCTGAGCTAGAAATAAAACCAGCGAAAGACTAATGCTAAGTTTTTTGGTTTTGTTTTAGGAAGTGATCCTTCTAACACCAGAGTCCTGCCTGCTATTCTCCACCCAGAGACCTGAAAGAGGAAGTTTTCACCAGTCACTCCGATCCAGTAAATTCTGAAGCAATTTCTCTAGCAACCGTCCCCTGACCAACAAAGCGCCTCACTTCCCTACAACAGCTTGAGTAACTCTTTTCAACCCAATGCCTCTTGAGAAGCAAGCACAGAGAAAACACAGCAGCAACTGCTCACCTGCTGCATCTAACACATCAGGGCTGCTTCACCAGCAAGCTTTAGAGCACTGATAGTCACAAACACCATTCACCTGGAAACTTAGAGGAGTTCCCACCACACACATTGGTGTAGAAACACTGAACTGCTGCAGAAGCAGCTGGGTAGGAGCCTCCAGGACACATTAAATAGAATGGGAGAACTAAAGCTTGATGAGCTTTAGCAGTTCCTCCTCGAACTGCTGCCTGTGGCAGTATAAAACAAATCACCTGCATGCAGCCAACAGCTAAGGGGAGGCTGCCCTGACTGTCCCCAGCAAGCTTTCAGACACCTGTGGTTCACCAGCCACCACAAAGCAGCTCCAGCTTTTTTACTTCACTGGGTTCACAAGAGGGAAGGTAAAAGCAGTGGTTTTGTCCATACAAGGTTTGTTAGCTCAAAGAACTTTAACCCTCTTCACACTCAGGATAACATCTGTAGGAAAGGACTACTAAGTCCAATTTTTTTTCTTTAAACCATGTAGTCCTTTGGCTCAATTCAATACACATAAATGTCTCCAAAAGTCTGCTCAGGTTAGCTCCGTAACAAAACAACACACAAGTGCCACATTAACTGAAATACCCACTTACAACAAAAGAATTCTTGATCTTCTGGCAATTATCTACAAGGAGTAGTAATTCTTCAAACATAGAATTAACCTCCTACTAAAGCCAAGCAGTAGCAAGTGAGCTCCCACACATGAAATACAAAGTGCCTCTGCCTACTCACAGCATCAGTGGCAGGACAGGCACTCCTCCCTGCCAGTCCGCAGCACCAGCCAGAAACCCAGCTGAAGTCGCTGCATCTTGGAGGTCTTACACAAAGGGGTGATAGATGTTGGTACGTGAAATCATTTCAGTGAGACATTAGCAGGCAAGTGTCTCCACCAAAAATAAATATAACATCAGCCTGTTCCATTCTGAATGGCACAGCAGCAGTGAAATGGAAGATAAATGAGCCAAAGATCAAACCTCTACCTCTCCATAAAGATTCTTACAGATTGGGTTTGCTGCATTTTTAGCTGGAAAGCTGTACCTGTATAGGAAATCAAGCTCTTGTGAAATCTCTTTACAAAAGAATAAACCTGGAACAGTACCCCAGGGAACCATTGCTCTGCCTGTGCCCAGTTCTTGCACTCTTTTCAAAGCACTTGCAAACAGCCAGTGCTTGTAACAGGACACTGGGCTAAATAATTCTTCAGGCTCAATATAGTCATTCTCATTCAGAAGGAAGTAATGTTAACACTGACCTGTTTGAGCTGCTCATCCAACCGCCAGTTCTGGTGTCCAGACGGGGAACCAGAATACGGTTGCTTAGTAGTGTCTTTACCCTGTTCTTCCTTGCCCTGCTGTCCACGCTGGTGCCCCGAAGCCGGAAGAGGATTAGAGGTAGAGGCCACTCTTTGGTTGTGATGGGCAACTTTGGGAGCATGAAAATATTTCAGAGCAGAGCAGGCTTCTTTTCCAGTCACATCAGCACCATCCTCAAGATCTCCACCTTCCAAACCTCCTTCTTCCTCCTCCTCCTCCTCCTCCTCTTCTTCATCCTCCTCTTCCTCTTCTGGCTCTGAATTCATGCTGCTCTGATCAAAAGCCCGCATAGGTCCGGCTGCAGGTGGGCCTCTGGCCAAGGGACCAACAGTGGAGCTGCCCGAAGCCCTGCCAGATGCAGCTGCTAGGACAGCCTGCTGCACGGCCAGCTGCTGAGTGTAGAGCAGCTGGGCTTCTCTCATCTGCCTCTGCTGTCTCTCCCTGGAATCCATCTGCAGAGGTGTTTGCTGCTTCTGCTGCTGCTTCTGCAGCTGCTCAACCACAGCTTCCAGCTTCATCCCGCAGTTTGCATGGCTGGGGAAAGAGGGGGGCGTTTTTTACTTTATCTGGCAGGGTTCAAGCCCCGACCTTGGGAGACTGGTAGAATCTGAAAGATAGACAAATATTTGTCTGTATGAATATAAAATGCTTTCATCTTTTCCCCAGGAAGAGGATAAATAGAGTGCAAAGCCAATACTCTTTCCTGTGCAGGAGACCGTGAAACAATCAGCTTCATGTTTAACAGCCTCAGGCTCAAACTTGCATTCAATTTTCAGACTGTTTAATTGTATTTTCAAGCTGAACACATTTGCTATAACCTTAGTTCCATATACCCCAAAGACAGCATCTGAAATGCCTTTGTCCTCTGTCCCAACAGTTCATTTTTTTGTCAGAATCCTTCCATGCTTCCTAAATAATTACTTTTGAAATGTTAGGTTTAGCATCTAAGGCTTGGTTCTTCTGAAAACACGACCTTAAAAGGAGATAGCCGGGATAAGCTTGACCATATTTCTATTACAAAATGGGCAGGAATTTATCACACACCAGTTATCTCCAAATTCTTTTATGCTTTCATTACATTACTAAATTAAGAAAGACACATAAAGCGTAAAGAAAAACCCCTATATTTAGCCATTATTTTTCCCCAGGAGAGCGAGATATGACTAAAGCAAAGACTACCACAGACTGAACCAGACTGCTGAGCACCAAGCAACTCCTGCCTCCAGTTCCCAGAGTTGCCAGTGCATCTCAAGCCCCAGCCATGGCCTCCCTTCAATTTTCCCAGCCAAAGGACCCAAGAGCTTTCCTAGTTCTCCATTTTGACCTGCAGCAAACCCATGCTGAGCCAGCACTAGCCTCCTCTTGAGGAAAGACCAACGTAAAAGACCGCAGTTGGAAACATAGCTCTGACCTAGAGTAAATCCTAGAAAGGTGACTACGCCTTTAATCCCCAACCATTAAAATCAGCACTCATATTTTGGACTTTTTGTCACAAATCAGACCTGCTGACAAAGAATGTCTTCCCAGTTGATTTCTTTTTATGTAAAAAGATGCTTAAACAGATTCCACTTGCTGCCCTTCAAAGTTCATTGATATCAAAATACAGTCAGCTCGGAGAAACAAAGGAAAGAGCAACTACAAACAAGCTACAGGAGTCTCCTGACCACCTCCCGCTGCCCTGTTTACAACCAGCTATTCAAGGCACATACTTGGAAAAAAGAGACTATTTTTCTAACATGCGTTTTCCAAAGAGACACAATTCTGTTCTAAAACAACAAATAACCTACCAGATACCAGCTTTAAAAGTGAAAGGCAACTTCCAGCATCCCTAGTGCAACTCTGAGTCTTCCCCTAAGGCAGTCAGACTGCATCTCTCACTACTTTCCTCTGCGAACTCTTCCCCCGTGCTAAATAACAGCCTATCACCAAAATGAAAAGCCTGGCTGGTACATCTGCGTTTTCATCTAGCAGGCAGCAGCATAGCTTTAGTTTGCGAATGAAACAATATAAGGTGGATTAGTGGTTTGAATGTCAGGAGCAATAATGCATTACCTGGCAGCTGAAAAGTGTCTTAGACGCTTTGGACAGGCACAATACACCATCTGGCCTGGCTACACACAGACACACTCTTCCAGTAAAGCAACAATGAACTGGTGCGGCTGTTGCAACAGCAACCATAAACCAGGCTAGAGAACCTACAGCTCACACCTTGCTGTATATTGTTGCACCTGAGGCGCGGTGAGGTATAGCCTCTCCTGTCTGGGACATATCCAGCAGGGTGTGCAGTTAATCCACGCCTTGGGTATGTTAATGATGATAACCTGATACTCAGTTAACGCACCAAGCAAGCACATCTCAGGTGCAGCAACACCCTGGTATGCGGTGCCTGTGTCTTTCCCGGAGTTCAGCACGTGACAGGTTACAGCAGGATTTACGTGCGGCTGCCGAGGGTTTTCATCAGAGGCCAGTGCAAACGTTGCAAGTCTCCGTAAAGATGAGTTTTTGGATATAGCAAACATGCCCTTGGCAAGAACCAATGTTATTGTGGAGAGGCAGCCAACTTTACAGCAAGTTTTAAGTCAGTGAGGAGATGCCTTGCTCACAGCAAATAATTAAGCCTCAATAACAGAATGGAGTTTAAGAAAATAACTGCAACAAGACTAATAACGTTGAACCAGTCAAGGTTTTAACACCCATTTTACCCCTCAGCATGGATATTTGCTTACTTTTTGTGTCTCTCCCAACCGAGGCAATGAAGGGATACAGTTTAACCTCCAGGTCCTCATGCAGCAGCCTTTGTGTGGCTTTTAATCCCTGAGAGCGCACTTTTTTTAATTAAAAAGCCCCTCGATTTGAATTTTTAACTAGCTCAATACACAGCGTACTGGTGAATCCCAACGCCCACCAGAAGCACTTGGAAAGAGGTTTTTTTTCCAAGGGGAAACCACCTGAAAGAGTTAAAAGGGTGAGATGAGCAGCTTGAGGCCAGCCTGCCCCCCGGCCCCGAGGGAGGGAGCCGTCTCCTGGGGCAGTAAACAACTCCATCATCCCCCTGTCCCGGTTTTACCGAAGACCTCTCGTACCCGGTAACTACTACCAAATCACCGACACCAACCCCGCCGGGGACCTACCGGGGACGGGTGGCGCCCCACCCGCCTTCCCAAGCCCCAGTGACCTCCAACCCACCCACCCTCCCGCCTCGGTACCAGCCCCAGTGCAGGCCTGGCCCAGGAACGGTGCCCCCCCATTCCACCGGTAGCGCCTCCTCCCTCCTTAGTGGCCCCCCCGCCACGCCGCAGCCAGCCCCCCCACAGGGGCGAATGGGGCCGTTACCTCCCACCGATCCCGGGAGCGGGTCGCTGCCGACCCTTCCGCGGCCGCCTCGACTCCACCCGCGGATCAGCCTCTTTCCTTCCCCCCCCACCCCCCCCCGCCCCACCTCGCCGCCCCTCCTCAGCCCGAAGCGGAAACGGGGCGGCAGAGGCGGAGCCCAGCAACGGAAGCGCCCGCCCCACTTCCGGGTACGGCCCCGGCAACAAAAATCGGACGAGATCACCCCACACCCGGAAGTAACTAAGGGTAGGGGGAAAGGGAAGCTACTAATTACCCGGCAGCCAATTAATGAGCGAAGGGAGACGCAGCTTCCGGTTCCGGGGTTATAAAAGGGCGGGCGCGGGGTTGGGTGGAGCAGTCGCTAAGGTGGTGCTGCTGTGGGGCTGAGGGACTACGTGCAGGTGAGGTGTGGGGGACGGTGGGGACTGGTATCCCGGCTTGTATCAGGAGTAATATGGCCAGCAGGAATAGGGAAGCGATGGTACCCCTGATAGGGTACTGTTGAGGTCACACCTCGAATTCTGTGTTCAGTTTTGGGCCCTTCACTACAAGAAGGACATTTTATTGCTGGAACATGTCCAGAGAGGGATAATGAGGCTGGTGAAGGGTCTGGAGAAAAGTCTGATGAGGACCAGCTGAGGGAACTGGGATTGTTTAGTTTGGAGAAGAGGAAGCTGAGGGGAGACCTTATTGTTCTCTACAACTACCTGAAAGGAGGTTGTAGCAAGATGGGGTTGGTCTCTTCTCCCAAGCTACTAGCGATAGGCTGAGAGGAAATGGCTTCAATCTGCATCAGGGGAGGTTTAGATTGGATATCAGGAAAAATTTCTTTACTGAAAGAGTGATCAGGCATTGGACCAGGCTGCCCAGAGAGGTGGTGGAGTCACCATTGCTGGAGGTGTTAAAAAAACCATGTAGATGTGGCACTTGGGGTTGTGGTTTAGGAGGCATGGTGGTGTTGGGTTGATGGTTGGAGTTGATTATCCTAGGTCTTTTGCAACCTTAATGATTCTATGATTCTAAGTGCTTTACCTTGGGGCTCTTCTTTGTTCCCTTAGATCTGTTGCAAAGCTGTGCCTGGGGGGGGGGGAATACCTGCTGTCACCTCAAGTCCCTAGGGAAGGAGGGGGAAGGGTCTGTGCTTGTCTTCTCAGAGGCTGCATATACATATATGTGTGTGTGTTTTTAGGCAATAAATAGATATCATGTCTCTCTAGTGTCCCCTATCTTCTGAGGGCTCTGTGGGGCAAACTTTCAAGGCTCCCCTCCCACGTTAGATTCCTCAGCACTGCTGTTAGGGTTCCCTAGTGATTTAATCTTCTCAGACCTATAATGTGTGGGGGTGAGTGCTAGGGCTCCTTGATGTTCCTCCTCTGTCCCCTCTGAGGAGGGATTCTGTGACACCTCTCTATTCCTCCTCACCTCAGGCCCTGTCAGCATGGCAGATGAGGAGATTGCTGCCCTCGTGGTGGATAATGGCTCTGGCATGTGCAAGGCAGGCTTTGCAGGGGATGATGCCCCCCGCGCTGTGTTTCCCTCCATTGTGGGGCGTCCCCGGCATCAGGGTGTCATGGTGGGCATGGGGCAGAAGGACAGCTATGTGGGGGATGAGGCCCAGAGCAAGAGGGGCATCCTCACCCTGAAGTACCCCATTGAGCACGGCATTGTCACCAATTGGGATGACATGGAAAAGATCTGGCACCATACCTTCTACAATGAGCTGCGTGTTGCCCCAGAGGAACACCCTGTCCTGCTCACTGAGGCCCCCCTGAACCCCAAGGCCAACCGGGAGAAGATGACCCAGATCATGTTTGAGACCTTCAACACCCCAGCGATGTATGTAGCCATCCAGGCTGTGTTGTCCCTCTATGCCTCCGGCCGCACCACTGGCATTGTCATGGACTCTGGGGATGGCGTCACCCACACCGTGCCCATCTATGAAGGCTACGCACTGCCCCACGCCATCCTGCGTCTGGACTTGGCTGGCCGCGACCTGACTGACTACCTCATGAAGATCCTCACAGAGCGGGGCTACAGCTTCACCACCACGGCCGAGAGGGAGATTGTGCGGGACATCAAGGAGAAGCTCTGTTATGTAGCTCTGGACTTTGAGCAGGAGATGGCCACAGCGGCCTCATCCTCCTCCCTGGAGAAGAGTTATGAGCTGCCTGATGGGCAAGTGATCACCATTGGGAACGAACGATTCCGATGCCCTGAGGCCATATTCCAACCCTCCTTCCTGGGCATGGAGTCTTGCGGCATCCATGAGACCACCTTCAACTCCATCATGAAGTGCGATGTGGACATCCGGAAGGACTTGTATGCCAACACCGTCCTGTCTGGGGGTACCACCATGTACCCTGGTATTGCTGACAGGATGCAGAAGGAAATCACGGCCCTGGCACCCAGCACCATGAAGATCAAGATTATTGCCCCACCGGAGCGCAAGTACTCTGTCTGGATTGGCGGCTCCATCCTGGCATCTCTCTCCACCTTCCAGCAGATGTGGATCAGCAAGCAAGAGTACGATGAGTCTGGCCCCTCCATCGTCCATCGCAAGTGCTTCTAGAGGGACTGCTGGCAGTCACCCGAGGGCCTTCCTTGCCAGGAGGTGTGTGGGGGCAACCTCCTCCTTCTGCATTAGACCAGAATTGTTCGACTGTTACTTATTCTTGTTTTATGAGGTCCTGAGTAGCGAGATGTGCATTTTAATGGCCAGTTAGGCTGTAGTTCTTCTGTGGCTGGACAGCTGCTGCTCCTCCTCCTCCTCCTTGTGTCTCTCCCAGGCCTTGGAGGCAGGAAGAGGGTTGTTCACTTTTCCTGTGTAACACTGATACGATGACACTAAAGTTAGAATTGTCACCTTTAGGGTTGTCACACTCCTTTGTAGGAAAACAAATAAACTAATTGGGTGTAAAAACTAAATAAGTTTTGTTTTCTTTCAGGGTGAGCTCTCCTTGCTAAGAAGAATTATTGTGCAATGCATGGTTTTGGACCCAAACCCAGCCTGTCAGCTACAGAATTAAAAATTGGAAAACACAGTTCGGGGTAAATGCTATACAAATGATATGTAATGGCACCTTTTAAAGCTGCCTTGTGCTCTGCAGACCATTTTAAGAGCAGTTGGGGAGGGAAAACTTGACTGATATGCGGCTCCTGCAGCCTATCTGTACTTTCATAGTAACTTGGCTTTTTTTAGAACACAAACAGCTCTTCTCAGAAAAAGTTGGTTCCTTGGCACAGGTTTTGGTGACTGGAGGATTAGCAGCCTCTCCATTTTTAGGAGAGGGTGAGGAGAGGAAGCAGCAGATAACACAGCCTGCCCAGTGGTGGGAAGCCTGGCCCTCCTGTTTGGAGTTTTTAGAATCACAATGTCCTGAGTTGGAAGGGACCCACAGGGATCATTGAGTCCACCTCCTGACTCTGCACAGGTCAACCCCAAAATTCACACCGTATCTCCAAGTGCGTTGTCCAAGTGCTGCCTGAATATCATCTGGCTTGGTGCTTTGGCTGCCTCCCTGGGGAGCCAGTGCTCCCTGGGGAGCCAGGGGAGCCAGTTCCAGTGCTCCACCACCCTCTGGGCGAAGAGCCTTCTCCTAAACCTCCCCTGGCACATCTTCCTGCTGTTCCCTCGGGTCCTGTCATGGGTCACCAGAGAGGAGAGATCAGCGCCTGCCCCTCCTCCTCCCCTTGTGAGGAAGCTGTAGACTGCAATGAGGGCTCCCCTCAGCCTCCTCTTCTCCAGGCTGAACAAACCAAGTGACTTTAGCTGCTCCTTATATGGCTTCCCCTCTAAACTCTTCAACTTGATCCCTTGCCTTGGAGCTGCTCTCCAGCCTTGTTCCTCAGTCTGTACAGCCAGGGTTCCTGTGCCCCAAGTGCAAACCAGGCACTTGCCTTTGGGTTGGTGATTGCCCAGCTCTCTGGTTTGTCTAGGTAAGGTTGCCTTCTGTAGGAGTTCATTGTCATAAGGAAGGCTGGGGAGGATGACAACCACTTAATTAACAGCCATTAATTGAAAGGCAGTTGAAGCATGGGTGGTTCTTGACGGGAGAGGGGAAGAGGTGCGTGTTTGATCATGTCCCCAGGGGCTACTGGCCTCAGGGGACAACCACCCCCCGCCAAACCCCTCCTTTTCTCCCTCAATCCGTTCACGGCCGGTGCTGCGGGAGCCCTGCGCAGCGGCAACAACCCACCCCTCGGGGCTGCCCGTCCCGGGCTTCGCCGCCGCCCCTCTCGCTTTCATAGCCTCAGCCGGCTGCCTATTGGTTCCTCGCGCACCGTCATCGCAGACCCAACCAATCGGCAGCTTCCCCATCCTGGAGTTGCCCAGCGTTAAGGACTCAATTTCCCAGAGCACACCGGCAACCCCCGGCATTTCCTCTTCCGGTGCGCCTCGGGGACGCGGTAGAGCGGAGCTGAGGGGCTGCTGGGCCTAGGCGTCGCCTAGGGGTTGCTGGGCTTGGGGCTGGCTCTGCTAGGACGCCTTCCCCCGCATCCCCCCCTCTGTTCTGCTGCCTCTGTGCCGGGAAACGGGGCTTTCGGGGGCTGGATAGTGGCCTGAGGGGGTGTGTGCCTGCCGGGAGAGCCGGGCTGGGCCTTGCTCTTGGCTCCTCTTCTTCCTCGGCTGAGCGTTGGTGCTGACAGGGGTCTTTCTGCCTTCCCTGTAACCTCAGATATGGCTTAAGGCTGAGGTAGGAACCTAAAAGCATGTGTTGGTCAGGTCTTCTGTTAGTTCCCTGCGTGCTTCGCAGCAAAGTTTTGCCGCGTGGATTTATCAGGTTTTATTGTCTGGCGGGAGGAGAGCCTGCCTTTGATTTGTTTTCCTCCTTTTCCAGAGCGCTGTGGGTCTTAGGTTGGCTTTTGTTCAGTGAGAAGGCCAAAATGTCCCTGCCGGAGTGGCACATCGCGGTGAAGCTGGCGGATCAGCCACTGGCTCCCAAATCCATCTTATATTTGCCGGAGACAGAGCTGGGAGAATGCCCGCTCGGTGCGTGCAGCATCTCGTACCTCAAGCAGCTCATCACCGGCAAACTGCAGGAGTCTGTCCCAGACCCTGAGCTCATCGGTAGGTGCCTCCGTGAGTCCTGTCAAAGTCTGGCCGCTTGGGGCCACCCTCTTCCTCTCCTCCAGGAGTGTGGGAGGCAAACATCCTGCTGTTAGTGATTTGGGGCTGGCGGGGAGGTTTGGCACAACCAGACAGCGTGGCATGGGGGCTCAGAGCTTGCTCCAGAGACTTTGCTATGCTGCAGCAGTCTCAGTACCCTGTGATCTTGATAGGTTGTTCTGTGTTTGACTGGGATCACAGTGCTCCTGCAGCATTGGTGCCCTTGTTAAGAAGCCTTTTGACTTGCTGACACCAATGTGTCCTTGTGAGATCTCTTATGAGAACTGTGAGAGAGCTTGGCCCTTCTAAAGGAGGCGGCAAAGTCATGTTCCGTGAATCTCAGCTCCAGGATTTCCTCCCTGAATCTTGGCGCCATCACTTCCCTGTGTTACAGAGTCCCTCTGCTGCTGACCAGATGAAGAAGCTATATGTGTGGAGCGATAACCCCCTGGCAGTGCTCTCTTAGAATCATAGAATCACAGAATGGTTTGGGTTGGAAAGGACCTTTAAGGACCTTTAGAGACCATCTAGTCCAACCACCCTTCAGTGAGCAGGGACATCTTCAACTAGATCAGGTTGCTCAGAGCCCTGTCCAACCTGGCCTTGAATGTCTCTAGGGATGGAGCATCTACCACCTCTGGGCAACCTGTTCCAGTGTTTCACCACCCTCATTGTAAAAAAATTTCTTCCTTGTATCCAGTCCAAACCTACCCTCCTTTAGTTTAAAACCATTACCCCTTGTCCTGTCAAAACAAGCCTTGCTAAAGAGATTGCCCCCATCCTTCCTGTGGTCCCCCTTTAAGTGCTGGAAGGCTGCAATAAGGTCTCCCCGCAGCCTTCTCTTCTCCAGGCTGAACAACCCCAACTCTCTCAGCCTGTCCTCACAGGAGAGGTGCCGCAGCCCTTGAATCATTTTTGTGGCCCTCTGGACGCGCTCCAACAGGTCCATGTCATCCTTGTGCTGAGGGCTCCAGAGCTGGATGCAGCACTCCACCTGGGGTCTCACCAGAGCAGAGCAGAGGGGCAGGATCACCTCCCTCGACCTGCTGGCCATGCTTCTTTTGATGCAGCCCAGGACACTGTTGGCCTTCTGGGCTGCAAGAGCACATTGTTGGCTCATGTCCAGCTTTTCACCCACCAGTGCCCCCAAATCCTTCTTGGCAGGGCTGCTCTCAGTCCCTCCATCCCCAGCCTGTAATGATATGGGGTGTGCCCCACCCAGGTGCAAAAGACCCTAGGCTCTTTCTGAATGTGCCACAGATGTTTATCTTTAGATGTTTCTCTGTCCTAGATCTGATCTACTGTGGCCGCAAGCTGAGGGATGACCAGACGCTTGATTTTTATGGCATCCAGTCTGGCTCCACTGTTCATGTCCTGCGCAAGTCCTGGCCTGAGCCTGATCAGAAACCAGGTGAGGAGGAGATGGTGTGGGTTACTGCTTAGGTCTCCTTGGGATGTGTTTGGTGTGAGTCCCTTGTTACTGAGGAACAGCTTCTTGTGATTTGTTTCTGGGAGGCAGATGTGGGGTTTGCAGGAGGAATTGATCGATGTGTTTGGGAGCTCTCCGCATCTAACAGCAGCAAATGGGTGTTATGTTTTCTTGCTGCTGCTGCTGAGTTAAGGAATGAGCTATGTAATGTGGAGAGTGAATATCCCTTCCTTAATTGACTATCATCAATTTTAGGGTGTTGCCAGAGAATCGGGAGCAAAGCTACTGGTTACTCAGCGCAAGGGACGAGCAGGCTTGTGTGTATTCCTAGTCTGCCTGACTATAGAAGATGGGTTAGTTTAGAGTTGTTACTTTAATGCAGCCCCTTTTGTATGTGTAGGAGGATATATCTATATGTTTTTATGTGTCTGGAAGCTGAGACTGCAGTTCCCTGTTACGCTGTGGTAAAGGTACTGAGACGTTCACAGTCATTAGTCTGCACCTGTCCTCTCTTGGTCAGTCAAATCCAGGGGAATTGAATCCCCACTGCTTTTGCAGTGCGAAAGTTCCCATGGCATGTGAAATGGCTAATAAAGCTGACAGAGGGAGAACCACGTTTTGCTCTGTTGTTTTTCCTCCCTCAGAGCCTGTGGATAAGGTGGCAGCCGTACGGGAGTTCCGGGTCCTTCACACTGCCCTGCACAGCAGTTCTGCCTACAGAGATGCAGTGAGTGGGGCTTCATACTTTGCTGTCTGGGGATCTTTTGTCTCTCCCATCTCTGTGAATAGAGTCCTTGAGTGGAGCCTTGTCGTGCAACGCTGCTGATCTGCTCTGATTTCTCTTGTACAGGTCTTCAAAATGCTGGGGAACAAGGAATCACTGGACCAGATCATTGTAGCTACTCCCGGCCTCAGCAGTGACCCTGTTGCTTTGGGTGAGTCTGGATGTGATCCAGGGGATCTAAGGAAAGTCAAATAAAGATAGCCGGTGTTTAATTCCTAACATGGGGAAGGGAGAGTTTCCCTTCTCTGGAGGAAGTGTCTTTTCTGGCTCCTTTGCAGAGCATAAGAGTAAGTGCCTGCTCAGGTGTCAGAGTTGGGCTCTGTTGGTAACATTTGGAGATGGACGTTGGCTTCAAAAGGATTAACAAATATGGAGCCCAAAGGAGAGCAGCAGGGGTGGATGTTTTTTCCCTGCTACAAAACCATTTCCCTGTTACAAAAGCGTTTGCTGCATCTAGCATGCTTGTTCTGACCCGGGATGTTACTAGCTTTTTTGGCAAATTGCTATGAGGCAGGTGGAACATGGGATGCAGTCACAACCTCTCACAGCAAGCAGCCAGCTGGGGTGAGCTGGGTGCCAGATTTGATCCTGCCCTTAAGGTGGATGGTTGCACAGCCTGTGGGGTCTGCTGGGAAGGCCCTATCGCTCTGGTGTGTGGCAGTGATTGTCTCTCCAGGAAGATGTAAAAGGCTTCAGAGAGAACAATAATGGAGTGTTTATGGTGTCTGCTAGTGACTTAGTTCCTGAAAAACAATTCTTCTGGGTTTTCCCATGGCTCCTGTTTGACTGGCTCCTTTTTCTTGTATCCTGTCTTTTACTCATCATGTTTCCTGGTCCCTCCCAGGAGTCTTACAGGACAAGGATCTCTTTTCAGTGTTTGCAGACCCCAGCATGCTAGACACGTAAGTTCACGTACACCGGTGCAGTGACTAAGGAGTGCCTTTGCAGTCTTGTATAAACTGCTTCTCTCTGGGTGGGGGAGAGAGTTCTACTACTGCCTCCCAGTACAGATATACAAGGCCAGAGATTCAGGATAGACCTCTTCTTCCTCAGCAGCAGAAAGGAGGGAGCTGAGGCTTTGCGAGGCATCTGCCTCCACTGTTGGATTAAACCAAAGGATGTTTAGTGTGAGACAGGGACACCGTTGCCTCCAGATCATGGGTTTGAATCTGGATCTGGTTGCTTCCATGAGAGCGTATGGGAGATGTGTACAATGGGAGGGTCAACATGGGATCAAGAATGAGCCTTAGCTTCTTGGGCTGTGTGGAGCAAGGTGGGGAGGTGTCTGTTGCTGGACAGCCAAAGGCAGTATCTGAGGTGGTGTTGGTGCAGCCAGTGGGGATGGCTCAGCCATTCTTGACATAAGTTCTTTGCTGGTATTGGGCTGCTGATTTCTTAGTTCTCCTGGGTAGGTGATTCCACTCTCTCTCCAGGCTAATCCCAGCCCACCCTGCGCTTGTGAATGCCATTGTCCTTGTTCTGCACTCAGTGGCTGGCAGCACCCCGCTTCCGGCCCCAGAGATGTCCTCCCGGGGCATGTCTTCTGGCTCGTACCGAGACATGCCAGGTATGTTCAGCCACACGGGTGAGTGGGGAACCTGCAGAGATGATGTGCTGCAGGATTTGCAGACAAAACTGTGCTGTACTGCCACAGTCATCCTCAGGCTGGAAGGAAGAGAGATCTGGGTTCCTGAGCTAGGAATGTGCACTGGCTTTGATAGCCTTTGTGCTGCATGAGACTCATCTGGTCCTTTTTAGCCTCAGGGCCTCTTCCAACCAAGTGTGTATTAATGACTTGGTAGCAGAGCGCTGTGGCCTCTGTTTGGTGCAAATGATGGACCTGACCTGTCTTCCACTGACGTGCTGCACATGAACTGGTTGGTGGTGAGGCCTCTGTCCCAACCCAGTGTGTTAGCTGGGGCTGAGTCTGGCTGCGTGGCCAAGGACTCCATAGGATTCTCATCTAGTGCCTAATTCCTGCTAGCACGCAGTTTTCTGCATCTGTTGATTCTCTTTTCTGTTGCAGGTGGCTTTCTGTTTGAAGGTTTCTCTGATGATGAAGATGACTTTCACCAGGTAAGTGGCCAGGTTGGGTGGAACAGCTGTTTTGGACTTGCGATATATGTTTAACTTGTAGCTCTTAAAGACTCTAAAAGTTTTTTCTCTTCTTGTCTCACGAACAGCGTGAGCTGCTCTGGCTCCTAGGAGTATTGTGGAGACAAACATACTGATTGTGGCATGCTTGTGTGCTGTTCACGTTAGGATTTTCTTGAGTACTGAGGTAGGGTCACAACAGAAGAATGCAGAAGCACAACTCACAACAGTACTTGTCCTCAGAGTAAACACCTTCATGGTCAAATTGATGCAGAGCCAGAGTTCTCCACGGATAAGCATGGCTGAGAAGCATGCGAGTGTTGGTCCCTGCCCTTCTTGTGTAATGTAGGGAGGTTTTCCTCTCCAAAGGGCAAAGAATTTTTAAAGAGAAATGACATGTTTAGGCAAAAAAAAAAAAGTGCCTGTCAATGATTGTTTTGTTATGGGCTAATAACACTTTGTTTTTAAGCCAATGGATGATATATTAAAAGTTACTCCCAGTTTCCACAGCTTTGTAAATGCTGAGTTTGTGGAAAAAAGAGTACCCGATTCTGTCATGTTTATTTATTAAAAGTTCTGCACTTGAGTTTCAAGTAGGAAAGGGATTCCCAGGGATGAGCATAAGCCAGATTCATCTGAGACACGGACACCAACATCAGATGTGTGTTTTGTTTTGGTTTTTTTTCCCCCTCCATGCAGAGTACAAGATCTACACCATCCAGCAGCACTTCTGGTTCTCGCCCAGCTTCCCTTGGCTACGCTGGGGCTGCTGGACCCCGACCAATCACCCAGAGTGAGCTGGCAACTGCTCTGGCACTGGCAAGCACCCCAGAGAGCAGCTCTCACACGCCCACCCCTGGCACCCAGGTACAATAGTAGCACAGCAGCTAAGGAGACCCTCCTGGGCCATAAAACCAGTCCTTGACTGAATGCAAGCCCTACTCAGGTCTGGAAGTTCTCGCTGGTTTATTTTCTTATGGCTGGGGTCTCTTCCATAAAGGCTTGAGAAGGCTTGATAGTAGGGGTGCAGCAGGCGTTGCCTAGTGCTGGCACTGGTTCCTGTGACAAATGTTCTCCTGATCCATATACAACTAACTTCCTCCTAGGGCCACTCTTCTGGGACCTCCCCAATGTCTTCCAGTGTCCAGTCAGGAACACCCATCACCAACGACCTATTCAGCCAGGCCTTACAGCATGCCCTGCAGGCCTCAGGGCAGCCCAGCCGGCAGGTCAGTGTTGCAGCCTCTTCCTTCAGGGGCCCATGAAAGCCCCATATTGCATTGAGTGTTGCAGGGTGGAGGTGGTTCTTCCAGCCGTCTCCCATGGCAGGATGTTAAGCTGAAAGGGGCCTCACTGGAGAAGCGGTGCTTGCAGGAGGCATGATAGACTGATGCAAAAGTACTGGGTGGAAGCAGGAGGAGTGGGCTGGCGGATTTGGGGTGTTTGCAGCAAGACTTTGAGCTTTCAGGATGTGTTTGCACACTTAGCATTGTACCTGTGAGCTAGCAAGAGGGGGAGAATCCAGTGTGGAAGAGCAAGCTGTGGGGAAGGATGTTTGGTTTCTGCTTGGACTCTCACACCTACCCTTAGCTTCTTTTGTTTCGTGTCTGTAGAGCCAGTGGCAGCCACAGCTTCAGCAGCTGCGAGACATGGGCATACACGATGATGAGCTAAGTCTCCGGGCCCTGCAAGCCACTGGAGGGGACATTCAGGCTGCCCTGGAGCTCATCTTTGCTGGTGGGGCTCCCTAGCTCTTTGGGCAGGAGAGGCTGGACTGGTGAGTTACACTGAGGCAGCTGTGACCTTCCTCGGTCTGGGACTTGGCCCTGAAACTCTTTTCTGCACTGGGGTTCCTCTCTCCAGCATGGAGCAGTTGGGGTGGCTGCTCCTTTCCTTGCAGGTGGGCAGTGTTGTTCTGCTTGAGAGCACTGACCACGCTGAGGGGGCAGCTCCTCCATCTCCAGATACCTCTTTCCAGCCTCCTCGTTTGACCACCAGAGATGAGACCTCAGAACTTTGTCCAGCACGGAAAAAGAGGTGGCTGTGTGTTAGAGAGATGTGGCACCTACGGTTCAGCAGTCTTAGATATGTCAACACATTCTCCTGCCTTTTCTTTCATTCCTGCCCACCTGACATGCCTTAGTCTAGCTTGTTTTGCTGTTGTCCCTCTGTGTTTGACTGTATTAAATTGACTGTATTCACTTGCCTCTTGTTTTGGGTTGTGATCTGTCATGGGTTGTGTTCCAGATCTGCGAGGCAGTGTGCTCATTGCGTGAAAGAAACTGGACAAACTGCTTTGCCTGTTGTAGGACTGTTATTTCAGCAGAGGGCACTCCTCTTACTGAGTAAAGCTGTATCTGTTAGGAGAACAGTGTTTGGGGTGCAGCTGATCTGCATAGCCATCCTGCCCTAATACAAAAGAACTATTTGTGCTACAGATATTTTCCAAGAAGATACTGCAGCATCTCCTTCTTAGCAGAAACCTATTTGATCTCAGTTGTGTTGGGTGAGGCTGGTACAGTCCTGCAGGCTGACAAGAACAAGGGTACAGGTGCAGGAGTTCGTGGCCACCACAAGGTAACAGTAAAAAAGAAAAAGACAAGCAGAAGGGATGAGGCAGTTGCCAGAGAGTGTGAGGTTTTGCCAGATGACTTGGGAGAAATGCCTTGTCTCTAATGCAGGTTAGTCTGGCTGCAGCCGATGTTTTCCAGAGTGTCTTCTGATCCTGGGTTTAGGTGCCTAAGACCTGATCCGCAAAGACAAAGGCATTTGCCTGTAATTACAGCCAATGGGAGCTGAGAGAAGCCAGAACCAGAGCTGGGCTTGGCTTCGCTCTGATTGCACCATTGAGATTAAGAAGGCATGAAAATGGGAGCTGGTTTGCCTGAAATGCCACCCTGCATTAGTAGCGAAACTAAAAGCAGAAAATGCTTTCCTACCTTCAGGCTGCCTGTGTTCCCCTCTAATTCCTCTCCAAGCACTAGGATCACTTGCTGATACAATCTCTGCTGTCACCCAGCCAGTGCTGGATTGTTCTCTCCAGGGTAGCCCATTGACTGATAGGCTTTAATCCTGTCTAGAGGATTAAGTCTCAGGAAGGAGAGACTGTTTTTATTTTTCAATATGTAGGAGATAAGATGTGATGGATATAACCAGCTTTCCTGACTTGATACACCCTTCCAGGTTACTGCCCTCATGACCTGCATTAGAAACCCAGTCTAGATGATGGCCGTGATTTTATGTGTATGAGACTGATTAATTTGTTCCTGTCCCTGATGCCTTCACTCTTTGCTTTGCTGGGGGAGTGGGTAACATATGCACAGCATCCTCCCTCCCTTTCCCACTGTGGAGACAAGCCCTGCTGTCACCCCTCAATCCTCCCGGGCTGAGGATTAGCTGTATCGCAGATGCTGCTGCCGAAAGCTGGAAAGCATTTGCAGGCTCTCACAGACCTGCTCAGGGCTAGCAGGATGTGCTTTGGGACCAGGGCGACTAGTTTGCTTTGCTGTACCATGTCAATACTCACCTTAGGCCAGCTTGGGGTTCTTGGTGTCCCCAAATGGTATTTCTTTTCTGTCCTGACCTTGCTCTTATGATTTGAACATTTTGTTGACCCGCATTTTGTATCAAGTAGTTTCTTCTATTAAATGGCTTTTTCTACTTCTTCCTATGTCCCCAGATAATTGAGAGTTGCTTGGATATTTTGTAGGGAAAGAACTTTTTTCCAGTTTCCTTCACAAATTGTGTTACTTGGCTTGGAGTACTGCATCAGACACTTTCTCTGTCTGAACTGGCTATAGCAGAGAACTTGGCACTGATGTTGTTCACGACGCGACTGATGCGTGCGCTTCGCTTCCCTCATCTCGCCTGCCTTTGGCTGCCTAGAATAGATGTGCTCAGCAACCAGGCAAATTTAGAGATGCAGGGTTGGGAAGAGAGGCTCTGCCTGGCACTTGCAGGGCTGGTGATGGAAGAGGAGAAGGAAGGGAAACTTTGATATAGGAGCTCTTGTAGGAGAGTGGAAGCTCAGAGTTCCTCAGAACTGGCTCTGCAGCAGCAAGGTGAGCACTGTCTTCCTGCCTGTTCTAATGGCCGAGCACCTCCTGCCTCCCAGCTTTGAGATGAAGTGATGCTGGCAGCCACCTCTGCGTGCAGAGAAAGATCAGCCAGTGCAGCCTCTGCCAAGGGGGAGAAACCATCCGGGGCAGGCTGCAGGAGGCACACACTTGTTTGGAGAGGCCCTTCACCTGGGCGTAGCAGCCTAAATGTGGCTTACGGGGATGTAGTGTGAGGTCTCTTGTCCAAGCAGTTGTCCTGACTTCTGCAGTCATTGGAGAAGCCTGTATCCCAAGACAGATATCAAACAAAGCTAGAATGACTCTGGGAGATGCTGATATCCATTGCTTGCTGAGAAAGCAGCCAAATCCAGGCACTAACATGTCAGTGGCTGAACACAATAGGTTCAGCTCTTTGGGAGCAAGTTGCAACGTGTTATCTCCCACCTGCCTGTTCCCTGTGGTCTACCCTTAGTGACGCTGCCCTGACACCTTCCCCTCCTACTTGCTACTTCCGTGAGTCATTCTTTTTGGGTCTCAGTTTATCTGTATCCTGCCTGCATGCCCAACCTCCACCACTCTCTGTTTGCCAGCCAAGCATCTGTGGCCTGACCACCTCACTGGCACTGCTATGGGAGCAGGCTGGAAGGTGCTTGGCTGACCCTTTGGAAGAGGTGGAGGTCAGACCATAGTTCCCCAACGTAAGCGCTTTTGTTAGGGACTTTCTGGTTCTGACATCAAAGAGAAATTTTTGGTTCTGTTCCTCCTTTGCCTGTAGCGGATCTGACAAGGGAAGCAGTAATGGTGTTTTCAGTCGTAATGGTAGCAGCTGTTTGTACTCCTGTGTTTTCGGTAATCTTGTATTTGTTCTGGTGCTTGACTGTCAATGCTGGTGCATTGTGGACATCTGCAGGGGTTGGTGGTTTGGCTAGGATCTAGGCTCCTCACTTTACTTGCCCTGCTTTTCTACTTCGGTCATTTCGATGGCTTTTTCACCATTTTTGCCTTGTCTCTTTTCACCTAAGACAGTCCTGAGCTGACTGTCTCCATGAGGAGCAAAGCGGTGTTGGAGGGGGAAGCAATTTTCCAACAAAAGGGTGAAATGGAGACAGAGTAGAATGTCCCAGGCTTCACATCCCTGATGGCTTTTGTAGTACCTCATCCTGTATGATTGCCCCCCTCTGTCTTCCCCTGCTTTCACAATGATGCTGGAGCCTTCCCATGTGTGAAGTGAACGCGACTGGCAAGATCTATCCCCGGAGCATCATTGATGTTTGACGTATTAATTGTTTTTGTGCAGACACAGTCTCTCTTGTGTGGGCACGCTTAGGTGGTTTGTTGGATCAGATCGTAAATGGCCAAAAATTCAAGCTCTTCAGCCTTGATTTCTGACCTCAAATCACTAGTTGTTGGAGAGATTTCCCCTCATCCTCCCATATGTCTCCAGTATTTCAGAATAAATATTTCTTCCTTGCCTCCCCCAGCCAAACAGAGGCTCTGAGTGTCCCCTCCTTGCAGGACCCTGGCACAGGAACCAATTCCCCATCTGGGCAAGGCAGCAGAGCACCTTAAACTAGTGTTGCTGTTTTGCCCAGATCTATCCACAGACAGATGTGCAGGAGCCAGAGGACTAACCATCGCAGTGCCCCTTCTCTTCACGGAGGTCTGTACTGAGTTGGGGGAACATTGTTCTCTCCTCCCCAGCACAGTGTGAGGCTACACATCTTGGCTCCCCAGCTCCTGTCTAGCACATTAATTTGGAAGATTGGTGAAGGTGACTTTCTCCAATGGTCCAGGATGCAGTGGTTTAGCGTCTCCCTTTGGATTTGCTAGAGCAGGATTAAGCTTGGGCAGTCTGGTAGGATACATCCATGTTGTGAACAGCAGCAGGGAACTTGTCTGGCAGAGCCTTTGCCCATCACCTTGCTTTCTTTGCAAAGGACTCAGTGGTTTCCTGGCTGCTTTTAGCTTTGTCCATGTGGGGAACGCCAAAGTATCAGGAAACACATAATAATTTTTAATTTTTCTTCTTAACTTAGCTTTGTGCTGGTTCAGTGAGCTGAACGGTCTCACTGTGGGGGTCAGGCTAGTGCCGGGACAGTAGGACCTGGTGGGGTTTCTATGGCCATAATGAAATCTTGGTGTTACTCTTTCTCAGGCAAACTTTTGATGGAGGAGGAAAGAGTTTTACTGGTGCTGTGACAACTGATCAGGAATAAAGTGAGATCCCAAAGATCAGGGCAGATGATGCAGCACAGCTTCCCAGCAGTCTGTGTCCTGTGGGACTCAGTCCCTTTCCTAGCCTGAATCAGCATTATTTTTTTTTTAAGAAATTACTAAAGGGGAGTTCAGTGACTTTAGTCATCAAAGCATTTAAGAAACTGTGCTTTGCACAGCTAAGAGCCTGTGTGATGGTAACTGGAGAGCAGCACAAAAAACCAGTGCGGTTTTAAGGCAACTGACTTTATTTCAACTTGTTGAAAGCAGAAATTTACTGAAAATGTCATACCATGGAAGTATTTCTATTTTCTAAGATTTTCTTCTATATTTATAGTATTCTAATATTTATACATCACAGTTATATGAATAGTCCTTTGATTTATAGTAGTGCATGTAGTTCTAATTTTGCCTTACAAGGATGCTTGAGTTTAAGAGTATGATAAGCAAAAGGAAAGTTCAGAGGGAAGAAGATAAACATCCCTTGATGTAACCTTTGAAGTCAAGACAATGGCTGAGCCAGTAGCTTTGAACATGAAGTTTCCTGGCTCTAGTCCCCTTGAACTGAGCTTGGAAACTTTGAACAAAACAAAACAAAAAAATCCCTAAGCGCTGTTAAGGTGAGATCGGGGATTTCAGGGAGCATTTCTGACTACAGTCTCTCTAGCTGATTTGTGGGTGTTCCAGGCTGCCAGCATGCAGAATGGTTCTTCCAAAATCACTTTGACACTTTATTTCAGTGGTAGGGTAAAAAGACCCAAATAAAACCAAAAAACCTTGCTGATTTAAGAGTATGGTGCACTTGTTCAGCAGTGTGTGTTACTTTAGGTGTTGAGTTTGAGGGAGAAGCTGGAGAGCTGTGGAGTTCCACTCCAGGGGTGACAAAAACATCAAACGGGTTACATAGTATCAGAGCCAGAGTCCCCTGTCTTCCTGCAGTGGCCAATAACAGATGCTGCAGAAAAACCTAAGAAGAGAAAGACCTATCTCCAGTAGATTTTTCCAGCATCCAGTGATCTGAGTCTTAGGGACTTTTAGAGTTAGAAATAGGGTGTTAATAATTAACAGCCCCCATGGGACTTTTTTCTCTGAACACAGATAAACTTGCAGCCTCTGTGCCACCATGCAGCAAGGAGTCCTGCAGATTAGGCACAGATTCAAAGTCCGTGACCCACAAGGGTGTTCAGCAGCTGGAAGGAGATGAGGTGCAGCCATGGAACTGTGGCACAGGTAACTTCTGGGATGTCACACACTAAAGGAATGGTGGTGGTCCCAGTAAAGCTCTAAGGTTTAATTTTTGGGTGCCTGGGACTGCTGTGACCGCTGAAGCAGCAAGAGGTGACAGGGATAGCTAGAGGAGTTTGACAGTCAAGCAGAAAATTGTCACTTAATCTCACTAAAGCAGTAAGGGTTGCTAATGACAGCAGAGCTCTGTAATCCCCCAGCAAAGCTCAGCATGCTGCCCTGACATCCCACAGAGCAGACTCCAAACTGTTTACCTTTTGTGTTAATTGGATAGTTTGTGTATGGCCCCGGCCCTGTTCCAAGGAAGCCGTCCTGTTTCCAGAGGATTCCTTTTCGAGGTGTAACTCCCTGGCATTAAATGCCTTGGCCCCAAAGGCTTCTCATTTACGCATAATTGAATCATCCCGTGAATCCTGCCAGCTGCTCTCTGGTCAAACAAGTTCATACCCATTTATTCTTCCTCCACCTCATTTTTTTAATTATTTTTTTCCTGCCCTCCCAAAAGCCTGTGACCTGGTTGCTTATGGCTTCCTACAATCGCTTTCACAAATGAGCCATATGGGAGCTATCTGGATGTGTAATAACCAGGAAGCAGGTGACAGGCATGAGGGCAGTACAAGGAAGGGCAGATAAGAGGTGGGAAGAAAGAGAAGCTCTTCCCTGCCCTGCCCAGGCCAGTGTCCCTTTCAAGAGTTTTGACAGGTCACAGGTTAAAATAGGTGAAATGGGTCCAGCACATGGTGAGATCCTGAGCTGTTCCCACTCTCCTGCTGGAAGAGATGGCGGATTTCCCATGTCTGATGGAAAGAGAAACCAGTGCATCTGTGGTGTGGAGCCTTCCTGTCAACAGGCAGGCTCTGAATTTATAGCCAAGGACAGCACTGAACTGCAGACATCTACCGTCTGCGCCATTTGGCTAGCAGGGGCCAAGATAGGAAGGAGGAGCAGGAGACACTCCACTTCTTAGATGTCTCTCCCTTCCTGGAGAGACAGATATCACTGCTGGAAGTAGCTGAACCCTACAAGGTCAACTTAATGTCTTTAAAATAGTTCGCTTTCCTGAGCAGCCTCTATGTTATCTTATGTGCCTGGCCAGCTTGTAAGAGATTCTGTTGGCATCTTTCCCAGTAGCAGTTTGAAGTGGTTTCTTGGGGACTAGGGAACTTGCTTTGATTCCCCAAAGAACAATGTGGACTTAAATTCCAACCCATATTATTGCAGGGGATGGGAGAGGAGATTGTGGAGAGTGAACCTTAACTTGTGTGTTACCAAGAGGAACTTGTGTGTTTAATGGAGCTGAAAAAGGAGATGTATAAACTTGTGTATGGGATGGTGAGTGCTGGACTCTTCTTAGGACTGTTCAGAGCAGCTGGCAGAGGTGAGAATCAGTACTGCTGAGGAGGCTGCTTAGCCCACTGCTGCAATGTAGCCATTCCTGTAGGAGACCATGGTAGCTCCTCTGCAGCATGTGGCAATGCTGCCCTGAAATCCAGGCTCTGCCAGGGAGCAGAGAAGCACAGTGGTCAAGAAAATAAACACCAAGAGTTTCAGGTAAGCAAAACACTCTGGCCTGCTGGGCCCTCATAGGAAGGCAGAGCTGACGTGCTGTGCAGCATGAATATATATCAATGTGCAGCTCTCATGGTGGGAGTGTGGCAGAACAATCTCGACAAAGCAACTTGTTTCTGTCCTGTTGGTTTTAACTTTCTTTTAATTGGGCAGAGTTTCTGCCTTGGGTCTTATTTACTCTGCCTAAAGCCTTTGACATCCCTGAGGGGGTGTGCATGCTTTTTCCAGTCTGTCTCTCCAATGTGCATCTGTTTCACCTCCTTTCCTGCTCTGTCAGGGAGTTCTCACTGAATCAATATTGGCAGTGCTGCAATGGAAAAGGTGAGGTGCAGTTTGGAGTCATCTAGATGAGCTGAGTTTGTTTGTGGCTAGTCCTAGGGCAGGACCTCTGCATGCTACTGGGATCAATGAATAGTGTAATGAAACTCTGGTCTGAGAGGTCCTGCCTGGGGTGAGTCTCAGGGGTTTCCTCAGCAGCAGAGGGGAAAGCACAGACGAAGTGGTGTCCCAGCTAGGGGTTTTGTGCTGCTTTCCAAGGAGTTACGTGTGAGACGGCTCTAGCTCAGGTTTCCTTTGGCAAGTCAAAGGGGTTGATCTGCTAGAAAAAGATGTCCTGGGGCACATGGTTCCTTCTCTCCTTCCCTAATTCATTTTTAAAGCCCTGGGAGTGGCAGTTAGCGCATGGGGGCTTCTGACCCCTTTAGTGATGCTTCCTGGGGCAGTAGATTTACGGTGCTATCCTTCAGTGTGATGGCAGAACTGAGAGGGGAGGTATACCAACTGATAGGAGGGTTATCCCGTGATAGCCCTTAGGAGGGAATTGTTGAGGCTGCGGTAGTGGTCTGTGAGGAATGTGAGTTGGAGGGGAGGATTTGTGTTGAAAGCAAAATGCAGCAGCTTGCTGATAAACGGTCGACTTTGTTTCCTTCCCACCTCACTTTGTCATCTGAGGATTGAAAGTTTGGTCAGTCAGTGCTAAAATAGTGAGTGGAATTTTGTTTTTTTCATCTCAAAGTCCATGCCTTTAAGTCTACTTCCTCTCAAAGGCAAAATGCAAGGGGTTAGAAATTGAAGCTCTGGTCTTCCAAAGCTCTACAGTGGCCATTTACACTTGTGTCCCAGCCTCATGGGACATCAGTCCATCCTGCAGCAGGGGCACAGGCAGGGTTTAACAGAGGATTTCCCATGCTCTGTGTCAAAACAAATCATGCAATCTCCCAGTCTCATCTTGGGAGGGACTGTGGAAACGCACACATGTAGCATTACAGACCTGGTGAACATCCTTAGCCCTTTGTGCCGTGTTCAGAAGGGTCCCTCTTTGTACAGTTCTGAAGTTGCTGTCGCCGGTAACAGCCAGAGATCGAGATGTGCTTGTCAGGTTTTTGGAGGAGATGGCACAACAGAGAAAAGATGTTGCCTGGCTTTTGCAGGGATAAGAATGTTTGTGGTGTTGATATTTTTTTTCCATGGAAGATTTGGCCCTGTTTCTCTTTAAACCTGTCACACCTACAGCTGTTTCCCAGGGTCATGTTCCTGGCCTGGGGTTAGCAGAAGGTAATTGAAATGTTCTTACGAATCATGTCCTAATATACCTGCTCCTCTCTAATAAAAAGATGCCAACTAAAACAGGGGGTTTCATAACAGTTAGACTGCCTGGGCCACCAACATTCAAGCAGTCTGTCTCCTCTGCAATGATGAATAAAACTGTTCCTCCTAAGGAAAATCTGTGCTTTATGATTTTTACAAGATAGTTGGGGGAAGCTGTCTTCTGATCCATCTTGGAACTGAGTAGCATGATCTGGAAAAGACAGCATATATTTTGCACTGTGGAAGTTTTGATACTTGAGTGAAGCAGACAGAAACCTATGCAGGAGGGGGCTGAGTGGGGAGTTCATGCCTGGAATCTGATCACTTGTGTTCCTTGCCTAGTAGTGGAGGACGTGGCATGTGGCTGAGCAGGTTCTGAGCAAACAACCTCTTGCAGAAGTGCTTGCCTGCTTTGAGATGGGGGAGTGTGTAGTTAATAGCCAGCAGGTTTCTGGCTGTATTCAGGGCACCCTTCTGTGTTCAGCACCCCCTGTAAACTGATACAGGTTGGAGCAACCTTGAAATCAGCTCAGCACTCCTCTGAAGCGTACAAGCTGGGCTGCTCCTTGATCAAACGTGTGCAGCATTGCACTGTCCTGCTTTGTATCTCTCTGTGGGACAGCCCTGCCTGTGGGGATCTCAAGGTGGGTTATTTTTCCAATGCCTTGCACAGTGTGTCACACCACTACCTTGACCCTCCAGATTTTACCCATGTGTTGAAGTCACTTTCCCAGTGTTGGCCTGTGCAATCATCTGATGTTTCTGCATTTGTGGGAGTCAGGCCCACCCTGGCTGATCAGTGACGTTGCTGCCCTGAAGGAGCTTGTGGGGAGAAGACAGGGTGCTAAGGGAGCTGTAGCTTCTGGAGGGAGCAAAGACATTTGTGTGAAAGCTCAGTTTTAATGAAGACCACTCATTTGAAGAGTTGTAACCAGTGTTTTGGGTGGGATGCTCTTGTATACTTGAGTGTTCCACCACTGTCGCTTTTTTTCTCCTCTGCTGCGGCTTCCTTTGCTGGTGAGCCGCATGCAGAGGTCTCGCATAGCTTTGTATTTAATAGATACACACCAAGATGTCTGCTGAGTCTCTTGCTTAGCAAAAGGTGCTACAGCATCATTCTGAATCCAGGACCACAGTACAGTCATGTTCATGGGGTGGCTCAGCTCCTGCTCTAGGAGATGGAGTGGTATTGTGTGTTGTATGAAGTGTATCGTGTTGAAAGAGCCCAGAGCTGAATGCTTACAAAGTCTTGGGGGTGTTTGAAGCTGATTTTTATACACAGGAGCATTGTATTTAGCTGTAGGTAGAAAAAAACCCTAAAATCTAACCATGCAGAGTACCCAGCTGTGTGTGTTAGGGGCAAAGGAGAGGGAAAAGCAAAAGATTTACTGTTCTAATAAGGCAGAAACTCTCCTTGTTCATCTCTGATCAGAACCCTTCTGTGTTTCCAGCTGGCACCTTTGTCAAGAGTGGGAGATGAAAGTCAGTTTCCCAGCCCGCCAGCTGCGTCCTGTGGTAAAAGGCAAAGCAGATAATAATGTATGCAAGTCTCATAGTGTAGCCCAAATTTGGGATGGATGCAAAATGCTAAGTCCCCTGTCTATTAAGGAACCAGCATGGGTAGGATAGCTTAGGCTGTTGATTTACAAACGACGTTTCCTTTTCACTTCTGGCTGTGTGAAAGAGCCTTAACAAATTTGATGTTTTTCAGCAAGCCTTCTCTGCCAGAAAACAAGCAATAACAGGGTTTAGCACCTCTGGGGCAGGTAGAGAAATACATCTGCCTCTGGGGGTGGGGTGGAATGGGCAGTTGTTTCGAGGTGAGCAGCAATACAAAATGGTTCAGTGCTGGGAATAACCATGTCCAAAAGTGAAAAACCAGAGATGATCTGGGTGTTATCATGCTGTAATTACCCAAGCAGATATTTGGTTAAAGAGAAAGATGTTTAGAGTTGGTGGGAAATTCCTGTGGGTCATTAAAATTTCACCATTAGCTGGCTCATTAATTTTTTGCTTCCTTCAAAATGCCCCCCTTGCCCTGCCACTGTTCATCTCCTTCAGGAGCAGAGTGGTCCTGGGTCTAGCTTCAATACCAGCTCTGAAGAGTGCAGCTGTGTCTCATCCTGGTGAGTTCCCCGTGGGGCTCTCCTATTCTGGTCACGTCTGACCTTGCTTTCTTTGCACGTAATGCCCTGCTCTTCTCATTAACAAACCTCACAGCACTTCACAAAGGCCGTCCGCCCTTCGTGGCGTCCCCATGGGGAAACAGGAGGATGGGGAGGTTTGGCAAAGCAAAGTGACTTTCCAAAGGTTGTGCCACAGTCCTGTGGCAGGCCAGCCCCTGAGAGCAGGTGTGCTCAGCATCCCATCCTTTTGGAGAACGCTAGCATCACAAGAGTTAGGGCAGGATCTTAGGGAAGGGAGATGTCATTTGCTCCCACCGCTAAGAAGCGCAATGACGTGGGTTCAACTGTTTGGGTAAGGGGGTGTGTGACACAGGATGAGGGACACAGCTGAGTCGTCATCATGTCTCTGGTATTTGTCTTACAGTCTTCCTGACTTGTAATGACAAATGAATTTTTGGGCAGTGGTTTGTTGGGTTTTTTTTTGGCTGGGAGTGGCCCTTATGTAATTGTAGCACTAGCAGGAAGAGGGCTGGCACACGAGGTATGCTGCAGCCTCGCTGCACACTCCTGATCATAGACTGGGGTCTTCTATTAGTGGGCTGTTCCTGCTGTCACATTATCTGAGCTCGGCTTTCTGGCCTCAGCACATCCCTCTAAGTAACTGGGAGCGGCGTCCTTTGTTATCGGTCTCTGCAATCTTGGTCTGCTGTTGCTTCATGTGTGTTCTTACACACACTTGTTTTCATTTTTATTTCATTCCTATCAACCTTAATATTCCTCTTGCAAGCCTCTAAGTTGATCGCAAGGCTTGGGTCAGCTGCAGCTTTTTTCAAGAGCCTGAAGGTGAACAAAGCCATCAGCCTCCCACCTTTCCCTTACAGAAGGAGGGGAAAAAAAAAGAAAGAAGGACCAAAAACCCCAGCAAAGCCTGTGGGTACCAATTGCTGAAGATCAGGTGCTAAATGGGCTTACTTCGGATTTTTTTGAGCTTTATTTCATTGGAGGTAAAATGTAGTCACGCCCCCTGTTGCAGTCATTGGCTGTCCTGGATGCTGCCCACTCTTTTGTATAAGGGAAGCAATGTAGCTGTCAGCCTCAGAAGCTCATGATCTCTGCTCCCTGAATAAGTAGAAATGGGCAGGAGGTCACCCGTTGCTCTCTTCGTGGCCCTGTGGGCCAGCCAACTGGGCATGTGGGCAGCAGAGCGCTCCAAGGTGAACCCCAGGATCATCACAGCTCCACAGGGTAAGTCCGGGGTTGCGGTCGGCTGCAACCTTGAGAGGCAGCAGCAGCAGTTTCTGCAGCTGACAGCTACTCCCTGTGCCGTGTATTTTCTACCTATGTCTTGTCTTTTGAGAAGAGTTGGTCTTTATTTCTTTTGTTTCTTTGGGAAGACTTCTGGCTTTCATTAAAATGGGCTAAAATGCCTGTGATCTCAGGAAGGGGTTTCTGGCTTCCTTGATTCTTTTAATCAAATTTTTAGATCCCTGTTCTTGCCAAGTCCTTTCCTTTATATATTCTAAAAACACTTTCCTACAAGCTGGATATATTAAAGGCTGTCGAAAAGCCCTGAAACAGACACACTAACTGTTTCCCTTAACTTGCAGGGAGAAATGGAGAAGTGTATTTGCATAATAATTTTCTTATTCATCTGATGTACTTACCCTGTTAGCTGCAAATGAGTTCTGTGAGTAAATATTTGCAGATCTCTGTTTTCTGAGAAAAAAATATATATCTAAAATGGCATGCAAGGACTTAAATCAGATCCGATCTTAGCAGATACCAAACAAAGAAATGTTTTCAAGGAGCAAGCTGAGAGCACAGCCCAAGCTTTGTGTGTTGGAAAGAGCAGACTAACGTTTTCTGATTTTATCATGTGTCTTCCAAGCTTTCAGATTATTACGCTCCAGGGAGGCTTTAACAAAAGACACTGTCTTGTCCCCGGTGGTTCTGGTGTTTGGCTAAGCCGACGGGTTCAGCTGAGCTGCAGATCTCATGCTGCTCTGCAGTACAACAGCTCCTCTGTGTTTTCTATTCGGCAACAACTTCAGAGGACACAAATTTCCCGTGGTTTATTATGCACCATCTGTTATTCCTCTGCTGTTATTTATGATGCCATTCTTCTTCGGGCCCATGCCTGCCTGTGGATGAAGGGCCAGGAGCAGAGGGAAGGGCAGTGGGTGTGTGGCTAAGAGGAGGCCTCTGCCCATCACACAAAAGGGAGAGACAGTGGCAGGGAGGGCAGCAAAAGGTTGCTCCTAATATTGTGTCATTTGTTTTATTCACTGGGAAATGAAGTGTCTCAGAAAATGGGATGCAAGAGGGGGAGAAGGCACGGAGCCCGAGACTGAACAGGGGATTGTGGTACATATTTCTCCATAGACTTTTCTCCTGTTCAGCTTAGGGGAGTGAGGGGGAAGTTGAACTACAGGGGTCTGGTGTGTTTGGAAATGCCTGTCCTGGAATGAAACTGCGCTGAGGAGGAAGAACAAGCTTGGGTGGTTGGTTTCCACCTGTCTCTGTGGGCTGTGCATGGCATGCACACACAGTACGGTCATTTGGCCTTTCCCTGCATTTTGTGTCAGATGGTGACTTCCCTGGCACTGAATGCAACAAGGACCTGTCACCGCAAAACACAAAGCCATTTAGTGTTAGGACACTTCCCTGCAAGGGGATCAGCTTAAGCTTATCTCTTTCTCTCCTTTTTTTTGAGCTAGAGCTTAGCTGGGACAAAAGGCCAAGAGGGATTTCAATTAGGGATGTATCAGAGGTACCTGTGTGGCACACTCATTAAGACTCACTCATGTGTCCTATTTAACAGATCACATTTTCCTTGGTGTAACCTCTACCCTTTAGGAAGTGGGTCTGTGGGTGAGGAGGGGGTGGAGAGTAAGCTCTGGAAGAGGCTGAAGAAATGGGACGGGGCAAAGGGGATGCGGTAGGCAGCAGAGAGCCCTCTTTAACTTCCCCAATGCTCCAGGCACAATGAAAGGCAAGTGCAGCATTTTTAGTGAAATGTGCGGGTCAGGACGCTGCTGCTGTTTGCATCCAGGTATAGAGGGTTGTCTCTTGCCATAGAGGTGATGGTGTTGCAGGGCTCGGTTTGTGGCTTGAGTCCTGGTCTTGGGGGCTGGGAGTGGGATGGAGAAGAGCAGCACTCCAGGATATTTTCATGGGTGTTTGTGCTGGGGCTGGGCCTGGTGTACTGCATTTGCCATGTTGCAGTGCTGGCCTCGGCCCTGGGCTCTGCAGGAGCTGGCAGTGCTTCACATAATTAAATTTCTTACATGCCACAGCCCATCGCTAGTGCCAGGTATGGCAGCCTCAGCGAAAGACGCCTAGAGATGTTACAGCCCTGAGGTTGAAGGGGGATATTCCTCGTGCTGGCCAGAGCCCAGCTGTCTCCGGGAGGGAAGAGTACGTGTGTGGGATCCCTGCCCAGGTTGCAGTGCTGGGGGAGAGGAGGAAACTGGTGCTGGGCAAAGCTGCAGCTGCCCTTCCATCTCTCAGCCTTGCTGCCCTCACCAGCACCCTGCCAGACCCAGGATGGAGCCCTGGCCTCACTGCAGGCAGCCTGAACTACTCTGCTCTTTCACCCCATGGTCCCTTGTTGTCTGGTTTAATAGCAAGAAATAGGTGAGGGGACATTTTGAGCTGGGAAGAAAATGTAGCTGGGCTTAGGTGGCATGATCCTGAGCTCAGATCTGGAGACAAAGAAACTGAGTTGGCCTGTGTCGGTGCTTGCAGCTGCCTGGGTTTAAGTAATTTCACAGTCCTGGGGACTTGGACTTGTGGTGGTGGGTAGCTGGAGCACTATGCTCTGCAGATCTGCCTTTCTCTGAATGCAGTGCATATAAAGCCAGCCCTGAGGCCTCAACCACAACTGCTGTTCTGCATTTATTTTGCCTCCCTGATGCTGCAGCGCAGTGCAGGAGGGGGTAAGGAAGGGGCACGCTTTTCCCCAACATCAGCCCTGTTTCAATATGTGCTTGGGAACATTTGCCACCAAAGGCAGTGTGAGGGATCCCTAGAGCCCTCCCAGCAGCCGGCACAGGTGGCCCACTCTCAGGTCCAGCTGGCTAAGCAGTTATTTGAGAGCATGTCTGACTCTGCAGGATTTCTTCCTCTTAGAGGAAAGACACTTGGAGCAAAGGGCTGAGGTCAGCTCCAGACCACAGGTCATATCTAAAGTGCTTAAGATCCTTTTTACTGTCAAAGACTTTGCCCCCCTTCCCCTTTGCAGCTGACCCAGCACACAGATGAGTCAGGGTCTCTTCTGGCTATTACCTTCCCTAGCGTGCTCATGAAGGAAGATTGTAAATGGCAAGTTCCCTATCTTTTGAGATTTGCAGAGTGGGAGTGAGTTCAGCCTGAGCAGACTGGGGTGGCGCAGAAGCAGGTCCTTCAACCTTGCACACCGTGTTCTTGCTTACCTTCTGTTTTATTTCTATCCTCCCTCTGCCTCTGTGTATTTTTCTAACTGAACGCTGACCAGCTGGGCTTTGCTTAGAAAAAGGTGTGTTCACATCCCACACTGAGCTTTTGCATGTCAGCACAGATGTTTACTCTTCTGAATCACCTGCAGAGATGGAGACTGCTGTGTCCTGGGGCTGGGCAGAGCTGTCCGGGTGACAGAGTGGGCAGGTACAGCCCCTCTATACAGGAGGGTGGCATCCCAGGCTGTCTGTCTCATGACTGGAAAGTCACTGAGCATCAGGAGAGTGGAGGAGTGCAGTGAGGACAACAAAGAGCCTGACAGCTGGGTCCGGCTCATATAGCCTGGGGCATTTGGTGCAGAACAGGGGTAATTTTTAGCTACTGCCATGGTTAAGATTGTCTTGTCCCTGTTTAGTCACACATGTGTAGGTCTGAGATAAACTCACAGCCCGTCTCTGGTTGCCTGCCTGCTGCATTCACACCTTGGGGTAGTACTGGGGTCTGACAGTTTAATTATTTCCCTTTTCCTCATTAACAGATGAGGCTAGAAGCTGGAGGGGGTGGGTTCTGAGCTGGTGTGTAGCTCACAGGAGAGAAGCAGGTCCCACAGGGAAAAAGATTATACACTTGACCCTTGGCTACCTTGACTGGGTCAACTGGCTCTGACCTGCCCAGGGTCACAGGGGGGAGTCAAAATGGCAGTTCCTGGAAATAGCCCACACTGCCCATAGCAGCTCCCGGGCTTCGCCAAGCTCAACTGCCTCACCTTGCTGTAGGAAAACTGCTGGCCAGCACCTCTGAATGTTGTAAGAGCTGTTCTAGGAGCTCTTTGTGCTCATTGGTGCAACGGTGCTGTGTTCAGCTAGCAAAGGAAGAGGAGAGCTGATCAGAGATGAGGCTGAACTCACACTGATTGGGAGCAGTGGCAATATGAGAGATTGTGGCGCTAGCACCAGCTTTTACTCCTCAGTGACAGTGGCACTGTTTTTTCAGGAGCCACGGTCCCCATGGGTGTGAAATGTCTTTATAGGATAGTTTCTTATGAAGCTCTCAGAGCATCAACATTTCCAGGAGAAAGCTTCTCACTTTCCCAGCAATGCTATTTTCTGCAGACGGCTCATTTTCACAGGGTGGGTGATGCTGGTATCATAAAATGTTGGCTGAAAATATTTTTTGCTCTGCACAGATTGAAAAAGGAAAAACAAACCAAACAAACCAAGTGAGTGAATCACAACGACCTCCTGTTGGAAGAGCATGAGAGAGAAACAACAGGCAAGGACAAAATAATAAAAGTTGTGGCTGTTGCACTGAAATGTTCAGGGCTGGGAATGAGAGCCAGATGCAAATTTCTGACCTGCTGCCCAGCTCTGTGCCAGCCCTCTGGGTCAGAATTGCAGAAAATTGGCCTGGGGATGTTTTCTGTAGTTGATGTAGTCCGTCTCGGTGCCATAAAGCAGGACAAGCTAAATCTAAGCCTCAGTACTTGAGTGCAAACTAAATCTAAGTAGTGAGTACAAGATGCTTTTTAAAGAAGCTTGTATCCAGAAAAAGGGCCGGAAGGTGAGCTGGAAGGTGGAAATTGCTTGTTTTGCACCCAGCTCTCTCCTATTGAGCTACATCCTCTGGTGTGCAGCTATTCCTGGTTGCTCCAAGAATAGGACTGGTTCCCCCTGTTGGGCAGTCTTTTCTTTTCAATCCCAGCTCCACCCGGTGTAGTAGGCTGCGTCTGTCTGGTGTGCGGTGTGACGGAAATGTTGTAAGAGTGCCACAGGAGCTGGATGCTGAAGCAACTCCTACCATCTCTATGAAAGTCAGAGCAGCTTAAGTCTGGAGCAACAGGCTTCATATAATAGACCTAATATTGCCTTTAATGGCAGCTCTGGTTCTTTAGTGCTATAAATATCCAGTTCCCAGTTTGAACCCTGGTGTCAGTATCTTCCTGCAGCAATGACTCTGCATCTAATTATCCACTTGGGTTAAATTTTTCTCCCTTATCAGGCACGGGTGGACTGGGAGGGAGGGGGCATTGGAAGTTTCAGGAGCTGTGAGGGTTTCCGTGGGGAAGACATGGACAGTCCTAACCAGACACTTGCCCTTGGGCTGCTCACAACAACTCTGACCATGGGTTTACTCATATCTTGGATAACGCAAGTTTTGGAAAGTCTGATCTGAGTGTCTGGTTTCAAATGACTGCTTGTAATATAGTGGTTTGGCTTTCTGAGTCTGACTAATGTGGAGCCACAGCCAAAGATGGACGTGAGAAGAATGAGTATTTCATGTTCCCTCTGGTGGAGGTCAAGCAGGCAGAAAGGGGATGCTAGGAAGGTCTGCATTGCCTTCCCTGGCACAAATCCAGAAGGATGCAGGGCTGAGACCCAGCTGACATTCATTACAGGAATGAGAAGCCCACAGCAGCAGGTAGGAGAGCTGCAAAGAGTGTGACAGGCCCCTTCCCAATCTAGTGAGAAAGTCCCCTTGCTGCTTGCATAATCTCATGTTTTCTGCAGGGAACTGAAACTTCATCCTTGCTCTGGAGCCATAGATACCTTGTCCCACCTTTAAACCTCTGTAGAGGCTGGAGGCTCCACAGGGGACTGCACAGGTCACCTCATGCCTTGCTCACCTCCTGGACAGCCTCCCCTGGGCTGGGAGAAGAGGGTATGTGTACAAGACAGGTTTCTTGGCTGCCCTGCCCTAACCAGTAGCAGAGAGGTGGGAGAAGGCTGCCAATTAAGCTAAAAGGTAAAGCGGCTGTTTTGCTGGTGGATGTGCATAGAGGTCCTCAGGGCAATTTTTATTTTGGAAGGCTTTTTATGATAAATCAGTCTCTGGAAACTGATCTTCCTAGTGGGAGGGGTAGCCATGCTCTCCAGATAGCAGCTCTCCTGCTAAAAGAATTCTTTTGTTGTTCTGCCGTTGTGCCAGTGACCGTATAATAAAATACCATAATCGCAGGCCAAAGTTCCCCAGCTTCCAGCAGGAACACGGCACAGCTTGGGACTGTCATTACAGAGAACAGCTTTTGGAAAGTAACAAAACCTGGCTCTAAATTTAGCACCCGCAATCCGTAGGGTGCAGCAAGCTGCTTGGCTTTAGGGCTGGTAGGGAAAAATGTACCTGCTAGATGACAAGCTGCACCCATGAAATCAAAGGCCCTGGACTCATCTTGCAGTGGTACGGGCTTCAGTGCTGCATAATTTTTGTGGGGGGTGGGGCAAGCATGCGGGGCAGGCAAGGAATATTGGTTATGTGTTAGCATGCATAGAAAACACTGTCATGCTTGTTATATAGTCATTTTGCGTTTAAAAAGGAGAAACCCATCTTTCCTGGAGCACAAAACACTCTCATTTGAGCCTTTAGAGTGTTAGCGGAGCCCTGCGGCACCGCCTGTGCTCACGAAGGCCTGCTTGATGGCACAGGCTTTGAAGTTAAGGCTTGTTCCTTCCTGGCTGCAGGTTAGGGGTCTTTTTTGTTGCTTGCTGAGTGGACGTTTGGGACTCCTGCCAGCTCCGGCTCTGGCTTGGAGGCCCCTTGCAAAGGAGATAAAGGCTGCATAGCTCTCAGAAGAGCTTTTAAGCAGGCATGCCTATGCCCAGCAGCTGGGTTACCAAATAGAGGGTTTTTTCTCTTTTCTTCCTGCTACACTTAGCCCTGCGCTGAATACTGCTGCCAAGACGCTCCAGAGCTTACCAGAAATAGAGTGGAAACCATTAATGCACCAGAATATTTGCCTTCTGTAGTGTAACTCTAAAAAAGTATATTTGTCTAGTTAGTGTACTCTGCAAGCTTGAGCCTTTCCTCTGTGCTAGCGTGGCCCTCACGGGCATTTGGATTGCACACAGGCTGAGAGCTTTTGTAGGATGTATCTCCAATAATGCAGGCTGAATTGTTTCCTCTGCTCTGGACCATTTTGATAGTGATGGCAGGGATTTCTTGAGGGCAGCAGAAAGCAGCCTGTGACTGCAGGGTCTTCAGGAGCAGCTGGGGAAAGAGCCAGAGAAAAGGCAAGCAGTGTCGTATGGTGGTAGCTGCGGGAAGGTAGCTTGGCCGAGGGTGAAAAGTCCCACTGCAAAGAAGACACAGATGTTACTGAAATACCCATAGCATGCTGTTTCCTTTGGAGGGGTGATTAGAGGGAGTATGAGAAAAGATAGCATGAGGTTTCTTAGCAGATGATTAAATGTTGCATGTCTCCAAACTGCCTTTGGGGAGATATAGGATGAGAAATTACCAAGCAGATGAAATCCATCACTCCAACTTGCCATGAACTTAAAATAAGAAAGATGAGTGAAATGTGTAAGGCTATCAGGTCTGGGTTTGAGTAAAGTGGCTTCCCAGCTGCATGTCTCCCCCCATGCTTTCACACCTCACTTTCTTCTCCATTTCCCGCAAGGGTTCAGGGCTACATGTCCTCCTGATCCTCTCCAGTCTCTTGTGGGTTGCCAGTGTTGCCCAGTGCTGCGTTCACTGGTTCTCCACGTGAAGGACTATGGTCACAGATTGAAAATGAGCAGCACACAGCCCAAGCCCTTGCTCGCAGCTGTATTGCTTTCATGAATCAAACTGCAACGTTTCCTACAGGATGGAGGGCATGGGCATATTGCAGTCAGGGATTCTACTCACCCTGGGCTGATGAGAAAGCACTTCGCCTTCACTGGGAAACCATTTTACTTACTCTATCCTTTATAGGTGCACCCATGCTCTTGGGATGCATCTGTGGGAGAGTGGCTAAAGCAAAGGAAGCTGCTCAGACCTCACAGCCTTGCTGCCCTACCTGGCCAGTGCCCTTCCCTGGTGGGAGAGGCTGTGTCAGTTATGAAATACATAGGAGATGACTGATGCCTGCAATGGGGCTTGTTCAATCTGCTTTCTAGAGCTGTTGGTCACAGCTGGCTCTTGAACTCTGGCAGTTGGCACTAGAAATGAGCATACTTGTGTTTCATCAGTGGTTTTCCTGCTTGTGCTGTGTGCTCAGGGTGGGAAGAGGAGAGATTTAAGCAGCGTGGCTGCCGTGTAAAGCTCTCATGGTGGGTACAAGTATGAGCTGGGGGTGTCCCTGTGGCAGGGAGCTCTGTGGCCCCTAGCAGAGCACAGAGGGCTTTAAGGAACCGGAAACACGTGTGTCTGTGTGGTCCCGCTTCAGCAAGAGATCTTTTTAGCACTTTCTGGTTGCCTGGTTTCCGCTGCTGCTTATCAATGCCTTTTGGCCTGTGGCAGACTAATATGGTAGAGGAGTTTTGGGGTGTCCCTGCAAATGCCCTGAAAAGACAGCTGTGGAGAGGGGAGACCAGGAGGGGAAGGCAGGCAGCACAAACTCCTGAGACGCACCAGCCACCAGGCTCATGGGCACCAGATTGTGGCCCTGATCCCAGTCTGCTACCTTGTGCCAAGTAGGGGACAGGAAGGGAGTGAAAGGGGGACAAGGATGGTATTTGGCCCTGGGAGGGCTCTGGAGGGAGCTCTTAGGCGTCTGGGTTAGAAATCTGTAGGGGATGGGGCTGTGTTGATTCTGTTCTTTTTATTTCACTTTCTTTGAGAAATGACTGGTGTTGGAGCATAGGTTGAACCGCAGTGGTGCAGGGGCTGCCCTGCACACTGAGTGATGTTCCCCAAGGGTGATCCTTCAGCCTGTGCCTCTGCTTCCCCAGTGCTGAAAGGTGGCTGTAAGGATCCTGGCTTCCAGGGGTGCAGCTAAATCCCTTGGCAGCATGCTGGTGGCATGAAGTCGGGGAGAAGAGGGAATAATGAGTCTAGTTTTTTGTGATCAATGAGAAGGACGTGTTTTCCTACATTTTGTTGCCTCTTCACCCCTTTCTCAGAAACCCCTCCCACAAAAACGTATAATTTTCCACAAGGCATGCTGGCCAGTGGCACGTTGGAGACCTTGCAACTCACAGCCCTTCAATTACTCTGTGAGCAGGTCAGAGCAACCTCCCCCCAAGTGTCCCTCCTGGATCATCTCAACTAGAGACAAATTGTTCTATAAAAAACCAAATTGCTGCAGGATCTGCTGCATCCCAGAAGCCTGTCAGACTCCTCGAGGCATCCATCCCCTGGGAAGGGGATGACTGGTGGGTGAACAGGGCTCTGGGGAGCCCAGGTGTGGTTTCCTTGTGTCACATATTATTCTCCCATGACTTTTGCCAAAGGAAGCGAACCTAGCCAGTCGATGAGCACAGCAGCTCCCTGGAGGCATACTTCCTCCTTCCGAAATGTCTCAATTTGGGAATTTATAGATAATCTTTAAAAAAATGCAGCTTGGCTTCTTGCTGGCATCTGTGGTGCAGTTGGGGAGACAGACAACGCATGGCTCTTGGATGGGAGCAATGTGGTTCAGTCCAGTCCTCTGCCCAGGGATGGAGGGGATCCATGGCAGCCCCATGGGGTGTCTCCATTCTGCTGGGGTGGGTGCTGTGACTTCCCATGCTCCCCTTAGAGGGGACTGTCTGCTGGTGGGGCTCCCAGGGCTGGTATCTGGCTAAGCAGGTTAGAAATCCAGGGATTGTCCTCCCAGTCTTGCCTGGGGGAATAGTGAAACTGAAACTGAACTTCAGAGTGATGTCTGAGCTGGGACCGGGAGTCCTGCCGCCAAAGTGGGTGACTAAGGCAGTGGGCCTGAATTGCATTCCTGTTCCTTAAAGGAAAGCAGTTGATCTGCCTGTGCTGGGCTGCTTGTCATGCATCCGCTACGTGCTGGGGTAAGTCGAAGCAGAAGGGGGATTGATGTCATGAGTTGAGATGGCTCTCATGTTCCCAAAAGTGAGGTGATGTGTAGGAGTATCTGTAGCACACAGTCACCCCTGACTCAGCCAGGCCTGCATTGCTGGGAGATGAGGGCTCCTGGCACAGGTGTAGGGGACAAGACCCAGAGGACCCTCCCCAGCATTGTCAGTCCTTGAGTCAGCATTGAGAAGGCAGCTTTTCCTTCTGCTGTCAGAACAATCCCAGTCAGGTTGCAGCAGATACATGCTGCTATCAAGGTTGTAATCGGTACAGGCTATCAAAAAGGAAGGAAGAAATAAAACCTGGGAAATGAGAAATTGTTTGGAGAAGGAAGGAACCAGGAAAGGATCCAACCAGTGTCATGATTCAGGCAGGAGCGTGCTTGCTGTCAGACCTACAGGCAGCAGAGCAGGTGGCAGTGTCACTGGCATCGTGCCGAGGAGGGTAGGATGCATGGTGGTGATGACTGACAGCATTACAACGTGTTACAGCGAGAAGAGTTCCCAGGGCTGCCTGGTGGATTGCCTGGGCATTGGGGAGCATGGCGGTGCTGGAGACTTGGCTGTGTTCACTGTGGTGGTGAGCTTTGGCACTGCACCAGTTTAAATCCCATTGTGCCATTTGATGGGTGGCCCAGCCCCGTGACCCAGTCATATGGCAGCAGCATGAGTTTGGGAGAACACAGGCAGCTTGGCTAAAGGAACTTACCCTGCTTGGGGCAGCACAGGCCCCATGGTGTGGAGCAGGTAATGCCAGGGAGTAGGTAACCTCATAACCTGCCTGGTTTCCCCTCTTCATATTCCAAGGGCCAGTCCTACTTAACAAAGGTTTTAAGAGCAGCAAGTAAAGGATCTGCCTCTTGTCTGCATCGGCGCTGCTTCCAAGAAGTAGTGGGTTTTTATCTTGTTCTTCTTCCCTTTTTATTTATCCCAAGCTTTATTTCAGTTCCTTATTTTAAAATAATGCTGGCGCCAGAGCAGATTCGAACAGCCACCTCCATTTTAGGGAGATGCTGTCCTCCCCCAGCATCAGTGAATTGTAGACCTGCAAAGACTTGCCCACTACCGGTACTGGGAGTCGTGCAAGCCAGTGACTAAGCCGAGCGTCTGGGGCGCTGGAGCCGGCTGCCAGACTGGGGAGTGGTGGAGTGCAGAGGGGAGGACCATCATAGCTATGTCAGGATGAGAGCTTGGTTGTTGACTTTGTCTGCAATGAGGCTGCATGCCCACGCTGCTTCTCTAGTTGGACATCGGTTCTGGAGGTAGGGGGCACCATGCTCCCCTCCTGCACAAAGCTCTGAGGTGCTCTGGGAATTGGACCTTGCTGTGGTGCTGGGGAGGGCCAGGTTCTGCCCAGGCTCTTGCTGCCTTTCTGATGTGGGGTCCTGGACCCAAAAGGAGCCAGATTGCCCTTCAGCATGTCATTAAAGCTGGATTTGTCCAAGTTGTGCCTAGGGAGGCTGGCCCATTTCACCCTATGCCCCAATCAGATGGGAAGCAGGATTGCTCTGTCTGTTATCTGCATTACTCTGTGTGTGTTTAGGATCGGCCTGCCTGCCTTCATCTCATCTAAAGCATCTCCCTCTTCCTTTCCCTGCTCCTCCATTACCTCACCCTGCAGGCATCCTTCTGAGATGCACCGGGCTCCCTCCTTTTCCCTCATTTAATAGTATTCTTCTTCAGTCTGTTGTGGTACTCTCCATCTTGCCTGCAAAGCACAAAGCTGCTCTTTCTCCCATTCATTCCTCCAGACCTGGGTTAGCATTTCAATTGACAATTGTGCCATTGATTTTCGTGCTGATAGTGGGGTTTGCAGTAAATGCCAGGCAGAGGCGGGGTTAAATGAGCCCTATGTCTTCTGAAGCTCTGGACTCTATTTTGGAGGGAGGGTGGTGGTGGGGTCGTGCCTTCTGCTTCCAGGGGGGCAAGCTTTTCTTTGCAGTGTCAAAAGCAGCCTTGGACTCGTTAGGAGAGGCATGTCCCCTTCTTTGGGGACATAGTGTGGGCCATTAGATGCCCTCTGCCTTGTCATCCCAAGCTCTTGAAGCCATTTATACCCCAGGCTCCTGGTCAGGGGGTGCAGGACAGCTCCCCCCAGTCCTGCTGGATGAGAAGCAGAAGGGAAGAAGCGAAGGGGATCAAACTGCTTGCCTAAGTCAGGCTGTTCAAGGCAGAGCAGGGGCTGAAGGCCAGCTTTGTGGGTCAGGCAGAGGGAGCCCAGCACCTGCTCATGAAAACACCTTTAAAAGACTCCCTTCCAGATTGAATTAAATCAGTGCTGGAGCCACAAACATGCTTCTAGGCCCTGGCTAGCAGAGCTGTTTACTGTCAGCTTAGTGATTCAGTGCAGTCCTGGGGGAGCAGTAGGACAAATAATATGTTGGCACCAACCAAATTATTGTTTTGGGCTTGTTTGTTTCTGGCTGTTTGGAGACAAGTGTGTCCTTACCGGTTGGCACAGCTCTCGGAACTGAGCTTAAGAAAGAGGCAGTGTTACGAAAAAGCCTCGAAACCAAAGGTAATAGGAGCATGCAGGGCTGAAGTGTGCAAGAGGGTGAGGTGGAGGAAGGGGAGAGGGGAATGGCTGCAGGTGTATATTTTCCAGGGTGAGCAGCAACTTTAGGGGCTGGGCTGGAGGCTTGAAAACAAGAGCAAAGTTTCCCGAAGTCCCTCCAGACCTGCTTGCGGTGTGTTGGTGACAGGTTGTGCTGGCAGTGCTAGCTGGGTGGGGGAGAAGGGCTTTAGGGGCTCCCATGAGCGTGGGTTGTTGCCTGCCTGCTCCGCAGGTTGGGCCAAGAGCGGGGATTTTGAGGACTGCTGGGAAAGTGGGTGGTAAAAATGGGATTGGTCCTTTCTTCCCTGGCAAGCATAGACTGAGTCTGTGGCTGATGAGATTCCCTGGGCTGGTTGGCATGCCCAGCTGGCTTCCCACTTGTGGGGCCATTTAGGCAAGTGAGTTGCACAGTCACTCTGAAAAGACTTGATGCCAGCTTCTCCAGCAGGCAAAGCACATGCTCAGGAGTTTCTCTGAGTCCTTGGACAGAGGAGAGACTGTAGGGCTGGGGAGGGGTCGGGGAGTGGGCAGGGACTGCCATCCAGCCCACTTTCCTGGCTGCAGGGTCCTGATGCCGAATCTCCCCTGCTGCTGCCGTGCAGCCCTGTGGCCTCCATCCCACGGTACAGGGGAGGGGTAGCCTGGAGGTTTTGCATTAGCAAGAAGCTGCAGGCTGGAAAGCAGCAATGGTTTCTGCACCATGACACACCTCCACCCTCTCTCTTTGCGGCTGAGGTGCCCTTCCAAAACAGTGGCCAGTGGGTCTGGCAGGGTTTCCCATCACCATGCAGTGGCTGGCAGCAGACCGTGTTAGTAGAGCTGGTGATGGGAAAGCCTTGCTGGCTGGGTGCTGTTTAACCCCACAGACCCCGAGAAGATGTGACCAGCATACTGAAGTGGAGAGAAAAGCTGCAAATCAAGCAGGCTTTCAGTAGCCTAAATGACTTCTAACACATCTTTTTCAGCTCTGCGGAGCCTTGGCGGGAGCCATGCGTGGTGTGCTCTGCACAGAGGGGGTGTGCTGGTCTGTGCAAAGATTGTCCTTTGCCTGTCCTGCCAAGTGGCCCTATAAATAGAGAGGGACACGTGCCACTGATTAATTGCCTGTCTGTGCAGGCAGCCAGCTCCCAAGGCAGACACAGCCTTTGTCTGCTGGGAGCAGCAGCACTTGCCAGGAGAGAGGCCCTCTCTTCTTTGGAAAAGGGAGTGGAGGGAGGGATGAAAGTGGAGTGCCCTGTCATGCTAAGCAGAGGTCAGTCCTGACCAGCTGGAGACTTTTCCTCTCAGAGGAGCAACCTCTCTTATGTCATTGCTGCAAACAACGGTAGGTGACAGGGTAGCCGACAGCAGTGCACGTGCCATGTGCATTGCACCCTGCTGCAGAGCTGTACCCCAGCATGGCTGCTCAAGGCTGCCCAGATGCGGCTGTACCGCCCAGAGAGGGATGCAGGACCTGCGGACCCTACTGGGGGACAACAGAAGGCCCAGGAGAGGAGGCTCACAGCTGTACTTCAGTGCAGGGCCAGCCTCCCACACCTGAACTGGCAAGGCAGAGGGGAAGGGAGGATATGTTAGGAAAGAGGACCTGGAAGAGTCAAAAGGGGAAAGAGGAAGAAAAGAGGGGAGGACAGACAGTTCTTTCTCCCAGCTGGGCCTGGAAAGCTCCCCATCTGCAGCAGCCAGTTGTGACATGGGTCCTAGGTCTTGCAGCTCACTACTTGTTCGTGTCTGGGGTGTAGAGCCCGTTAGTTGCAGCTTCACGTGCACCCTTCCCCGGTCACATGTGGGCTCTTGCCTGGGGGCTCCAAACCCTGTCCATCCCTCCTGACCTCTGGAGGGAGGATGCTGGAGGATGGCAAGGACAGGTATGATGCTGGGCTGTGGCTGGTAGGAGATGATCTACCCTGTGGGCACAGGGAGGTTGACCCCCAGCTGCAAGGCAGCGCAGCAGCTCTCCCCCATTCAGCTGGATAAGAACCCACAGCTCCAGTTAAGCATGTGCAAAGTCCCAAAGTGGGGCACAAAAAGCTGTGGGTATGTCAAATGCAGGAAGGTGCAGGAACGAAATCTTTGAGGCAGTTGCCTGGGGTGGGTGTCAGAGAATGGCCAGAGAGGGGAGGGAGCCCTTCATCTCAAAGCTGGGAGGCAGGGGGCACTTGGCTATTAGAGCAGGTGGGAAGGCAGTGCTCACTTGGCTGCTGCAGAGCCCCTTCTAAGTCACTTTGAGCTTCTGCTCTCCTACAAAAGCTATTGCAGCAAAGTTTCCTTTCCTCCTCCTCTTCCCCCTCCAGCCCAGCAGGGGCAGGTGGGGCACTCCATTGTGCAGCTCTCCTGTCCCCGGGGGCCAAGGTGACAATAGCTAAGGTCTGAGCCTGGGAGCTGCCTTTTTCCGCCTGCCTGGCGCTGAGCCAGCCATCCCAGAGGGCCCCCAGGCCCATGTCCTTGTTTTTCTCATCACTCGCACCAAGGACATGGAAAGGGAGTTGATCAGTCTGAGCTGGCTGCGGATGTTCTCCGCAGTCAGCTGCGGTTCCCCTGATGAGTGTCTCCTCTGTGCTGTTCCTAGGTGCGAAAGAGTATGCATTTCCCAGGAGTGAGAAGTACCCGGTCTTCTATCATAAAGAAAACAGCTCAGCCATCTACATCGGGGGAAAGGGAAAGCTTTATTACTACGACTTTGCAACCTCTGAGAACTACACAGTAAGGATGCTCTGCTAACAAGTTTGGAACCCTATAAGAAAGTGTCCAGCATCCATCTCACAGCCCAAATGCTGGATAACTCGCTCAGTGTCTTTGCCAGCAGTGAAGTCAGGCCTGAAAGGGCCTGGTCTCTGGCCAGCCTGCCCCATCCATCTGGGAAGCTGCAACATCAGTATGATGAATGGCTGCAGCAAGTGGGAAATCTTCTACACTAGTTGTGAGTGGGTTCTTCCCAGGCTGTGATCCTCCTGAGGCCTTTGCTGCCCCAGAGGGAGGATTTTTCCAGTGAGGGACCCTTTCTTTAACATGAGAAGGGATGCTCAGACTCATGTCACTGGGGAGAAGATATGTTCTGATCCCTTTCCATTGTCAGAGCCCAGGATGTTTTTCTCAAAAGCAGGAAGTTCTGCATCAGCTGGGCGCTGAGTTAATACAGCAGGAAAAAACCCATTGGCTTTCCCATGACCCCTTCTTGTTCTCCTTAAACAAGTAGGTTGCTGAAGTTTGGGCCCAGATACTTCCATTCTTGTTCCCAGGAGCAGAGTTGTTCATGTGTCCCAACCCTTGGACGCTACCACCCACTACTGAACACCCACCCCGCGCCCCAACGATGGATCCTCTCCCGAAATCCTTTGGAGAGCAGCCTAGGCTGGCTGACAGGCATGCCTGCTGCTTTGGCCCTGCATCCCCACTTCTCCCCATCACCTCAAGGGCCTGAGAGATCCAGCCCAGCCTCCCCAAGGGTTTTCAAATGCTGAGGTGGGGAAAAGGGCTGCATTGCAGTGCTTAATGACCTTCTTGCTGATGTGCTCGCTTTGCTTCTGTTGAAGAGAGTGACTAGCATGTAGTGCATGGGGCTGAGCCCATGTCAGTTGGCTTTCAGAGGGAAGTAATTAAAGTACATCTCTTTCTCTTTTATCCTAGGAAGACTTCCCAGTGAAAAATGAAGGGCTATGTGTGATGCCTGCGAGTTCGGTAGGTCCTACCTGTGGTGGAACAACATATGAAACAGCTGGCTGTGTAAGGGTTGGAGGACTTGAGTTGAAGGACTGTTGAGGAAGGAATTGTGTTTGTTCCTCACGTGCTCTCTCTGGGTGAATATCTCCAGTGCCTGTGGAGCAGGAGATGAGACAGATGAGACAATATGAGTTTCCTCCTTTGGTTTTAAGACCCATGGAAAAGCTAAGAAGCCATATAGCAGCATGCTTGGTTGCTGTGGAGTAGTGCTCTACCATTTGCAGCTGCTCATGTTCCTCTTCTTTCTCTTGCAGGAGGACAATAAAAATTACCTCACTTTAGTGGAGAAGTATGGAGATGGGATGTTAGTGTGTGGGACCGGTGCCTGTGCTCCCACCTGCTGGAACTTGGTATGCTGTGGACATGTGTGATGGGACCAGAGCAAAGCACTTGCTGTTTTGTTTTGTGCTATCTCCACCTGTAAAATGGTGCCCTGATCCCCCCTCCTTCTCAGAGTGCTCTGAAATGCCCAAATGCCAGCTCCCTTGAGGAGCTTATTGTGACAACGCATGTCCCCACATGCCACCTCTGTGCTCACTTGTCACAGCCCCCTTCTCCTCATCTCCTGGTTGCAGCAGGGGCTCTGCCTGGCCCGTTCAACGATGGGCTGTGTCCTTCCCTTGTTTGGGCTGTACCAGCCAAGCAGAGCTGCTTTCCTCCTGCCCAGGGGTGGGTGTGGGCACATGGCCCCCCTGCCTTCCCTGAATGATCATACTTAGGGACCATTTCTGTCCTTACCCAGACGCAGAGAAAGGAGAGCACTGCATGGGATGGGAGAGGTATTGCTCCTTTCACCCCTGACTCGAATACCCTCGTTGTCGTTGATGGTAAGTCTGACTGCTCACATCTTTTCAGTCATAGTGCTTTGCAGGAAGGCTGTTATCTCTGTAACAAAAAGGGGCGCCTTGAAGCTGCTCCAAGGGCTTTGTCCCCCTGCTCGCGTTGGCGATCAGCCTTAGCGCTTCTTGCTTTTGCCTCATTGAAAGGCATATCCTTCTAGGCCAGAGCATGGCACAAGGTTGGTTGTTCCTGTCTAGGGCATGGGGGTTGAGTCTATGTGCGGGAGGATAGAGTGCAATAGAAACAGCAGGGAAGGGTGGTTCTGAAGTAACTCTGCTGCTCTGGACCTGGCAGGGAGACAGATGGAGATCCTTCCCAGAGGTAGAACAAGAATCTGTCCCTTCCACTTTGTAAGGAAAAGGACTGGGGGAGTCCTGCCCGGCCTGCTCAGTCCTAGGCAGTGAGGGCTGGGTTTCTTTGCCTGTATCCACCATCTTCGTGAGTCCACGTGCCCAGAGTTCTTGGTTTTTTGTTTTCTTCTCACAAACCCTTCTGCCCCCTCTGGAAACAGCCTGCTGCAAATGAGCCTTCCTGATCCACAGGTCATGACATCTACTCCACCATCAAGAAGAGCCAGCAGAACGGCAAGATACCCCGTTTCCGTCGAGTGAGAGGGGGTGGAGAGCTCTACACAAGTGACACAGTGATGCAGAGTAAGTATACGGGAGATCTTGAAAGCATGGGACCCGCCGCTTTGCCCCATCAGGCAGATTGGTTGGATTCTTTCAGTCCACAACTGCGGGCCATAAGTATACAGCACAGCTTGGATGGGTACATCCTCTCTGCCCAGCTGGGGTGTAGCTCCAGAGCTTCTTGTTGGGGTTTGGTCACCCCTAGAGCTGTGGAGTGGGGTAATCTGGTCCCCATCTGCAATGTCAGTGAGGAGGGACCCAGCGGCTACCTCCAGCTCTCTTGCTGCCAGCTGGGGGAATTTCACCACTTTACTTCTGGGACAAAACAACTGACAAGTGAGTTCCTCTTGCTCAGGGTGAGGAGATGGGGAAATGGAGAGAAATGGGTGGCAAGTTCCCTGTCAGATGCTGGAAGGAAATATGGTTGTGTAAAGGTGCCCATCAGCAGCTGTACAGTGGTGGAAACAGGAAGAACAACTTCCACTCCAGGCAGTGGCTCTTTCCAAATCCCCAGCCTGGGTGGGACCTTGAGGCAGCAATGTGTGGGGCTGTGCATGGAACAGGGTGGGGAATAGAGAGAAAGGACTCTCCTCAGTTTCCATGAGCTTATTACGTTGCCTTCCCCCACGCCTCCCCAGTGACACTGGGAAATGGGAGATTATCGAACCCCTGGCCAAAGGAAACACCAAATCAAAATGACACCAGGGCAAAACAGAACTTGTGTATGCAGGGCAATGGAGGGGGCAAGCAAGGCACCAGCAAACAAAACTGGTAGACCCAGAGCTGTGAGGCTGATCCCGTGCTTATACAGAACTCCCTGCCATGGGGACGCCAACTAACGATGCTCAGAGGGATCCTGCCGCTACTGGGGATGCCCTTTATGGCAGCGGTGTATTAATAGGAAGATGATTATTGGGTTTTCCACAGCAAGCATAAACAACAGTGCAGCTTGCTCCCATCGAGTGAATCTTCCTCTCTGATAATATCTTGGCTGTGCAAGAAGGGAGAACAGGTTTCCTTTGCTGCTAAGCAGCCGAGGCTTCACCGGGCTCTGGGAATTTGGCCTTCAAGGGGAATGGGTGTGTGGAGTTGGGCGGGAGGGAGGGGAAGGGGAACCAACTGGGAAAGTGGCACGTGAAGAGGAGTTGTTAGTGCAATGCACCAGTCAGGTGTAGAGGATGGGTTCAGACCTGTCCTATTCCTGGAGCACAGACAGTGTTTACGTTTCCTCATCTTGCCTAAGGGTGCATGGTTAGTTGTGGAGCATGCTGGTTTGGTTCCCACTGGTGGCTTTTCAGATGAAACGTGTGTTCAGGCCAAGGTTTTCTGATGATGCACTTCCCGTTTCAGACCCTCAGTTTGTCAAAGCCACCACATTAAGGCATGAAGAGCCTCACCAGGACAAGATTTACTACTTCTTTCGTGAAGACAACCCGGATAAGAGCCCGGAGGCCCCTAGAAACATCTCCCGAGTGGCCCAGCTGTGTAAGGTACCACAGGAACAGTTGTATGGTGGGGAGGCAAATGGACATGCCAGTTCACCTGGTGTTACTGGCACATGATTTGGCCTTGTGGCTCAATTCTCTCCTCTGCCACAAAGTTCGTATGGGGTACGGCCATGTCCTTTGGCCATCCTATCCTCTGGCTCCCATCTTGTCTGTAGAGGAGAGAAAGCCCTTTTCTGCCTCACTGGTATGTTAAAGAGGTACATGATTGTTGCAGTGACCAGCATCAAGTATACCTCTGGAGCATCCTCCAGTTATCCATCCAAGATGCTGGACAGGCAGGGACTTTGTGTTCTTCTCTGCCAAACCCTGACTCCCTGCTTTCCCTCTCCCCCAGGAAGATAAAGGGGGAACCAGTTCCCTCTCTGCTTCCAAGTGGACCACCTTCCTGAAGGCCAGCTTGATTTGTGTCGACCCAGTCACCAAGGGCAACTTCAACTGGTTGCAAGATGTTGTCTTTGTCCCTGAGAGTAACTGGCGGTACTCCAAAGTCTACGGGCTCTTCACAAACACCTGGTGAGGGTCTTTGCAAAATGGGGGTGTCTTATCCTGTGGGCCAAATCCTTTCTTTCAGCCCTTTTGTCTCTCTGGCAGGTACATGGGTGGAAAACAGCCAGAGTGGACACAGTCTGCAAAGACGCAATGCACACAGCCATGCCCCAGCCATAGGGGTGATGGCAAATGTCTGCCTGACCCTCTCTTTGTCTCGTTACCCACAGGGGAAGCTCTGCTGTTTGTGTCTATTCCTTTGGGGACATTGACAATGTATTTCGGACATCCAAACTCAAAGGCTATAATGGTCCCGACCCAGAGATTAAGCCTGGACAGGTGAGTGAATGATAAAAGATACCTACATAAAGTGGAGAGGCCTCCTGAGGCCAGGAGAGCTGGTCCCTGCTCTGTCACTACAGTTGTCAGAGTAGCTGAGGCAGGTGAGGTCCCACCATTGAGCAGTCAGGTGAGAGCTGGGGCAGGGAGGAAGGTTGTAGGCACTGCTGGAAGGATCTGAGCTTTGTTGCTGGAACCAAAAGGAGGCTGAATAAGGTTTGACGCTGTCATAGAAAGCAAGGGGAGATGGGCTTTTACGTGACTTGGCAAAAGGGTCTGTGAGGTCTCATGTGTGAAGCTGGAGGACAATGTCTTGCTTTGTGTTTGTTAACCCTGCGAGTTTCACCGAGCCAACCCGCAGCCCAGTCCTGTGCTTACAGGGGCACCACTGACCTGGCAGCAAACAGCAGGGTGGGAGGAGGCTCCCCTATGCTTCTTGAGGGGGTGACAGGGTGTCGGTCTCCTAAACTGCAACTTCTGCAGGGAAGATCTCTGGTAGGACCTGGCATGAGTACAGTCACAGCAGCCCCAGGGCTTGCATTTACCCTCAAGGCAGGCTTATGTGCCGTGTCTGCGCATCCTCCTCTGGGCTGAAGTACCCATGCTGTGCCCTGCCTTGCTCTCCTGCCCTTGAGCCGCATCCTCAGGGACCTGTCTGACTCTGATGGTGACTTTTGTCTCCTCTTGCTGCAGTGCGTTTCCTCTGGACAGCACACCCCAAGCGAGACCTTCAAGATAGCAGACAGCCATCCGGAGGTGGAGGACCGGGTGGAGCCCCTGTCCCCCACCAAGAGCCCCTTATTCCACAACAAGCACCGCTACCAGAAGATCGGGGTGCACAAGGTCTCTGCGGGTGATGGACACAGCTACAATGTGCTTTACCTGGCAACAGGTACTGGGAACCATTCCCTTTGGAGTTCCCCAGAGTTTGCCTTCCCCTCAAGGGCAGGGAACCCAAGGGAAGCAGATGAGACCCCCAGTGCAGAGCGAAGCAGAGGGCTGTGTTCCCAGCTTGGCATATGTTTGTCAAGCAGAAAGGAGCTGCCAAGTCCCAGCACAGCTAAATACATTCAATTTGGCTGCATAGGCAAAGACAGGCTGAATGCAGAATCCCAGCACATGAGATTTACCCAGTTGGACTGCTTCAGCCTGTGGTAGGTCTCAGACCAAGTGTTTTTAGGGCAAGGGAGCGGTAGCACAGCTCTCCCCAGGTGCAGCTTTACACTGTCAAGCAGAAGTCTTTTGCAAAGGGACCCACTCCATCATCTCCTGTCCCTACTTGTTCTAGTGCAGAAGCACAGACTTCCTGCGAGGCCAGCACCTCTGGCTGGAGACACAGCCAGCTGATCACAGCTGCCAGCAGTCCTGGGGCAGCCAGAAATGCTGCAGAGTTGAGCCAAGGTAGTTCAGCTTCAGGTGAACAGGCTGGAGAGCAAAAGGTTGGCAAGCTCAGTCAGGTAGCTGCCTGGGTTCCCATGCAGTGCAGCTACTCGCTGCTCAGAAGGTGCAAAGGTCCCTAACCCAGCGCTTCCCTCTCTTGCCTGCTTACCTTCCCTGGACTTGCTCCCTACAGCTGTGCTCTTCCCTTTTTCTGCGCTGTGCTTGTTTGTTCACTAGCACTTGTGGAGGGACTTTCTGGGGCTTTTGTTAAGTAATCTGTTATTAAAAAAAATTGCAGACGTCTCTCAGTAGGTGGCCTAGGTTGGATTAGGGCCCACGCATGCTCAGATTGTTCTTATCTTGCCGAAAGCTCTAGCTTAAATGCAGTTAAAGCCTTGCAGAGTCCTGCCGGGGAGCTTGCTCCAAGATTCAGGTCTTGGCAGGGCAGCTGCCCCCCCTTGCTGGGGCATGTGTGGAGGCAAGGGCCAGCACCTAGTGGCTCCTAATCCCTGCCTCACCTGGGGTCACATCTTTCAGCTCCCCCTGGTTGATGGTGGAGAAGGGTGTGACTATTTGGGAAGGGGAAACCATGCAAGCACTAAAAGAGGGTAAGTGATGAAGATTCCTGGGTCCTGTTCCCTCAGGATCTGCCTTTCCACCCCTCCACCAAACTGACTTATTTTCTTAAATCACCAGTTTGGAGTCATTTAACTGGGGAGGGGAGTCGGTTTAATTAGAAAAACAGAAAGACAAAGACCCAAGTTTCAGCCTCAGGGGAGCAGTGAGATGAGACTCGTGCAAGAACAGGCCAGTGATCAAAGCAGAACGGAGCTCAAGAGCACTTGTTTTTTCTTGCTGAGGCTGTTAGAGCGCAGCTGATCAAAGCAGGCACAGCCAGGTCCCAAAGGGCAATGGGAAACGGGTTCCTCATGGCTCTTGGCTGGGAGGATGACAAGGCTCTGCTGTGGGAAACACTGTTCTCTGGGGGATGATTTCCTAGCAGAGCAAGCAGGCTCCTTCTGAGAAAGGTCCTGTCTTTGGGTGGCTGGTTTCAGGCATCCAGTCAAGCCTGGCTCTGCAGAGTGGGTGTCATCTGTCATAGCAAGGGCTGGAGGCTGAGCTGCCTGGCTTCCCCACACCTTCCTGCAGCCCCTCTGCCTTGCCTTTCTGCTTCATCAGGGCTCTCCCCTCTTTCTTTCTAGACAAGGGATCCATCCACAAGATTGTGGAGCTGCCGGATGGGGTGCAGAACATCATGGAGCTCCAGGTCTTCCCGAAGAAGGACCCGATCCAGTCCATGATCCTGGACCATGAGAGGGTGGGTCTCTGCCTGCTCTGTAGAAAGGAAAATGGTTGGGCTGTAGCTTTAAAAGCAGGCAGCAGGGGAGGCAGGGACAGATGGTTTAATGACAAACCCTGGATCCGGAAGTATCTCTGGATGGGTTTGTGGGGAGGTCCTGCAGCATGCTTTGCTAAATCCTAACAGCTGGGCTGATGTCTCCATTCCTGGGTAACTCTCTGTGTGGTCAGTGGGCAACAGAGCTTTTCATACACCTCCTCTCCCCTGGAGGCAAGGGAAGAATAAGGCTATTTGCTCCCTGGGTCAAATCCCAGCACAGTGTTCTCCTCCCCCTGCAGTTTCCCTCTTGTTGTCCAGCCTTGCTGGCAGATGAGCTGTCAGACAGCACTGGCCCTCCATCCCGGAGGTGGTAACACTTCTGTCATTGATGGAGCAACTTATGTATATGTAGGGCTGGTGGGGGACAGATGGCTGCTTCCCCTCCCAGTGTAGGGACATATGACTGCATTGCCTGGAGACCTACCAGCCCTGCTGGTGAAATCCACCCCAATATCACAGTGAAGCTGCAGGAGAAGTGCTAGACAGTTGTAAGGTGGCACTGGGACACAGTACTGAGATGATCAGCCCCTCTGCTTTCCTCCTGCAGGCGATGCTGTATGTCAGCTCAACAAAAAAAGTCATGGAGATACCTATGGACATGTGCAGGGTGTACCGCAACAACTGTGACAGCTGCTTGCTGGCGAGGGACCCATACTGCGGGTGGTTCAACGGGAGTTGTCAGTCGGTTTATCTAAACCGGTATGTTGTGCCAACAGCTTGCTGTTTCTCCATCACCTTCAGCTGGTTGCTTTCATGTGAGAAATACCCTCAGTATTGCCCTTCCTGGCCAGGGCTGCACATGGTTTTGAGGCCATCTTCCCATCATGGAGAGAGATGAGCCCATTGTGTCCAGGCAGTAACAGCGCAGATGTCTGTGATGTCCCCAAAACCGTGCCTCTGCAGGGATCAGTCCCTCCTGCGGCACCCCTGCTCTGGGGAGGGAGAGGTCAATGGGTTTTGAGCACCCACCCCCTCTTTTGCTGTTAGAAATGCACGTAGCTCTGCTGGTTGTGATGCTGTTTAAAGCAGTTGATTGTGGTGAGCTGCTGCGTCTCATGTTTGTCATCCACCGGCCTCCTAAGTGGGGGTGTGTGTGTGTGTTTTTCCCTACCCAGGTAATAGCAGGTGTTTAAACTTTCTTCCATATCTGATCAACCTCACCTTGTATGGGGAAGTAATTTTCTAGCCCTGAAGCTCTGCTTCCCTGACATTAGTGCTTTGTTAATGCTTGTTCTCACCTGCTAGGGAGGTACATCAGAATCTGAATCTGGACCAGTGGCGAGGAAAGTGCCAAAAGGGGGATATTAAGGAAGGTATGTAAAGGTTTTGAGCTGTAGGCCATTTATCCAGGGGGTGTGTGGGGCAGGGTGACTGGTTCTCAGGTCTTTTTACGGGCTGTGCCAGGTGTTGCAACTCATTGCTGGGGAACTGAGAATGACCATGCTGAGATCAAGACACCAAGCAAGTCTCAGCTTGGAGTTAATCACTAGATAATGTATTTCTGAGGTCGGTGAAAGGGCTCAAACTCTGTGTTTACTGATGTCCAGGGAAAAGACTCCAATGGTCTTCACCAGGCATGGGTTAGGCCTGGCCATTGTCATTAAATGGTCATGTAACATGACCCATAGAGCCAACTGTTCTTCCCTCCAGACTTGTGGGGAAGATCTGTGGTTCCTGTAGATGCCTGTCTCATCTCCCCCTTCTCAATCTCTTTTAGTAGATGACTATCAGAGCATTGCAGTCGTCCCTTTCTCCCGCTACTACCTCAACTGTCCCATCGAGTCCCACTATGCCACCTACAACTGGTACCACAACAACAGCCTCATCAAGACCTGCAACACCACCCACCCCCAGCAGGACTGCTTTCACTTCATCCAGAACGTGAGCCACATTCACTATGGCCACTATGTCTGCATCTCGGAAGAGGATGGCTTCAGGCAGGCTCTGGTGAAGGAACGCCTGGTGAACCAGCTCAGGTTCATGTCCCAGAAGGGCCGGGCCACCATGACTTTTGGTTCTTGGCTGCAGCTGCTCTTGATGGTGCTGTTGCTGGAGCTCTTCCACTGAACATGACAGGACTGTGTTCCCACTGTCCTGGCTGCTGCTGCTCTTCCTGCACTTCTTGTCTGCTCCTGAGGCAAGGTCTCTGTTCTCTTAGCTACTCCATGGATCTTTGGCTGTCCCAAAAGCATTCCTGGGTACAAGAGTTGTGGTGAGGAAGATGTGACTGCAAGGCCAGATGGAGTAGGGTTTGGGAACAGGGAGGGAAGGGATACGTTAACACGTGGAGGATGTTCACAGTACCCAGCAGTGTGAAGGGAGTGGTGTCAGCCTCTCCCTGAGCCTGTGCTGGTAGCTCTGTACTGGTTATAATCCTGAGCCTACCCTGGGCGCAGACGTTCAGGGGACTTCTGCCAATGTGCATGCACTGATCCTCAGGGCACAATGACTCCTCTCTTTGGGAATGTGCATGTGATGAAGAGGAGGAACCAGCCCTTGGCCTTTCTAACTGGTTGATCTGCGCTTTATTCCGAGCGGGAACTGATGCCTCCAAGGTTTTGGTGGCTAAATATCTGTTTGGGTTGGCAAGCAGCTGAACACTCAGAGTGTCACATCTGAGTCCCCTTCTGGTCTGGAGAATTGAGCTCTGGAAGGGTTTTAGGGTTTGGTTTATGGGTTTTTTTACAGTTGGCTTTGACATGGGAGGGAGATCGGGAACTAGTGCTGGAAACCTGCAGGCAAGGGCAGGCACAAAGTTAGCAGTTTGCATGGAGAAGCCTCAGAAAATTATTAGCTTTGGGGTGTGGGGAAGGACAGACTGAAGGGGACAGGAAGGGAAGGTGGAAGCAGAGCCCAAACCAGACTCGGGGAGACCCTGAGAAGTTTTAAACGCACAAATCCTCTGCAGGCAGCTAAAGGCATTTTTCTGTGGGCAGCAGGCAGCCCCTGCTCCCAGCACTTCTCCTGTGGGAGAGGTACGGGGCTTCCTCAGGGAAAGAGGCGGCAGGCTGCCGATCTCAGGGCAATGCCCATGGGCTCAGGGGGGCTGTGGCTGTCCCCACTGCCCAGAGCAGATCTGCCTCTCTCCCTTGCAGTGAGGGGACAGGGGAGGACCAGGGTTTGCTTCTTTTGGGCTTTGAGGTCTCCAAGCAAGACTAAACTGTGAAAAAATGGGATGCTCTGTCTGCACCTGTGTGCAAGGGGTGATCCCACACCTTGTCCAAGCCTTTTCCCAGCCCTCTTGAGCACCAGAATGCCCCAGCCTCAGGCCGTGTAACAGAGGGGGCAGTGTATCTCATGCTTCCAATAACCTGTCACAGCAGCACAGCTCCTGCTTTGTGCCTGCTCAGAGACACTCAGGAGTGCCCAAGGGGTCTTCTTGGCAAGGGGGAGAGAGGCCACGTGCCTCTCGTGACTGCAGACTATGGACAATGGGCCAGAGCTTTCTACTGCACTACACTTCCAAGATAAATTCCCCCCCCCAAAATCTAGCTTCTTAACATCCCTTCTCAAAGCACTTTAATAAAACTATTAACTAATTAAAAGTTATTTATTATGAACTTGTATGTAACTGTATGATTTTATAATATTATAGAAAATGCGTTCAAATTAGAGAAGAGAAAAAGCAAACAATGCAACAGCTACCAAAATAAAAATCTTTCATTGCTGTGACCAAAGTGAAATCACTGAAATAAAGAATGGAAAAGAGCAGGTGAGTGCTGGGTTTCTCATGAAGAGTTGAGGGATGCTGCTGTGACGGTGGCTGGGGCCTCCCCTTTCCTGCTTCACCCATGATTAAAGGGTCCCCTCACCCACTTCCATGTTTTACCTGCCTCTTCTCTCCAGTAGCAGCCCTAGCCTGATGCCAGGCCACCCCTTGTCCTGTGGCCTTGCTGCTCCCACTTCAGGCTGGCACCATCGGGAGTGGGAAGCTGGGCAAATTCCCACTGGAGAATCCCAAGGAGTGTGTTAGCAGCACCCTGCTCATCACCACCCGCTGCCTACAGAAAGTGAGGGATATAAATAGCGGTGGTGGGTCCTTGTGGGCATGGAGCCATCATGGCACATTCTGCCTGCTGCTCTGCTACTCGCCAGGAGCTGGGGCAGGCATCACGATGGTCCTCTGCACCCTTGGCTTTGATGTTGGGAATGGCTTTTAGGGGGGCACGCATGGGCTGCCTGGCTGACAGCCCATGAAAGGGAGCGGTGCTGAACTCACAGCTCTCTTTATGCTGGTTTTGGGGAAAAATGAGCTGATGGATGATAGCTTGTGGGGGAGGGGAAGGCCAGGCTTGGAATGGAGGGAAGAAGGGAACAAGAATTCAAGCTTTAAAAACATGCCAGCAAAAGCAGGAGGGAACAATAAACTCCCCCTTTTTCAAACCCTCATCAAAGCACCTCAGCACAAAGGCAGAACCAGTTGCAGAGCCCAGCAGACTGGTTGTAGCGCTCAGTCTCTTTTGCAGGGCTTTCAAAGGTTTGCGGCTTCATCTGAACCCGTGCCTAGCTGCCTTTCTGTTCGCTATTCTTAGCGCTTGCTGCTGGCCCTGTTCCTGCAGGTAGCGTCAGAAAATATTTAGGCACTGGTAGTTGGGTCGGAACCTGCTTGAGCTCCAGCCCCACTTTGCAGCAATGCACTGGCAAGCTTCTTTTGCAAAGCATCGGAGGTGATGGGGAACCAGCTGGGGACAGAGGGACAGCAGTGATGGGCAGCTCTGTCCCCTGGGACCTATGCTAGATGTCCCGACCCAGGATTTGCAGGAGGGTTTTGCAGATCTCTGACCTGCAAGGCAGGGTTACACAGCTGAAAGTGAAAGCCTCCCCTGCCTTATTTCTTTCTTAGCACTGGGTTTGGCAGAAAACTCCCCACTGGCACTGGCAACATATGTGGTAGCAGCATCTTGACGTAAAAAAGGAGAAACAAGCCTGAAATGGAGGCGGGTTTCAGGGGAGCTAAAACAAGAAGTGTGATTTCTGGCAGCCCCCACCCCCCTGCAGTGGGAGGAGGTGGGGAACTCGCCCAGGACGGGAAGGGAGAGAAACCCGGTGCCCAGGCATTACCACTAAGGTGCTGTACGCGGATACTGAGACGTTTGAATTTCCAGCTCTATTGCTGCCAAGCACTGGATTACCAAAGCTCTAAAACCCCTGAGCACTGAAGCGTTTCATGGTGCCCTGGGAAGAGACGAGTGGGAGGGCTGGGAGCCGCGCACTACAGCGATGCTGAAACCCCCTGGGAGCGGGTTGAAAGCGATAGGCTGGGGCTGTGCGGGGTCCATGGCTGTGATAACACCATTTTGGCTCCCCTGCCTCCATTTTCTTGCCCAAGAAGCGGGTGAGAGCCCAGGACTGAGCACCACAGGGACAGCCCTGGGTCCCTGGGTGACACAGAGACCCCACAGACCCACGCACGGGCTGCAACAGCATCCCCTTGCCAGCCTTTGCAAGTGGGTCCCCATCCCCGCTCCCTAGGGACAGCCAGGACAAAAGATGGAACCTTTTGCTAAATTACCTGAATAAAGCTGCAAGGACCAAACATTTCAGGCTGTGTTTTATTCTAGGCCACATTTCCCCTTTTCAGCTCATAAATACAATGAGCTGAAAGTTGTGGGCAAACACATGCAGCAGGATTTATCACAGCCTTTGGGGCCACTGGAGGGAAAAACTGCGTGGGGAGGAGAAAGCCGAGGCCTCACTGCCCTCACCCTGACTGTGGCCACATTGTTTGAACAAGTTATTTTGAGAGCCTTGTTTCAATGGGAGCAGGCATACACAGGAAGGTCAGGTAGTGCAGCAGCTTCTCTGGGCTTCCTCTGGCCCAGGCGGACGGGGTGGATGGCCGCAATCTGAAACAAAAGCCTCAAGAGCATTTGTTTTTTCCCAGGGCTGTTTTGGGGGGCTATTTCTTCCTCCAGCCTCGCTGGAGGGCTTGGAGGCTATTCTGGGAGGAGGGTTTTCTGGGCAGGACAATAGACCCAGGAAATCCTGTATCTGCCTGAATCAGCAGCTAGTGAGAAATCCCACAGTATCTCCTCCATGCAAGCACCTGGGGTTTGTACTGACCGTAGGCTCATCCAAGATGCTGTCTCCAGCCATAGTATCCCCCTGGGAAGCCTTTCGTGGTGAGATGGGGTACAGAGCAACCCCAGAAGGAGCCAGCTGGAGCCTGGGATTAGGACACCCTGACGACCACACCTGGTTTCATGAAAGCTGAGATCCCAGGGATGGAGAGGGGAAAGGTGCCGCCACACCAGGGCAACATCTTCCATCCTCCCCATCGACCAGCCTGAGCACCCTCCTGGCGTTCTTATCTTGCATCTTATCTTAGGCTCAGCCTGTCCAGCACACACTGTCCTTCCTGGCCACGTCTGAGCTGTGGTTAGAGCTGGAGCTGGCCCAGCAGCACTCCCACATGCGTCACCCCCGGGGCCAGCTGTCCCACGGGTGTCCTACCCATCCTGCACATCCTGCCTGATGCAGCTGGTGCCACCACCTGCTTCCTCTGGGACTAGCTGGCAAAGGGGAGACATAAACAGAGCGTCTGGATCGGGTGCCCAAAACCATGCTGCCCACCCGGCTTGCTCCCAGCTGCCTTCACCCCTCACTCCTCTTTATCCGACCTATTTTTCTTATCAGTGAAGTGGCAGCTCTGTTTGCAGGGGGTGTTTGCTGCCCTGCAGCCATTTCCCTTTTCACTGAGGTTCTTGGGATTTAACCAGCCTTGGGCAGGTGTCTGTCTGTCTGTGCATGGCTCTGGCCTCCTTTTGCCCGTGGTCCACACTGGTGCATGGACGATGTGGCGTGAGTGATATTACTCCACCAAGGCAGGTCAGGGCCAGCTGTGGCAAGCAATGTGAGTGGGAAATCCAGGCGCTTACTAGAAATGACATGACCTAGGAGATGCTGGAGGAAGTTAAACTTGGAATAAACCAGCATGCCTTCCTACCACGGGACCACGCTCTTCCTCCCCGCAGCTACACATGCAACAGCTTTTCCCTTCCAGCCATGAATTTCTAGCCAGAGATCCCTGAGTGTTGATTGCAGCCAAAGTACACATCCCATCAGGGTGAGATACCCCACCCCAGCTCAATGGAGACCCCAAAAGCCACACATCAGCCTGGCGATGTTTAGGTCTGGGACTGCATGCAATAAATTAGTAAAAGGAGATTCAGTTTAATGGGGCAGGACAATAAAACCAAGCTAGAATTGCCCCAGTTTCAGATTAAAGTTTGTCCTGGCTGGGTCCGTCCTCCTGATGAGATGCTCTGGGTGCCCCCAGCAGCTCCTTAAGCATGATACACTCAGCCCCAAGTGCCTCAGGGATGCTGCCAGACATGTGCCAGGTCATCCCCTTCTCTCTGCTCCCAGGGGAAATCCTCCAGCAAGAACTGCTTGGTCCTGGCTACAGTCTGTTTGCAGCTGAAAGTTTTCTCTTTTTCAACATAATATTATGAAAATGAGTTTTCGTCCTCCCCTCCAGCCCCAAACTGAATCACAGGGGGTTTCTGGGCAAGAGTTTTACTACTGAAATTTTCCCAACTGCCTTCTTGTAGGCAGGAGCTGAAAGCTTGCAATGAATGGATTTGCTCATGCAGAGAGTGGGGAAGACCCCAGGCTGAAATCACTGCAGAAAAGAAAAACACTTGCTGGAAAATACATGAAAAACACCATCCTTCCCAAGCAACATGTGCAATCAATGGGAAGCAGAGCAGCGCCAGTCCACATATGGATGAGGGCTGTATTTTTAAGGTAAGAAAGCAATGCAGTTAGCTCTATGCCCGTTTCCCAGCCACTGATTTCACACCTGCTCTGCTCCTCTCTCCATCCCAGTGATGTGATGCAGTCACTTTATTCTCCCCACCAAAACAGAACAGCTGCCAGCATCACCCTGGCTGAAGCCAGCCCCATCCCGGCCAGTTCCCCTCGGCTCGGGGTGGGTAGAGGTGTCTGCAGCAGTGTAGAAAGGATGAGCCACTCTGCCAAAACACCTTCCCTCTGCTAAATCACTGCAGTCTTGGCATTGCCGGCCCCAGGTGCCTGAGGCATGAGGTCAAGGAGAGGGATTTTCCAGGCAGGTTGGGGTCTCACTGGGGCTGCGGCTGCAGCACTGACTCATCGAGGTTTCTTGCCGCGGAGCAGAAAGCTGGGGGATTTCTCAGAAGCCTCTCAGAGGTGTGATTTAGCAGTGCAAAGGTGTGAAGGGGATGGGCAGTTAGTCGCCCTGCTCTCTGGGGAGGTGATACACAACTGGAAAGCCCCACGGGTGGAAAGCGAGAGCGTGACCCCCATGGGTTCCACTACGAGGTGGAAACCCCGCTAGAGGGACACTCCTTGCCCCAGCGTGGATTGCATGGCGAGAAGGCCACAGAAAGTGGGAGAGACTCTCTGTTTTGGCTCATCCGAAAATAGTAGGTCATATGTCTGAGTCATCTGAGTTTTGTGGGCAAGGTGCTGCCTGCAGGAGTGGGGGAGAAACGCTTCCTCCCATTCATGTGCTGCTTGCTTTGCTCACTGCGGAAGAGGCCATCAGCAAAAATGGTCAGAGCCCCATCCCTGCTGAGTTTTCTACGGGTTGGGGAAGGAGTGACGCTGTGGGGTTCTGAGCACCTCTTTGACCTGTTTCCTGCCACCCCCTGCTTTCCGTCAGAGCCCCCCAGCCACGCAGGTTCCTGCAGCCACCGCAGCAGCCATCTGCTTCCTCTGCAAGTGGCATGCTCGGGGGCTGTCAGAGAGGGGAAAATGTGTCATGTTTCCTTCATGCTGCAGGGGTGGCACCTCCACTGGGGAGGTGCCCCAAAAATTTGGAGCCCTCCCAGGGTGGGGGGGCATGGAGGGAGGAGGGGAAGGCCCCCATGGGAGATGTGCATGGGACCCCTTGGTGGTCTGGGGGCAGGCACAGGGTGGCGGTGCCCATGAGCTGGCTCCCCACACTCTGGGGAGATGGTAGAAAGAGGGGGTGCAGTGGTGATGAGTGCGATGGGTGGCTGTCCCTTCCTGGGGGTGGATCTGGGGGCCAAAGGTGCCACCCAGCCCCGCATGAGGGCAGAGCTCAGCCACGTGGCCGTGTGCCCTTCTGTGTCCCTTGGGCCCATGACTGTGTTTTCACAAGCACCAAAGTGACCAGACTGCTCTGGACTGACCCCATTCCTACGGCCCGAGGGGAGGCAGCAGGTTCCACCCAGGGCAGTGACAGTGAAGGGGTGAAGGACAATGGGGTGACAGTGTGCCACCATGTCCCTGGAGTGTGGAGATGCTCCAGGGCACACACTGAGCTGGCAGATGCTCACCCTGGGTGGGCATCTTCATGCAGATGGTGGCAGCTGGGACAAGCGATGGGTGGCTGGGACAGGCAGGGACAGACCTGGTGCCTTGGGAGGGGACAGGGCGCATGGGGCAGGAGGGGACAGAGCCGTGCCTTGGCAGGGGGCAGGCTGTACGAGCCGGGGAGGGAGGGGACAGGCGGTGGCGGGCCCCGCTGCCGGCGGCAGCAGACGGGGCAGGCGCGCCCCCCGGTGTCCGCCGCCGTTCTGGCAGCCGCCGCGGAGCCCGGCTCAGCATCCTCGGCCGCAAGCATCCCCCGCTGCCTCCTTGCTTCTCCCAGTTCCCAGGGAAAATGAAAACCTAAAAAAGGTTTAAAACCAGAATAAGCCCAGCAGATCCCTCCTTGAGCTCCTCCTCCTCCAGGCCTTCAAGGCCGTGGGATGTTGTCCCCCGGGGACACCCAGGGCACCCCAAGAAAATCGTTGGGACCCCCAGAGACCTGTCTGAAATCCTGCACCCCACCTCTAGGGACACCCCAGGGATCCTCAAAGCCAACTCCAGGGACACCCGAAAGGGATGCTCTAGAAAAGGCCAGAGACCTGCCCCCAGTGACCCACCTCCCTACTACTCTCTCCCACACCCCATTGCTAACTGGTCACAAGTGGGTATTACTGGGCCTGGGGACAAGACAGGGTGTCTGCACTATGCTCAGGGGAGGGGGCCTTTGTCCTCAGCTCTGTGGGGGCCATGACACCCCAAAATGCCTCTCCCTCCAGGGAGGGGGGATGTTTGGGGTTCCTGCACTAAATGGCAGTCGATGCTCTGGGATAGGAGAGCCCGGGAAGCGGGGGCCCTGCCTCCCCTGCCCTGGAGCAGGTGGACGTGAGTCACCCCTGATGGTGGCCAAGATGTTCCCATGTCTGTCCCCTTCTGCGGTGACCCATCAAGCCTGAGCTTTATTAAGCCTAACCCGTGCTATTTTGTCCCCTAGATAATTTTTGTCATTTATTCTGCAGACAAAACAGTTCTCCCCTTGGCAGCTGGGTTTTCGTTTTCAGTACTTGCAACAGCACTTCTTTTTATTGGGGTGGCACATGCCACCTGGCAGCGTTGCCCTTCGTCACCCCACACCACTTGAGATCGGTGCATCACGTGGCAAAGCCCCCTACAGCAAGGCTGGGAGAGGACGATGCTTGCCAAACCCGCTTGCTGTCCGCAATGTCAGTTTGCCTTGGTGCTGGGGCGAAACGCCCTTCATCTGTCCCGTCCCTGACTCATCTGGAGGTGGGTGGGAGCATCTTGTCTTGAGTGACGGCCGAGGGAGGATAAGAGCTAGGCCACCCTCGCCTCCCTCTTCCACCGCCTGCTCCCATGCTCGCCCGGGCTGTACCCAAGCCAGGCGCCTTGCGGGGATGTCCCCCTGCCCATGCCAGGGGATGCCACCGGACTCAGGAGGCTGCCACCACGTTGCATGCTCCCCCCAGCCCACCAACTCCTCGACCCTTTAACCAGCTGCCCGGTGACTGGCGAACCGGCTGGCTCAACCTTTACCGCTTCTGGCAGGAGGGTGGTGTGCACAACGTCCATCACATCATGGCTCGCAAGTTCCAGCAGTTTGGGCCCATTTACAGGTGAGGCAGCATCTGGCCCCAGCATCCCCCCTCAGCTGCCTGGCTCCAGCAGCCTTTCCAGTCCTGGATGCTGCTGCTATTCCCATCCCGCTCTGGGTGAGAGGGGGGTAAATAGGTGGCTGAACTGCTGGAGCAGCCCCACTTGCCATGTGCCAGCCAGGCTCAATGCCATGGGGAGGGGCGAGAGGGGAGACTCACTTGTACCTTGCAGATGTTGAACGTTGGGAGGAGGGGGCAGCAGGGCTGGAGAGGGACTTTGCCCACCGTGATGTCCCAAGGTCCAAAGCTGACATCACCAGGCAGGGGGGGATGGGTGGGGGATGGGGGTGGTCCAGGTCCAGCACACTCCACTGTGACTGCCTGAGCCCTGGGGGCCTGAGCCTGGTGCTGAGCTGCTGCATCCCCTGGGATGGGACCTGCAGGCAGGATTTTGGGGGGCGTGAGGGGGAGGGTGGTTGATTTGGGGTGCTGAGAGAAGGTGGTTAATCTGGGAAGATGTGTGGCTGCTGAGGGATGCAGGTGGGGGGCAGGGTGTGTGGCTGACCCCCCTCCATACATTGGCAGAGAGAAGCTGGGTATCTATGACAGCGTGAACATCATCAGCCCCCAGGATGCTGCCACCCTCTTCCAGGTGGAGGGGACGCTGCCGGAGCGCTTCAGCGTGCCCCCCTGGGTGGCTTACCGTGACTACCGCAACAAGCCGTATGGTGTGCTCCTCAAGTGAGTTGGGGGACTAGGGTGTTCCCGTCAATATGGGGCTCCCACGTTGTATCGCAATAGCCCCAGCACACAGGGTGGTGAGAAGCTGGAGCATCAGGAGGGTGATGGGGATGTTGGCTGGCCCTGTGTTTTGGGGGTGGCATCCTCCGGGGGAGGACGGGTGGCAGGATGTGTCTCACCCTCCCCCATTTTGGTGTCCCCCAGGACAGGGGAGGCCTGGCGCTCTGACCGCCTGATGCTGAACAAGGAAGTGCTGTCGCCGCAGGTGGTGGAGGGTTTTGTGCCTCTGCTGAGCAAGGTGGGCGAGGACTTTGTCCAGCGGGCACAAGCCCAGGTGAGGAATAGCGGCCAGGACTGCTGGACGGCTGACTTCACCCACGAGCTCTTCCGCTTCGCTCTGGAGTGTGAGTGTCAGGGGCATGAGTCTTTGCATGACATGCCCCCCCGCTGAAACACCCCTTTGCAGGCTGCCCAAGATGGGCAACATGCTGTATTTCCCCCAGCTTCATCCTCAGAGGTGGGCAAACAAGCTTCTCCCCCAAAGCCATATGGTCTAGAGGCATGGCCTCTCTCCAGACAAGTAGAGAACAGCTCAACGCTGTTGATAAAACACTGGTTTATTATCTACCACTCATCACCTGGTAGATAACCCTACCCAACACGGGATGCCTCCATGGCCCCATGATTCTTGGAGCGAGGAGGAGGCCAAGCCGGGTCCCCACAGTCATGGAAAGGCTGGAGTTGGCTATGGGAGGGTGGAGGGGACTGGGTCTTCTCTGGCCAGGTCCTCTCATTGGTGCTGTTCTCACAGCTGTGTGCCATGTGCTGTACGGGGAGCGGCTGGGGCTGCTGCAGGATTTCGTGGACCCCGAGGCACAGCGCTTCATCGATGCCGTGTCCCTGATGTTTCACACCACCTCACCCATGCTCTACGTGCCACCTGCCCTCCTCCGCCACCTCAATGCAAAAACGTGGCGGGACCATGTCTGGGCCTGGGATGCCATCTTCACCCAGGGTGAGTGCTCCTCCTGCCTGCACCTCACTGTGTCACCCAAGGCCCCTTTGAGGACTTGCCTTCATAGTGCAGTGTCATCAGCGTGGCAACCTTCTCCTGGGTCCAACTACCCAGCACAGGGCCACCAAGGTCAGGAAGGCTTTCCACATCTGGAGCTTGTGGGATGGAGCAGTGGGGAACCATCCAGGAGCGATGAAGGGCAAATGATGGGCATCATGTTTAGGGGAGCAGCTCTCCCAGAGGGCCTTGTGGCCTCAGAGAGCTTTTGGCACTGGGACAACCCCCCTTGGGCATCCTCACCCCCCCCACCCTCTGTGCCCACCCAGCCACTGCTAGGTCCCACAGCAGGGACCTCAGTCCCAGGCTGCTGCAGCAACAACTGTGATGGAAAAGCCACCAGCATGAAGCAGTGATGTCCTAAGGTGACACATCTGGTGCATTCTTCCTCCACCATGGCCCTGGGTGAGGAAGGCCATGCCATGTCTCTGTGTCTCCTTAGCGGACAAATGCATACAAAATGTCTACCGGGACCTGCGGCTGCAACGCAGGAGCACCAAGGAGTACATGGGCATCCTGTGCAGCCTCATCATGCAGGACAAGCTGCCCTTGGATGACATCAAGGCCAGCGTCACTGAGATGATGGCGGGTGGGGTGGACACGGTAAGGAGCAGGCAGGGTTGTTGGGCAGGGAGAAGGTCCTGGCTGGTGTTGAGCCTTGCTCTCCTGTCCCGCTCCAGACCTCCATGACACTGCAGTGGGCCATGTTTGAGCTGGCACGGTCCCCAGGGGTCCAGGAGCAGCTGCGGGCAGAGGTCCTGGCTGCCAAACGGGAGGCAGCGGGGGACAGGGTGAAGATGCTGAAAACAATCCGGTTGCTCAAAGCCGCCATCAAGGAGACGCTCAGGTGAGGAGGAGCCCCTTCTGAAAAACACCCCCAGTCCCTTCCCTCCCCAAATCTTTGGCACTGCCGGGGCATCATGCACTTGAGGTGGGATGTGGGTGGACCAGGCTGTCCCCAAAATCAGATGCGTGGGACCTGTCCCTGCAGGCTGCATCCTGTGGCGGTGACCCTGCAGAGGTACACCATGCAAGAGGTCATCCTCCAGGACTACCGCATCCCTCCCAAGGTGAGCATGGCCACCAGGGCCCTTCTCACCCTGACCCCCTTTGCCTGGGGCTCTGGGTGGAGCTGGGACATGGAGCACAGGTGGGTGATATGGGGCAAGCAACATCAGGCTCATCTGGGGCTGGATCCCAGCCCTGCACCTCCTTCCTGCACCCCAACTGTCGGTGAAGCCCCTGTGGGGAGCCCAGACCCATGGGGCTGATCCTTCCCCACAGACGCTGGTGCAGGTTGGTCTCTATGCCATGGGCCGGGATGCTGAGGTCTTCCCCAAGCCGGAGCAGTTCAGCCCCCACCGCTGGCTGGCAGCTGGCCCCAAGCACTTCAAGGGGTTGGGTTTTGGTTTCGGACCCCGCCAGTGCCTAGGTCGCCGGATCGCCGAGCTGGAGATGCAGCTCTTCCTCATGCACGTGAGCATCATCCTGCTGGGGACAGTGGGGACTTGGCACTGGAAGGGACCGGGGAGGTGGCACATGGGTGTTGGTACCTCCAGTGTTTTCCACCTGCTCTTTTCTCCTCCATCCCAGATCCTGGAGAACTTCAAGATTGAAACTATGAGAGCGGTGGAAGTTGGGACCAAATTCGATCTCATCCTGATCCCGGACAAACCCATCTACCTGACCTTACGGCCACTTGAATTCCAGGCATGAGGAGCCCAGTCCTGGGTGACATGCAGCCTGTCCCGGTTTGGAGGACATCCTCATCAGCCCGGCAGGCGCTATCAGCTTCTTACAGCCAGACTCCAGCACGGGGGTGTGATTTGGGGGACGGCTGGGACGCTTTCACGGCCACAGCCTTGGCTTGGTGCATCCCTGCCTTTGCTCCAGCCTGCTCAAGGCTGTGCTTACGCCATGGGGGAGATAAACCAGAGCAATCCCAGCCCTGCTGTCGCCCCTGTAACCTCCAAGGGATTACAGGGTGGGTGGGTGCTGCTGCACCCCTCCAGCTGCTCGGGGGTCCCCAGAGACCACACCAGGGACTGTGGCCATGCTCCCCCAACACTCTAATACTTTGCTTTGCCTTAAATTTGCTCTGTAATTTCATCATATGAAAAAGCACTGTCTGCTTTTTGCCAGCATTAAGTTTCTCCATTTCTCTTGCTGGGCATGGGCTAAGGCAGGAGGGCCATGGGCTGGGATCTTCTCAGGGGGGCCGTGGGGATCACTGGCAGGTTCTGGTGGGGAATGGGAAAAGGTTTCAGGGAGCTGTAAATCCACTCACACCCCATCCCCCCACTCCGCCCCTCCAGCTGTGGGACATTGGCTGTAGATAAGAGGGCTGTGGTAAGAGAGTCTGTGATTGGTGGGAGGGGTATCCTGGGATGCTGGGGGGGGGTGTGGGGGGGGGGTGGGGGTGGGGGTGGGGGGGGTGTGTGTGGGGGGGTGTGTGTGTGTGGGGGGGTGTGTGTGTGTGTCTGGGTGTGTGGGTGTGTGTGTGTGTTCTGCAGCCCTAGGAACCACCCTCCCACCTCCCTCCTGCCCAGGGTTCTGCAGGGAAACTAAGGCAAATTGTCCCTAAAGTGGGGGTGCGCATGGAGACTCCCTGCTATTCCCCCTCCTCAGCTGCCTGAGTGCAGAGGGGTGGCTCTGACCCCTGCCTCCATCCCCCTGGCAGCAAGCACAAGCTGTCAGACCCCATGCAGGGTGTCCCTGGTCCCCCCCAGGGTGCTCACCGAGGTGGGGGCATGGGGGAAGCCATGCTCCTCCTCCAGCAGACGAGTGCCGAGCTCCTGCTTCTCCCGTCCCCACCTCCTCGCCACCTCCTCCAGCTGGGACAGACCCAAACCAGACTGTCTGTCTCCAAAGTGGGAGGGCAGAGATGCTGCCCACCCTGGCCCGAGACCCCAAGCTCCCCACCATCAAGAAGGGTGTGGGAGGGTGATGCCCACCTGCCTCTCCAGCACCCGCCCACGGACTTGTGCCTCTTCCAGCCTGGCCAGCAGACACAGCTTCTCTGTGCCCCCAGAACCACCCTGTGGGCCACGAGACAAGCAGGAGTGGGGAAGGGCAATTCTGGATTACCCCCACTTCCCACTTCCCATGCCCTGCTCATGGGGGGAGCAAGCCACAGGGGTGGCTATCGCCCCGTGGAGCCAGAGAGGCCACCTGGGTGACACCCCCATCGTGCCTGGTCACACCCTATCCTTGCTTTCTGGTGTGCCACAGCTCTGCCCCCCATCCCAGCCCTGTGCCCCCCTCCTCAGTCTCACCAGCAAGGCTGGGGGCTGTGGGGTAATGGGGGGCAAGGGGTAGGGATGCCCCTCCAACTCCTCCTGCAGCCTGTGGTTCTCAGCCAGCAGCATGGTGTACACCTCCCTGGAGAGGACTTCACCTGTGGGATGGGGTGGATGCCACTGGGACATGTCCTACAACCCTCCCCCTGCCTCCTGCAGAGATGGGGGCTAGGACCAAGCCCTCGCCTCCCCCACACCCAGGGATGGGTGCCAGAGGGCTCAGGACCAACTCTGATCCCTCACCACAAACCATCCTATGGTGCAAACTATCAGAAGGGGATGTCCACCAGCAGTGCCTGGCAGCTGTATATGGGTCCCCACCAAGGGGTCCCCATTCCCACTTGCACCCACCCACTGGCTTCTCAGAGCTCCTTCCCACCCTGGTGAGCTTCTCTTGCAGCATCCACTCCATCACCTTGATCACCTGTGGGAGAGAGCAGAGCTGTCCCCGTGTCACCAGTTCAATGCAAGGCTGTGGTGACCATCATGTATCCTCAGCTACCATGGTTCTGGGAACAGGTAGCACTTATGGAGGGGTGGGATGGGCCAGAGGGTCCTATCTCATCCTCAGAGCCTCGTACCCCCCAACCTGTCCTTCTAACCCCAACCTCGTGCCCCCCAACTTACTTTCTCCTGCTGCCGCACAATCTCCTCCAAGACCTTTGTCTTGACCACCTTCTCCTGGCACCTCCTCAGTGTGGCTTGCTGCTGCTGGTGGGCTTGCTGGAGCAGCACCAGGTCCTTCTCCCGGTCATTTTTCTGGGTGGGGAGGAGGGAGAAAAGCCCCCAGGGACCTCTGTGCCAAGCCTCAAGCCTTGGAGCATCACCTGCAGGGCTGGGAGAGCCTCATGGGCATGTCCCTGGGGCTCTCAGGCACTTGCTTGGCTGTGGGGGTGCCATGATGCTCTCCCTGCTGCCCCACTGCTCCTCTGCCCCCACCCTGTCACTTGGGCAGCCTCTGCCCACTCCTGCTGGCATCTGTACCCGGATCAGCTCATTCTGCAACTGCTGGACACGGTCCTTCAGCCTCCTCAACTCCGCTGTGCTGGCCGCCAGCTTGTGCTTGAGGGTGGCTGCAAGAACACATGGCATGTCCTTGGCACCTGGTCAGGGCATGGTGTGGTCCCCTCTCTTGTGCCAGGGAGAGGGGTCCCCTAAATTCCACCCCCCTCCTCATCTTCCCCATCACACACCAAGCCTATCCAGCAGTTCCTCCTGGGTCATGACGTCCAGGTCCACATCAGTGAGCAGAGCATGGCCCAACTCCTCCTGTGAGGCCAGGCGGCGCCGCAGGTGCCTGTTCTCCACCTCCAGGCTGGCAACATGCTGGCGCAGGGACAGGAGATCCCCTGCCATCCGCTTCAGTGCCAAGCAGTAGCTCCTAACCTCCTGCCAGCCCAGAGCAGAGCTGCTGGCACCCCACTGCCGGCCTAGGCTTTGCCAGGCACCAAGAGCTCAGCTGAGGATATTTGTCTTGAGGGTTAGACCCACCAAGGAGGAGATAAGAAACATCTGGACTTTTCCCTCCTTTTGCAACCACCCATTCTCCTCTTCCCTATCCATCCTTCTATTCCTCATGCATCCTTCAACCATCCTTCCCCAGCCATCTATCATTCTCTAGCCATCCATTCTTCTATTCTCCATCCATCCATCCATCCATCCATCCATCCATCCATCCATCCATCCATCCATCCATCCATCTCTCCTGTCCCTCCAAACCTTCTCTCCACCTGCACACTCCTCCCTCCACCCAGCAGAGCCCCTCCCGCCATCCATCCCCATCTCTTTTTACCACCCCTTGGTGGAAAAACAACTCTCCCAAGGATGTGGTGTGGAGCAGTGTCAGAGCTGGGGTATCACCCTCAAGGTCTGAGCCTTATGGGGCTTTGCAGATCTTTAGAAGAAGGGAGGTGGTGAAGAATAATGGAAGGATGAATGTTTTATACAGATGAACCTGGTGGTCTTTTATCACCGGTGCAGCTGGGGAACTCCTCACCAAGTGATGCTGGGGGGAAATAACTCCCCAAGGGTTTGCATCTTCTCAGGCTGACCCTCCTGAATCCCTCTCTGCCACGCTGGGCTGTGGGAAGGATCCTGACAGCGTACCTTGGCGTGGGGAGCCATGTGCCTCTAGCTCCCCCCATCCCCTGCTCCCAGCCTTGGGAACAGCCTTGGATGGGGGGGGCGCAGGGCACGGGGAGGGGGTGCAGCATCATCATGCAGCCTTGGGGAAGTGGGGGGAGGGAGGAGCAGGTGCTGAGAGTGGCTCAGCTCTTTCCTCCCCATATGCCCAAGAGCTGTTTCATCCAGGACTCAGTTCTTGCCTGAGATAAATGCAAGGGCTGCTCCCCTCCAAAACCTTCACTCACCGGCAGTGTAGAGCTGACAGCAGCCTGGCTTCGGTCCCCATGGGAGCCAGGACCCACCTCGGGGACACTGCTGTCTCCCCCAGGGCCCCCACTGTCCCCTGCTCCTCCTGTCTCCTTGGCACTCACCAGCTCCTTGTGGTCCCCAATGATCTCAGGGGGCCTGTGGAGCAAAGGAGGGGGAACACACTCTTGGCCAGATGCTCCCATCAGAGTGAAATACCAGCAAAGCCTTGGCTGGGGAACCCTCTGTGGGAGCCAGGAGCATATTCGGGGTGCCAGGGGGCAAGGCGAGTGCTGGTGAGGATGGGGGCTGCAGGGAGGGTGGGAGCCTGTAGGAGATGAAGAGCAAGATTGACAGTGATAGGGCAGGAGGAGAAGCTGCTGGGGAAAACAAGGGGTAAATGGAGGAAGGAGGAAACCACCCCAAGGATGATGAAAAGAAGGAACCAAGAGGGGACAGCAAAACTGGCTTGGCCCCTGTACCTCCACTTCTCTGACAGTGCTCCCAGCCCACATGGGAACGGCTGCTTTCTGGCCACAGCGTCAGCTGCTGGGAGGGACACATTGTCCCTGTGGAGCTGGCAGGAGACATCAGAGCAGAGGGTGAGGATGAGGAGCAGGCTGGGGAAAAGCCTCCAAGAGGAACAGCAAGCTCCTTCAGCACCTTTCCCACAGGCAGGAGCATCTCTCCTGGCTTTCACCTGGAGAAAAACACCTTTGCCATCATTGCTCTGGGGTCAGGATCCAGCCCTGCCCCAAAAACCTCTGGCATCTCTGGCTTCAAGCATCCCGCTTTGGGGCTTGGATGCAACATGGTGTGGCCACAGGGCTGGAAGACCTTCTCCTGAGGATGGGGACACTTAAAAATGCCTGACTTTGAGCATCATCCAATGGCTGGCCCATTGAGCCATGCATCCCTGGGAGGAAATTTGGATATGACTGAAAGCAACCCCAACTGGGTGCTATCCCTCTAACAGGGACCTCTGGGTCCTCAGCTCCCATTGGTGTCCCCAACAACAGGGTGATGTCACCATCCCCACTCACCACCCCCCTGGTACTCACAGTGGAGGAGAAGGGTCTGTAGTACAGCATCATCCTTGCTCCTGGGGTGTCCCAGCACCCCAGAACACTGTTCCCAGCAGCCAGCCCTGCCAGCCGGTGGGTTGCCAGGCTCTGCCTGCCCCAAACAAACTCCTCAGAGGCTCAGCCAGCCCTGGGCAAACATCCCGTCCCCATGCCGCCAACCGAGTTGCTGGATGGTGGACTTACAGCAATGCCAGCATGGTGAAACATGAAGAAAAGCTGGTTTTCCCAGGCCCTTTCTGCTGGTGGTGTGGGGGCTCCCTGCAGCCTGCTGAGCCTGCAGCTGTTGCTACAACACCAGCTTCCTCTTAGCAACTACTCCCTGCAGCAGCCCAGTGCCTAAAATCACCAGGCTGGACCCTGATGGGTCTATTCCAGGTGCCATCACATGCCCCATCGACATCCTACGGCTGTTTCCAAAGCCATTGGGGGCAGCTGGCAGCACCTGCCCGCAGTGCTGCCTGCCTGCAAGCACTCCCTTTGAGACACCAGCCCCTCGCAGTCCCCAGCCCTCCCTCCACATCCCCAGCCTGTTTTCGGCTGCCGTTTCCTTATCTCCTGCTCTCAGCAGCACAGACCCAAGAGGGTGACTTGGTGGCAGCCACTGTCAGGTCCCAGCCACGTGGCTCTGGTGGTGACAGCATCTCATTTCTATGCCTTGGATGCTGGCATGGAAATGCTCTCCCCTCCCAGCACGCTCCTCTGATGTTTCAAACGCTCAATTAACTTCTGAAGACCCACATCTTGGAGACGCTGGGCGGCATCAGGCTTCAGCTCTGCCTTGGGATTTGGCTGATCCCAAGCAGAAAATAATTCACTGAATAATTTGCCAGTCAAACGCCATGTTCATCCCGAGATTGAATTTATAGCATTGTAAGGGAAGGAATGCTCTGCCCCAACTGGCCCCCCAGTCCTATCCCCCTTTCAGGGTACCCACAAAGGCTCTTGTGCCTCCCCACCCACTGCGGCATCCTGCATCCACCTCTCCTTTGGTGTTTGTTAAGAAACAAAGAGGCCGGTGTAAGTTGATGGAGCCCTTCACCACCTTGTCCCGTGCCATCAATTTTTCATCAAAGAGCCGATGGGAAGTGTGCAATTATCTGCTCCATTAATAATGCACAGGACTGCACTTGGCTTGCTGGGGCTGGGCAGCTGCTTTCCCTGCCTGTGCTAGAAGGTCCTGGCTTGAACCACAGCTTTTCTAGGCTCAGACAACACCTGCAGAGGCCGGAAAACCATGCCCAGCCTTTACTCCCAGCCTAACACTGCTCAGACACCCAGTCAGACCCATGCTTGTCCCAGCATCTCCCCAGCACTGCCTCTGGGATGGGGGCAGAGTTAAGGGTATTTGAACATATTTTCCCCTACACTTCCTATCTCAAATCCACCCAGAGATAGCTGCATCTCTCCTTCCCGCAGGGGTCCGGGATGAAAGGCTGGGAATCTACGTCTGAAATGATGGAAGCTTTGAAACTCCTGGCATTCATTATTTATTTTTAAATTCCTCCCCCCCCCCCCCCCAATCATTTCCAAGCCTCTGAAGCTTCCCCTGCCTTTAGAGCCTTTCATCCACCCTGATGAGCCACCCCCCCTCCTTCCCATATTTGCTTAAGCAAGTTTTTTTTTTTTTTTTATTTACTTAACAAATTGCTCCAAGACGCTTTGATGTATCCGATTAGCTTCAGCCGCTGGAATCAATTCATCTCCAGATGGAGCACCATGGAGCAAAGTGTGTGTGTGTATGTGGGGCTAGCAATACAACTCCAAGGGAGGTATGAAGGTCCAAAAGTGGCTGAAAATAGGGTGTGCCAGAGGATTCTGCATCTGCATGGCATGGCCTGACCCCATCCCTGGCTGGGGAGGGGACAGCAATGCACCCTGAAGAAAGGCTGAGGACAGGCCAACTCATTTCACTTGTGAGCACAGAGGCATTTGAGTACCTGGCAGTGCACCAGCCTCTTCTGCAACACAATCTCCCTCCAGCCCAACAACTAAAACATCCCTGGATGAGTATTAAGCCCAATTCCTTAATTTTTATGAAGATGGGATAAGCTCAGATTTATATATCTGAGAAAAAATTGCTGCAGCAGCTTAGGAAGATCAGAGGGAAAAGAATCCCATTTTTCCCTTTTTTCTGTACAAAAGCTCACAAAACTCTCAGGAGATAATGATGCCTTCATTTGCTTTGCCCAATGTCCCCGTCAAACTTACCCATTCCCTTGGGACATGGGTACTGGTGGGGATGGCAGGTTCCAGACGCCCCTCCCCAGGGACTCACTGCTACCCGAACCCATCCTCAGGACATCTGGCCAGATGTGTCAGTGGGGCAACTGGGTTTTTTCCCCCTCTAGTTCCAAAATCAAAGCATTTCCCTGGGGAACCCCAACCCTAGGGAAAATGGGGGATTTGCAGGTCCCCCAGGGGAAATACAGAGATTTTTAGCCCAGCCACTTCAAGCACACCTTGGCAAGATGCACCAGCCGCTGAAAGCCAGCAAATAAGCGGGGTTTTATCTGATTAAACCAAGGCTGAACTCCCTTCCCAGGCATCACGACAAGGGGGGGGAGCTGTGCTGGGGTGGTGGTATATTAGCCAAAGCATTACAATTCAATTTAAGAGTTAATTGGATTGCATTGAAAAGTGCTTAATCTGAGACGAGTTCAATTTAATAGAGACACCACATCTCCTGCTCCCTTCCCAGCCAGGACGATGATTTTAGGGCGGGTGATTACCATCACTATCCGGCTCCGGGCCCAGCTGCCGGCTGCTGATATCGTGTTGTACAAGGAAATAAAAGCCTCTGGATTACACTGGGTAACTTGAGGAAGCAAGATGCTTGGTGTAGAGATGACTGCTCCTCAGGATCCCACCTGCCTGCCTGCTCTTTCAAGATAAGGCTCAAAAAGCAGCCATGCCACCAGCAGGGACTGTCATTCCTCTGCGAGTCGCTGCTGGTTTATTTTGCTCAAGGAAAAAGGAATGAAAAAAAAAAAAAGAAAAAAATCGGCAGCTAGGAAGAGGTGGGATGACTTTTGAGAGTGGACTTGGCTGAGCCAGCTCCTGGCTCCTGATAAACAATTTTTCCCCCATCCTGCTGCATGGAGCTGCTTTTGGGAGGGAAGGGGACAGCCGGTGCTGTCCCCAGGTGATGTCCTGCTGCTTATGGTGACCAGGGTAAAGGGAGGAAGGGTAGGTCGGCAGAGCCTCTCAGGATGGGGCACCCAGCATGGGTCAGAGCATCCCCCATTGTTGCTGCTCACCCATGACCACCAACTGGGGCCAGGCCTAAAAAAGCCCCCTTCTGAGATCAAAAAAATGAGAGAAACAGGGTACGACTGTTACCCTAGATTCCTGCTGGTTCTCTGCAGGGTTTTTTCCTCCTAGGAAAACATCCTCATCTGTTCTTAAGACAAACACATCTCCAGCAACTGGGGATGTGAAGAAGTGGAGAAATATCACAAAACCCCCCAGTACCAGGGGAAGACTTGGCAGCACTTGACAGCTCCCTGAAAAGTCTGTGCATGGGACCTGAGTTAAATACCTTCCCCTGGCCCCACACTTTTAAAGTGCCCTCAAAGCATTTGTATCCCCTGGGCTTATAAAAATAAGTGGCTGCAGAGGGATAAACAGCAAGCATCCCCATCACCCCTGGTGACAGGGGCTGCCGTGACTTGCCCTTGGCCTGGCAGGCGGCTTGTTGCCAGCGCTGTGGCCATCCATTTTCATGTTTGCTTATGTATTGAGTCCATTTGCTGATAAAACACCCCTTGCATTCCAGCAGCGAGCATAAATCCATTAACACCCCAAGCCACCGCGCCAAAAGCACACAGCACCATGCAGCACCCGCTGCCCTGAGCACCCACCACCCTAAGCATCTCCCCCCTGCCAATGCACACACCCCCGAACACACAAAAAATGGTATTTTGGAGCTAGTTTTCTTTTTCCCTTGTTCTGGCTCACTGCTGGGGTCCCTGGTCCATACCCGCTGCAGCCATACCCAGACCCAGACCCAAGCAGGAGAAGCACATGCAAACCCCACCAAGCCTAACCCATTTTCCACCCCTGTCCAGAGCCTGAATCACCAAAAAACCCTCATGCAATATAACTGCAGCACTCCCAGCTTCCCCCACCCTCCACTGTTGGGTCCCTGCCCCTCCAGCACCCTTCACAAATGGGACGGGGATCTCTCCTGAGAGGTGACCTAAGGGAAAGCCGTTGGCTTTCTCATGTTGCCCTGTACTCCTGGATGCTGGGGAGTAAAGGGCACAACACATGGAGGGGTTAAAGGGATGCGCTCCCCGAGACCCTCCACTGCCCTGCAAAAGCCACGTCCCTCTGTCCTCCTCCTTGCCATCTCACCTTGCCCCAACTTACCTCACCTCCAGTGAGGGTCCCACGGCCTTGCCCCCACCACCCGTAACCCTGCTGTCACCCTCCACCCACCCACCCACCCGCCCACCCACAGACCCGGGGGGAGCCGGGGCCGCGCCGGGAACGGCCGGGGTTAAGCGGGCGGGGCCGAGCTGGGGAAAGGGGCTGGTGGTGGGGGCAGGAGGTGGCGATGTGGGGCTGGGCAGCTTGCCAGCGGGCCACCTTTGCAGGCACCAGCCCCGAGGAGGTGCTGGGCTCAGCAGTGCCGTACCATGCTGGGGGTCCCCTCCCGCAGGCACGAGATCAGCGCGTGTCGGGCTGGGTGGGTTTCCCCATCATGCCCATTACACAGGATTAAGCTAATTAATAAAAGAAACCCATAAATCAGCTAATTTGGCCCCAGATGATATTTATGCCCATCTTACTTCTGAAGGAGATTAAGGATTCCGCAATTTGCTTCCCCTTTTATTTAATTAGCTTTTTGCCCTGGTGATAATAAGGCCAGTGTACGAAGATGTCATGGTGAGGGTGGGTCCCCCAGTGTCCCCCCGTGTGACAGGGGTATCCAGCTGTCTGGCAAACCTGACTGAGCCTCGCCGGGGGCCAGGGCAGAGCGGAGCATCCTCATCCCAACCTTGTAACCGCTCCTGCCTGCATCCCGGGCTCTCTCAGCCCCGGGAAGAGGGAGCAGCTACCCTGGGCGGGTGAGAGAACCCCTTTTCTGGGGAGCCCCGGCCTGAGGGGCAGGGGGCTCCTGGCGGGGGCTGGGCAGGGCAGCGGGGCTGACGCTAGATGGGGCTGCAGCCGCGTACGGGGCCAGCCGGCAGCCCGGGGGGAGGGGGAGCGGGGCCGCATCGTCCCCGGCCCTTGCGCCCGCCTGCTCCCTTGCAGCACCCTCGGCCCCTGCAGCATCTTCACCCCTTGCGGGGTACACAGGGCTGGTGCGGTGCTGGATTTTTATCAGGCTGGGATGCACGATTAAGTCAAATTACATTTACTTCTCCCAGCCCCAAAAGAGGCCCTTTGGCCCAGGTCAGGGAAATATGAGTGATGGGAGTAGGGAAAGAAAGGTTTGAAAAAGCAGCAAATGTTCGAAGAGGCTGTAGAAAACTCCCCCCTAATCGTTAAATGCTGCTTGTAAATTATTCATCGACTGGTAAGAGAGGCGCAAATCTATTCAGTGAGAGGGCAGAAGGGTAGAAAAACACAGTTAAGCTGAGCCCAGCGTAAACCTCAGCCTAAGGTCAGATATCTCCTCCCTCAGAAATCAGCCTCAAACCTTGGTAAGCCCAAGGCGGGGGGTGGGTGGGTGGGTGGGGTGGGTGTGTGGGTGTGTGGGGGTGTGTGTGGGTGTGTGTGGGGGTGTGTGTGTGTGTGTGTGTGTGTGTGTGTGTGTCTGTGTGTGTGTGTGTCTGTGTGTGTGTCTGTGTGTGTGTGTGTCTGTGTGTGTGTCTGTGTGTGTGTGTGTGTGTGTGTGTGTGTGTGTGTGTGTGTGTGTGTGTGTGTGTGTGTGTTAATGTCCCAGCACAAACTGCATGGAGGCTTTTCTGCCTCTGTGGGACCAGGGCAGGGAAGGGTTACCCCATCTCTGGTGATATTCCTCATCACTTTGTTTTCCTCTCCCTGCCACTTTTTAATGAAGGCATTAACAAGCAGATCCGGAGCAGGACCTCAAAAGCCACAGAGTAGGGATGGGGATCAGGGTTTGATCAGCCGGAGAGGAGAAGGAAGAAGTGACAGGGCTGTGATCAGCCAAGTGCTCCCCTCCAGACCCCACTGCCAGGGGGGCTGTCACGTCCCAGCTCCCTCCTGCACACACGCTCCATTAGTAGGGTGTCAGCCCTGATTCCTGGGGCTGTCAGGAGATGGGCTTTCCAGGGCTTTCCGAGTAAATCTCCCTGCATTGCAATGCAAGCCGAGTGAAAATAATTCGTGCTTTAGGGGGAAGAAAAAAGCAAAAAAGAAAGAAAACGCTGTCAAAGGTTGGGGGTAAAAAAATAATTGTACCAGCAATGCTTTCTAGCATTTTTACCCAGTAAAAGGGCAGGGCAGGGTGTGCCCAGGGCTTGTGCAAACCCTTTCTGTCTTCCCCAGCTCCCATTGTCCCGCTGGAAGCATCCTTGAAACCACTTCCCACCCTGATAAAGTGAGCTTTATTGACACAGGGATGCTCTTGTGAGGATACAGAGAGCTGGATTTGAGGCTGCTTGGGGCATTGGTTCAAGCAAACGGCAAAGCTGGGGGTGAAAACTCATTGCATGGACCATACAGTGATGCCAGGGCTGGATCCTGTGCAGGTCTGAAAGGTGTTGGGGCTTCTCTGGAGCCGCAGGGCAGTTTGGTCCATCAATTTGGGACCTTGCATCCTCACTGCATTTACGCTGTGCCATGATACCCGCCTCTGCACACTCCATTACAGGTTTCTATTAGACTGGGCATAAAGCAGCTGCCGCCGCCATAGAAAAGGAGGCAATAAAGCTCAGTGGATTGGAGGAATTAAAACAGCGGGAGGAAAAAAAATAGCTTTTCTGTATTTTTATAGTTGGTTGTTTTATTGCTAATTTTCTTCCTGCTTTGCGGGCTGAATTACAGGGAGAGGGATTGGGTTGAAGGTGGGGTTTGGGTGGTTGCTGGTGGGGAAAAAGCTGGGCGTTTGGGCAGCACAGGGCCCCTCCACCTCCTCCCTCACAGCTATTTAATAAGCAGAATTGAGGTTTAATGACCTGTTATTTTTAAGGCCAGATGGCTTAAAGCACAGGAAGGTATTACAACCATGAGGGCTGGGTTGAATTCATCCAAGGGCTCCATTTATCAATACAAAGGGCTAGAGGAGGAGAGCAGCTCCCTTTTTTTTTCCTGGAGCTGAAAGGTATGAGCTGGAGGTGCCTGGGGTCTCCAGCATAATGTAGCAGTAACAGGAAGGAATTTGCTAAATGGATTTGGGACTGAGCAAGTGCATCCAGACTGCTCTAGTGAGAGCTGCCCCCAGCAAGGTGATGAGATGCTGTCCCCCCTCCAGCCCCTGTGCCACCCTGAAACAGCTGTGGACCAGGGGTGCGGGCACTGATGGAAAGGCTCCTCCATGGGTGCAACACAATAAATGATTGGAAAAACCAGGCTATGGATAAAACCCACTGCTCCCAGCAACGCATACATTGGAAGAGAGATTAAAATTTGGGATTTATGCCAATTTTTCACCGTTATGAGGCAATGCAGTGGGCAGGGTATCTCTGGCTGCTCTCATGGGTTCTTACCTGGCAATTGAATGGGTGCACGGGGGCTGCCCACAGCTCTTCATGCCTCTTGATTGTGCTGGTGGCAGTGGGATCCAGGCTGGGGAGGGCACTGCTGCCTGACAGAGTCAGGAATGTTGCCGGTCTCTGGGGAGGGAGAGGCAATGGTCTGTAGGTTGGATGGATGCCATGATAGAGGCAAGGAGGGGGCACCCAGACTGAGATGCCCCTGCTGCAAGTCCTCTGTCCCACCATCCACATCCCCAGTATGCCACCAGGACTGGCGCGATAGGAAAGAGCTGTGGGTTGGCCACACTTAGCTCATCTTTGCAAGGTGCAAGGGGAGCTGTAGGCAGAAAGGGGATCCCTGGGGAACCAGCGCTGGACCAACAAGGCAAGGTGGAAGAGGAGAAGGCGGCAGCAGTCCTTTGCACTGAAGCCTGTGTTGGTGGAAATAGTAGGTCTGTGCCCGGCTCAGCCCATCCCTCCCCTTCCCTGGGCGGGGAGGAGGTGGGTATTCAGGTACTGCAGGTGCAAATGGATGCTAAAAGCCACTTTGCCACCTGGTGCTGCCCCTGGCTTTGGTGCCTGCTGGATAAGGCACCTCCAGCACCCCCTGCCAGACCCCCTGCCAGACGCTGCTGGCAGCAGTAATGCGATTTCCCTGCCACTCATTTCCCGCGCCCAGCTCTGTACGCCCCACTCTCTGCCCGCCAGCCTGGCTTTTATAGACTCCACTCTAATCCAGTTAGAAGGGGAAGTCGGATCTAATGGAATAAATGATGGAGTCGTTGCACTCCTCACTGCTGCCTGTGATGGCAAGGTCATGGACAGGGACCCTTGCCCTGTCCTGGCCATCCCTGCTCCCAGTGTCTGGGCAAGTTTGGGTGATGGTGACCTGCCTTGCCACTGGGATGCTCGCATTGAGGCATGGCAGCCTAGCACCCACTTATTTCACCACCTGAGAGTCGGCGACCATGACCCGGCAAATCCTCAGTTTCCCCCGCCTCCCCACCTCGCAGATGCTCTCTTCACTTCACCGGTTGAACAATCAGGCTGGGCGCCCTCTCCAAATTGGCTGTGGGCATGGGCAGCAGCAAAGTGGCCCTCACTGGGTATTACTCCGTGCCTGCACCTGGCCTTGCCTCGTTAGTGCGGCTGATGAGGGCAGCAAGCACCCTCCCTCCCTGTGACAAGGAGGTGTCTGGAGGCGTTCCCGTGCCCTTCCCCATTGCTGCCTCATTAACACCATCAGCATCATTGTCCCCTGTGTTGCTACATTTCATTACGCCGCCGGCCCCAACCTCAACCAAGCTCCTCCAGCATCAAAGTGGGGATGAAGATGCCCCCCGCCCCGCCACTCTCCCCCTCCCTGTGGAATAGAATCATGCAAAATGCAGCAGTTTAGGCTCTGCCTGCAATTACCAGCGCTGGCGTACAGCTGCTGCCGGCCATGCCGGAGTGATGGCCGGCCTGGCCCCGCCACCATTGCCCATTGGAGAGCTGCTTGCCGGAGCGCACGTGCTCTTAATTCAATTAGCGCTGCCCTGAACACTCCCCTGGGACCGGCGGGCGGAAACCAACAAATTCTCCTTAACAAAGACATTCCCTGCATTTTTTTTCCTGGTTCCTCACTGGCTTGGGTTTCCGCGGCTAATGATGCTCCTGGCCAGCAGCAATGCTGTAAAGCCTCTTGTAATCTGCCATGTGATAAAGGGAATAGGTGATATGTTTGATGGACAGGTGTCAATCAAGAGCTGGCAAGTGGGAGTTCAGCTGCCAGCAGTTTGGCTGTGCCTAAAGCCCTCAGCTAGCTCACCAAGAGAAGATGCTCAGCAGGAAAGGGTGATGCTCCCGCCAAACAAGTCTTTCACCAGCTTCTGCATCCCCCATGGTGTGGTTTGGCGACAAAAACCCAATTTTGGTGCTCATGGAGGACAAACGTGGCCAGACAGGTAGAAATAATGGGAAATGCATGGTGATTTCCCCCGCTTCCCAACCAATTGTCAACCCATGTTTCTTTGCCAGCCCAAAAAGGGTTTGATCATTGGGCTGGCACGGTGACAATTTACACCCTGGTGCTGTGACGATTTACACCAGGCACCGATCTGCTTCTGGTTTTAAATGGCAGCTATTACATAAATTAAGGCTGTTTAAGAAATGATATAGCCAGCCTGTTGAATTTTTTTTTTTCCTTGCCTGGGAAAAAGCAGCACTAACTTTTCCCTTTTCTTCAGAGGCTGTCACGGTGTGCTGGCATGTTCCCAGACCCCACCTCAGGTGACATGACCAAGGGCGCTCAGCAAAGCAGGTGGCAGAGGCTTGAGGTGACCCTGAAGGTCCTAAGTGCCAACATAATGCACTGAGCAAGGTGGGGTCATGCCAAAACAAAATGTAAAACAGGGCTGGTTAATAAACAGGGGCAATTAATAAATCCCTTAGAAATAAATAAGCCTCCGATGTGTATTTTCCAGCCCTCGGATGGGGCTCAGCATTCCCCGGACACATCAGGGACCACCTCCTGCTGACCCTGCACATGGATTTGCCACTGGCTGCTGCATGGTCGAACTCATCTTTCCTGGGCGAGACACAAAATTTGGGGCGGAAAAAGAAGAATGAAGGGAAAACAGGATCCCTGCCTTGAGCCACTACAGAGGTGGATGAAGCTGGCTGCAGGCTTTTCCCCTGCAACAGTTTTTCGGCGACAGCCATTAATTTGGTACATCGCCAGCATTTTGTTGAAGTCTTTGATTTCTTTGTCTCCCCAAGATGATCAAAGTCTTTTGTTCTCATTTGGGCTCCAAAGAGAGAGTGCAGGGCGGTGAAGGCTGTGGGGAAATGGGCTGGGTGGGGGCAAACCCAGGGGTCTCAGTGCCTTTTCAGGGGCGGGGGGGGGGGGGGGGGGGGGGGAGGGGGCTGCTCTTGCCCTAGGATAACACAACTCCTGCTTGGACATCCCTGGTGTTGGGGTTCATGGCTTTTAATAAAACAGCTGCTACAAATGTAGCAGGGTTTTGAGACTCTGCAGAAATACTGGGGGATGAGCCCTATTTATGGGGAGCCCCTTATCCCTACAAAACCCTGGCACTAAGGACACTCTCCCAGCATGGAGGGTTGATGTGAGCATCTGAAGCCAAGCTAGGGAGCATCCAGACCCCTGGTAGGAGTCAGTCAAATCCCTGCAGAGGCCACAGAGCAGCCGGGATTTACGCCTGTGTCTGAGTGTGCTGGGGAGTACAGATGGCCCAGGGTTTATTTAGCTGCTGTTTGTTATAAAAAGCCCAGCCAATCTAGGTTATGCATTTTCAGCTCTCTACATTAAAACAAAAAAAAAAAAAACAAAAAACAAAAAAAACCCCAAAAACCAAGAAAAGAAATGAGATGGATTCAGTGAGTCTGTTCTCCTTTGCCATCTGGCTGGGGAGAGCTGTGGGGCGAAAGAATGCAGGGCAAGACGGGCAGGGATGCTGGGGGTCCTCGCAACCTGAGGATGGTCAGGGATGCTGGGGCTACTTATACCCCAAGAACAACCCTAGTATGGAGGTTGTCCTGATGCCTTGCTGGGTCAATACATGTCCTGTATTGACTGTCTGCCTCTTGGCCCCTGTTAGGCCAGTTCTTGCTGTCCCAAAGCTGAGCTCAGGACTAATCCACGAGCTTAGGACTAATCCACTTGGAAATCCAGCCTTCAAGCATCCCTTGAAACCTGGGGCTGCCCAAAGCAGGAGAGAAGAGGCTCTGCCCCTGCAACCATGGCAGCATCTCCCCTGCCCACTGGGCTGTGGTTTTAGGGTACTGGGGCTGACAGCCAGCTGGCTGGGACATCTTCCTCAGAAAATCCTGATGTCCAGGCAAGAAACAAGGGCCTCAGAAAAGCCAGGAGGAGCTAAACCTGCCCTCACCCTGCTTGGTAGCAGCTTGCTCATTGATTTGCATCACTCCGGGTCCATCTGCCTGGGCTGCCGCCGGATGAATTAACCAGACACGGAGCCCAGGATCGGCACTGGCTCTCCTGTTTTTTGTTTCCACTCCCAGCTCTTACATACATTAAGGAAGGCAGGGCTTGAGGGGTGAAGAGGGAGAGGTTGGGGAAGAGGAGAAAAAAAATTACAGCTCCCAGATCAAAACAATAATCAGCTAAATGAATTCCGCAGCATTTTCCCGCATGACTGCGAGTGATAATTTAGTGCAGCAGCCAGCTGGAAGCAAAAGGATTAATTCTGCACTTAGTGACACCCATGTGAATAATTCATCACATGCAGACCCCTTTTCGCTGACCCCCCTGGGCAATTACTCCAAAGACCTCCACCAGCCAGCCCCAGCCCGCCGTCACTCCCCCAGGGACGGGGGGATGCAGTCGCCAGCACAACATCCAGACCTGTCCCAAATTCACTTTATGGATATGATCTTTTTTGCAGATGGGAGCAGAGGCTGGTGGCTGCAGTAATTAAATTGATCGGGCTCATGGCTGCATCCTAACCTGCCCAAGAGCCGGTCCTGGAGCCAAGAGCAAGTGAGGTTCCCTCCTCCCTGGGAAAAGCAGCCACATTCCCTTCTTGCTGTGACATCCCTGGGGACTACAAATGCTGAAGGATGAAGACAGCTGGACATTTGTCACCATGGTTAACCAGCCTGGCCCTTCTCCGCACAGAGGTGGTGAACAGCCTCTTGCAAATACCCTGCCTGTGCCCTGTCTGCCCCTCTGCCTCCAGCCAGGATTTCCCAGGAATATGAGCACATGCCAAAAGCCCTGGAAAAGCGATGGATGCAAGAGGGCACGAGCCACATGGTGGCACAATCCAGAGGCCTGAGACAGCAGGAACAAGGGATAAAATCCGGATCCAGCCCAGCTGATCCTCACCTGAGAGGTGTGGAGGGTGGGTGACAGCTCAAAAGCGACATCTCCTGCCCTGTCCGCATCCCTATCCTTCCTTGCCTCAGGGCTTGCCATCCCTATCATCTCACCTCAATCGAAGGAGCTGCAGGCAGAGCCCCATGGTTGGGATGGCCCCAGACGTGGTTTTGAGGTCCGTGCCCTGGGGAGGCAGAGGAAGGGTCACAGCCCACGCTAGCCTCTGGGTTTCTACTAGGGCTCTGGTGTCTTTGACATTGCCCAGATACCATCCAAGGGACCAGGGCTGCAATTAGGAGCAGGGACCCCAGCTTCCCCTGGGATGCTAGGGACCTCTCTGCTAGGCTGGCCACCCAGACACAGAGATCCCTCCCACCATGCCAGCAGCTATAGGTACCATCACTTATAGGTACTGTCACTGTGCTGCCCTGAGCAGCATCAACCCCGGAGGCCCCAGCTCACCTGCATAGCGAGGCCATCCATGCACATCCTGCTGCTGTGTGCTGCCAGCTCCTGGAAAACATGGCTGGTGAGGGGCAGCACTGAGTATCCCATTGGAATGAGGGTGCCTGGAGCATCCTACACTGGGAAAGGGGTGAGAGCAGCTGGCTGGGAGCACAGCAGCCCAGGACCTGCCCCTGGCCAAACCCAAGGATGAGGAAGAGCATCCCCAGTGACGTCCCCAGACTCAATGGCTTTGTAAGGGTAATATTCAATCACCAGGGAGGTGTCTTTGGAGAAGATGGTGGCCATGTCTTGGCCTTGGAAGAGGAAGGAGGTGTCCCATGTCGGCTGCTCTGGGGACCCAGCTGGTTGGGACATCTTAGGAGACAACAGAAAAATTATCCTTCAGATACCTTCTCTCTCTAGGGATAAATAAGCAGCCAGACAGAAGGGAGAGGAGAGGTGGGGGTAAAGAAAAGCACAACCTGTGTAGCTGCATCCCACCCCTGGTTCAAAAGCAACCCCGAATTCCAGTTTCTTGAACAGGTTTTCACTGAGTCTTTGAGCTTGGCTGATTCTCTCCGGCTAATCCTTGCCTGCATCTTCCCCCTTGCAGAGCCAGAGGAGGAAAACAGCATGTGGACCAACTACCCCATGCTTAAAAACATGACGGGAAGAGCCTGGAGGGTAAGCTGCGCTGCATCAGGGTGAGCCTTTTGATATCTGTTGGGCAACCTGGTGCTCACACTTGGGAAAGGGTTTTGTGATGATATAGACCTCGAAAGCCTGCTTGCAGGCAAACCCTTCCCCAAGTGTGAGCACCGGGTTGCCCAATAGGTATTGAACAGTGGGCAACATATTTATCCCCAGAGCTGCGATCTGTCGTTGGAAATGGCACCAGTCCATCCCCGCCAGCAGCTGCTCCCCTTCGCCTTCAGAGAGCCCCGCCAGCTCTCCAAAGGTCAGCCTTAACACCGGCTGCCCAGCGCCAACAAATTATTGACAGCAGCTCCTTTTTAATGCTGTTACTCCATCCCCTCAGCCAGCATTGCCCAGTGGGGATGAGATGCCGATCGGCTTTTCTGCATCAGCACATTTCTGCTTTGTCGGGGAAGGTGGGAGGAGGAGAAGGGGGGTCTCCCTCTGCTCATGTTTGGGGATGTTAATGGGCATTACGCACCTTGGAGACCCACAGCGGTGCATTACCCAGCTCTGGGGGCTGCTAGCAAAGGGAGAGCAGGGTTGGGATGCTTCAGACCCCGAAAACGCCTCCACAATGGGCTGCATGGGGCAGTGCTGTTAGTGCTGGCTCAGCACCGGGCCAGCTCTCTCAGCCAGGAATTTGTCAGAGGCTCCCCAGCATCATCTGGGATTTTTAGCTGTGACACAACTTGCTTTGACTGCAGGGAGCCCAGCCTGTGCCAGTAAGTCTTTAGGGAAAACCTACATGGACTGGGGCAGCTCCCAGCAGCCGGATCTGGCTCAGCACCCTCCAGCTGCTCCTCCCCTTTCCCAGCCTGCATCCCAGCCCATGGGGCTGTTTCATCAGCCTCAAAAAGCCCAATCTGGGGGGGAAAAATCTCCTAAAAGACACTGAATGCCGCCTCCAGTTACTTTTCCTGGCATCTACCTGTACAAGGTGCTGTGAGATGGTGCTGATTTAGACTCAGTGGGGAAGGGAAAAGTCAAATGTGGGAGCATATTGTTCATTTAACCCCAATTGTCAGCGGTCCCAAGCCCAGACGGCTCCTCTCACTGGGACAGGGATGGGAGATGATGTTCCCAAATTCTCCCCTGCACTGATTTTGGGGGCTGGGGGAAGGGCAGGAATGCTCGCCAGGGCTGAGCTATCTCCCACAGGCTTAGCAGGACAGCTGGACACTCTGTGCCGGGGTGTCAGAGCTGATACACTGATCTGAGCAGACATCTTGGCACAACAACCACCTCTGCCCAGGGCCACCTGGAGAAACACAACAAAGGGGACGGGGAGGAGGAGGAAGGGGGAGACACCTTCATCCTCCTTGGATATCCCAGCTCATCTCCTGTACAAAGGCTGGCTCAAAGGCAACATCATTGGCATGAGCAGAGGCAGAGCTGGCCAAGCCCACATCATCTCTCCTGACTTCCCAAGGGATGGGACCATCCCCTGGTCCTCATGGCTGCCTGTCTGGAGGGTGCAGACCCCCGATGAGAGCAAGAAGCTCCAGATAAGTGGGTTAAACTGGAGGGTCCCCAGGGGAAAGAGCCCAAAAGGAGATTTATCTTAGAGGGGACCAATATCACGAAGGCTTGAGCTTGGTGCAGGGAAGGCAGACACAACATGGTTTTCTGTAGGAGGCACAAATTGGTGCCTGTCCACCCCCTGGATTTACCATTGACACCAGTGTGTCCAAACCCATTCCTTTTGGTGAGAAAGGGGCTGTTGGCCCAAGGAGAACACCCAAGTAGAGCACCCAACGCTCTTGCAGGTGGCTCTGTGCAGGTTGCAGCTAACTCCTGGCCAGGAGACCAGGTTGCCAGGAGCCCCAGCCAGTCAGGGAAGGGTTAACCACCCAGGAGCCCAAAAAACCCTAAGAGGGGTGCCTTGCTGAAAGTGAACCCAAGCACTGTTGTCTGCAGATGCTGATGGGAACCGACAGGCGAGAGGACATGCTGGGCTAGCAGAATTATTGAATCTGATTAGCCTGCCCAGGAGTTTGCTCAGGGAAAGCCATTAACCTCTGGAACTCCTCCTCCCAGCCTTCTCCTAACCTCTCCTCCCAGGCATTAGGATTTTGTCCTCCCTGGGAATGAACTGCATCCTACAGGTGGGGAAACCGAGGCAGGAGACTGGGAGGAGAGAGCGGATGAAGGTTATGACGCTCCACAGGGCACCTGTCCATGCATCCCCAGGGAGAGCATCCTCGGTGATGTGCAAAGACAGACAGAGCCATGTGGGCATGGAGAGGAGGAGGAGGAGGAGGCAGCAGCATGCATGTAGGCCAGATGGCCAGGTTTAATCACTTGTCCTCCCGTCTGGGGCTCCCACAGCTCTGTGCTGACACTGCTGCCTGTGCCAGGGCTGTGGGGTTTGGCATGGGCTCATCCAGCACCAGGGTCCCAAGAGTTCACAGGGTTTTGTGTGTGTATTTATCCATAAAAATCTGAAGGAAATTAATTTTGACTGCCTTTAGAGGAGAGAGATATCCCTGCTCCGGCTGGAAAACTGCAGCCTTGGGGTGCTGTCTCCTGAGGCAAGGAGATGGGGTGGTGGGAAAGACAACATGGGGGCAAGGACACAGGGATTTCTTTCCTAATACCTGCTCTGGAGCCAATGTGGGCAGCCCATACCCCAAACCCATTGCCATGGTGGGTCTGGGGGTGCTGGTCCTGGGGGAGCCAAAGCAGGTGTAGACCCAAAGCAGAGCATCCCTGGTGCTCCTCCTGCCTCTCACCTGCAAAGAACAACCCGGGGAGGCCGGGCTGGGGGGGGCTCAATAAAACAACAATTATTGTAATGAATGAAACGCACTAGTAATTTTTATGATAATTCACCACCTCGTGGGTGACTTGTCATTTGGCCAGCCTCCTTTAAGTAATATTTTATTTGTGGGCTCCCTGAATATGTTGATATGGGGCGTTTCAGTCTGAGGCAATAAAAATTCAGCACACGGGGGAGAAGGGCTGAGGTGGAGAAACATGTGCTTTGCCAGTGTTTGGGACCAGCTGGATCCATCTTTTCAGGGTGGCTGGACATCTGCCCTCACCACGCTTTCGGCTGGCACTTTTCAGAGGTGAAAGGATGGAGCAGCTCTGGTTTTGAGGGGTGGCTGCTTAGCACTGGCTTCTGGTTTGGCTGCTCCATCACACCTCCTCCCTGTCCCAGCATCCCTTCAGTCCCCTGCCTCTCCCTCCCTGCCAATTTTTGGCAGGGCTCAGGAACAAAAGCGGGGCCCTCCTCCTGCTCGCCAATGATGCCGCGTGCTGAAAGCATATGTTTCCCTGGCAACAGCTATTTCGAAGATGTGCATCGCTAGCTCTTCCGGAGGTACTTGAGCCCCCAGGAGGAGAAGGTCTCAGCCTTAGAGAGTCAGCACTCGAGCTGGAGGTGTGAGTGCGGAGCAGGGGGAAAAACGAAAAACAAAGGCACAAACAAGGAGCTGCCTGTGGGTTTCTGCAGGCAGGGCGAGGCAGGTGTGGGGACTGTGTCTTTGGTACTGAAAGCATTGCTTTGCCCCTAAAGCTTTTCCCTGCATGGGATGCTCAGCTCCCCTGCTGAAGGAGGGATGCTCATTGGTACCCAAGTAGGATGAATGCTGCCAGACCCATGCATCCCTGTGGATGCGCTTGGCCTCGTACTTGTGGGCAGCCGTGGTTTGCAGCTCGGGTAATGCTGAAGGCTGCTGCCGGAGGGTCCGGGAATGTGACTGTGGTGGTGCAGATGCCGGGCCAGGCGATGGGATGTTTCTCCATGTGGTGCCTGAGCGGTGATGGAAAGGGGGAGGGTCAGCACATGTGGAGTCATGTCCGCTCCTGGCAAGCCAAGCACCGTAGAGGGGGTGATTGCACCAGGGATGCTCAGGTTGTCCCAACCTCAGCACCTCTCACCAACAGTCCCCCATGGCCATAACTCGCTTGCACTCATGAACATTGGTCATGACCCTGGCTACCGCGACGATGGCCCTGATGGGGTTGGCCAGGGGGGCTGACAGCCCCTGCAGCAGCACCTGGGAGGTGAGGGGTCAGCAAACGGAGGTGGGGGAAACAAGCTGCCCTAAATCAGCATCAACAGCCACTGGAGCAGGGGACAACGTGCAGCAGCAGCCTCCCCGAGCTGAGATGCTCTGGTCCATCCCAGACCCTGCAAACCCCCCCTGCCACCTCCTGTCCCCAGGGCCACCCCTCACCTCCAAGGCCACATAGCTGAGTCCATCACAGTGAGGGATGAAACTCCCTTTGCAGATGATGGTGACATACAGGACGATCCCTGCGGGGTCTTGCGCCCTTGGCTGTTTGCGGAGGAAAGCAAACTGTGGGAGGAGGAAGGGTCAAGGCCATCAAATGCAGGTGCTGGGCGTGCAGACAGCCCATTGCTGACAATAAAACACCAACTGATAATTAAAGCTCACTGCCCCCTGGAGCCTTTTTGGAAAAGATCAATATAATAAATTCTGCATTTAAATATTTAATTGCTCCCAATCTCTGTGCAGGGAAGAGGAAACTCGTTTCTGCCAGCCAGAGCATAGGCGAGACAGATTTGGGGGAAGTACTGAGTGAGTTTCCCAGGTCTCAGCTGTACAGGGAACTATCAGCTAAGTCCCCAGGACTGTTAACATGTTGGGGTGGAGAAATCCCCATCGAAGGGCTTAGAAAGCAGCTTCTTTCTGGGGCTGGGTACCTGCCACCTGCCTGCATTAATTAATGTGCAGTGGCATGTTTAACAAACACTCTGACATATGGCCTGGCCTCACATGTCCTTCCCCAGGACGCTGAGGGTGAAAGCACTTCCCAGCTTGCAATCCCATCACTTTTCCTCCACGTTTTCCCACTGGAGAGAGATTAAAATAAGCCCAGCAGAACCCTGCCTTGTTCCCACCTTGCAGGAAGCTCTCAAGCCTCTTTGAGCACCTTCCCTGACTTGCCCAATTCATTTTTCCCACCAGGATTATGCTGTTACACAAGGCTCCCTTTGCCCACAACCCTCAGCTACAGCTCTGGGGTGAAAATCAAAGTTAAAAGCAGGAATAAGTAGGGTGATGGAGGGGCAGGTGCCGTACCTACCAGCACCAGCCTGCAGTGGTAGGGCTGGAAAGGCTGGAGGTGCTGCACCAGCAGCTGGAAGGTCCCAATGCCTCCTTGGTGGCTTTGTCTGCCACAGTGACAGTCAGGGCTGGAAGGGAGAGGGTTGGCCATCAGGATCAGCGGGGCTGGGCACGGGGTTTGGGGAAGGGGAGAGGAGGCGGTGGGGAGAGGTCTGGGGGAAGGTCTGGGTGAAGAAGTGACAGAGCTGATGGGGGGATTGATTAATTTTCAGCAGTCCCTTCCCCTTGCAGGTCATGGTGGGGTGCACAGAGACAGGATTTACACCCATCCAGGGTTTATATACACACACAAACATGCATCACAAGAAGCATCGGGTGCATGTCCCAGGCATCCCCGAGAACGCGAAGCCTGTGAGCAACTGGCACCAGTGCAGCTCAGATTTCCATTTAAGAAGTCAGGATTTCCTGCTGATCCATCAAATCTGCTTCCCTGTCTCCAGCCCACCCCACTCAGCTGCCAGGGTGCAATCCTGCCATGAACCCTCCCTGCCCCAGGGTCAGCCAGCAGCCCAGAGTGGGTTTTGCAGACACTTTCCACCACAGCATCTGCCCTCTTGGAGGTCCCAGGTCCCTGTATGTCCCCCAACACAGCAGCATCACCCCCATGGGTGCTGGCACCCCCAGCTCTTCCCTTAATTTAAAGCAAAGCTGCAATTTAGTTGACAAGCACGGGCAGGAGCCTTTTATCAAAAAAAAAAAAAAAAAAAGGAGCTGATGGAAGGGAAAACCGCCCTCTCTTTATGCTGCCATCAAGACTTGGTCTTCCCTTCCCCCAGCTTAATGACTGTGCTGAAACACTCACCTTAACTCCTGCTTGGCCAACCTGGCGATGCCTCAGGTTGTGCATGCCCCCAAAATGAAGATAATGGACAAGGCAAGTACATGGACCATGTTTTCCTGAGCTCGTGCTTTTCAGCAAGTGCTCGATTTACATGGAGATTTTCTTTTTCTCCCAGCCCCTTGTGGAGAGAGCACCACGGAAGATATTCTGGGGTCGAGCAAGAGACAAGTGGCTTTTCTGCTAGTCGTCACTGATGATAGACCATGCTTAGCAGCCCCGCTGATGGAAATCGTATTTCTGGGCAAGAAAAGTGCGAGCTGCACCTGGAAATGACAGCTCTGGTCTGAACAACTGGGGGATGAACATCTCCAAACATCTGGGGGATGCTGGGAGGTGGACGACCAAGGCCAGACATCCCAGGGGGTCTCCCCGCATCTCTCCCAGTACCGCACAGGGCAGGTCCAAAGTACATCAAAAGCTCCTCAGTTTCATTTAGGTCAGGGCCTAAAGGGATTAGGCACGATGTGAAGATTGGCTCCCACAGTTTGTTTTGCAAGGGTCTGATTATAATAAAATCCTGGCCCCTAATGCCATGAGTTTTATTGCAATTACAGACTCAGCAGCCCTGTGTGGGGAATGACAGCATCATGATGTGGGTTCAACCAATACAAGGTGTCAGGGTCAGGATGGCAGTGGGGAAAGATTTGGGGTGCTCTCCCCAATGCCGATTCCCATGGGATGCTTTGGAGGTCACCCAGATCTCGTCACCACCACTTACCCCACCTTGCAGCACCATATCTGGGGACATGTCCCTCCTAATGCTACCCTGAAACCAGTACAGCCATGCCGGGCTCAGGGCATGGCTCATCCCCATTGTGGCCCCCCCCTCCCTAGGTGGTCCTCGGGGTCCTTCGGAGCACAGGCTCCCTAATATCAAAAAATTAACCCTTTGAGGAGATGAGTCTCATATCCTGGTCCTCAGCATCCCCGTCCCCATAGTCCCTCGATGCTCTCACCTACCCAGCCCGCATCTTCAGCATCCATTTCCACCATCAACTTCTCCTCCCAGATGGGTGCATGGGTGGGCACTGAGGATGCATGGGTCACCTCTGGCTTCTGCTCATCCCCTCTGCTGGTCTTACTGGGAGGAAAAGGTAGGCAAAACAGGCTCGTTACTGGGTGAGGAAAGGGAACGTGTCAGCATGGAGCTGGGCCTGGGAGAGGGATGAGCACCATCCCCACCCAGTTTAGCTAATAGCAGCCAGCCCACCCTCCCACCACCCTTTGTGAAGCTCTGCCCCTGTGCTGGGGGGCTGTGCTGGGGGTCTAGAGCCAGTTTTAATCCTGGCTGCTGGATCGTGCCAAGCCCACAATTATGGGGTTTGCAGGCTCTTTTATCCAAAAGGCTATTTAAGACCCCAGAGGCTAATTATCCTACTGTATTGATGAAGGGACAGGGAGGAGGCTGCTGGGAAAGGAGAGAGAAGATTGAATGTTAACGACTGCTGTCATTAAACTTGGCACATAACGAAGCTGAGCAATAATTACTGTGGCGTTAGAGTCTATGGGCCCTGGGTAATTCTTCATCCATGCTGGTGCAAAGCCATCACCATAAGGGCTGTTTTGGGGTTGTTCCTCCCACTTCTATCAATTGGCCATCAATTACTCATGAGCTTGGCTGATGATAATAATAATTAGGGGGGCTGTTGGATCTTTTAGGGAGTCTCCTCTGCCCAGCAAGACACTTGGTGTTGTCCTGGAGGTCTCAAGACCATGGCAGAGTCCCCTTGCCTGGTGACATGGTGACCTCAAGTCCTCCGCATCCCCGACCACGGGGTGAAGGAGGATGGTGATGTGGCATCAGGCCGACATGACACAGATGCTCCTGTCCTGTCAACAGGTTGCTCTGGATATTAAGATGATAAAGTGTCTGGTGCTAGCTCCTCCAGGAAAGCTTTTGCTGGAGCAGAGCTAATGTGGCTCTTAGGGAGAGGTTACCAGAGCACTTTGCCACGCCCTCTCTGGGGCAAATGAGGTGATAAAAGTCCTTCCAACTGCAGCGTGAGCTCCAGGAAGTGGCGGGACCAAGCAGGTTCATCCCAGAGGTACAAGCTGGATGGCATGATGCCCCACACTCGCAAGACCTCCATCCTCTCACTGCTGGAGAGACTGGTCTAACAGACCCACATCCAAGCTGCATCCACACCCTGTGCTCCTCTCTCATCTCCCATGTGTCCCCTTCCCCACTGGAGAAGCCCACCTGCATCCTGTAGGGATGGAGCCGAGCCGGCCAGCTCTGGCAGGTGGGAATTAACATTGGACTGGCACTGTTGGGAGGGAACTGGAAGAAAATCGGCTCTCCAGTAATGAGCTCTGTGGGGGATTGCTCTACCAGCAACGTGCTTGGAGTCCGAATTAAGCCAGACCTGGGCTGAGGGGGGGTGGGAGGAGGAGGAGGGTGAGAACTGGCTGCTCTGGGCCCCCTTCATTATAGACTTGCCTAAGGACAAGATAGAATTCAAAAAGAACTATGAAGTGGGGATGTGGCAAGCAGGAGGGGGGAACAACAACCCACAACAGTACAACACATGGCAATGTGCTTCAAAATCAAATTAATAGGCTGGGGGCAGTAGAAATGGTGAGACTAGAGATGGTTTGATGTCTCTTCCTCACTGCAGCCAGTCCCAGAGCCACTGGTGGGGCAGGAGATGGGGTCTCCAGCAAGAAGGTGCTGCAGACTGCTGCCCATGGGATTGCATGCCTTGGGGCAGGACATGGCTGGGATGGACAAAGAGATGTTCCTCTGATGCTCCACATCCCTCCCCACCTGCCCTCGGGCAGGCACTTCCCTCTGCCATGCAGGGATGCACCAAGTCACCCACTGCTGTGATAAAAGATAAAGATAAAAGATAAAGACAGCTGCCCTCATGGAGTTATTATACACAACATCTTTGCTACAGTGCTCGGGGACAACATCACACAGCCACCCTGCTGTGTGTGACACCCGGGTGCCCAGCAAAGGGCTTGGCAGGGCTGTGCCCAGCCCTTGTAAATATTTATTTACCCAGCATTATAAGTTTTTTCTCTGGGCATCCCTGCAGAGGCAATGTAGCGGTGCAGGTGCATCATTCTTGGGGAAGAAAAATCCTATGCAGCACAGCTGCAGTTTGCAGGACTGACATCCAGAGTGTTATTTATGCAGTGGTTGCAGGATCTGGCCCTGGGGAAGGCAATGCTGCCCCCCACCATGCAGCCCCACTGTGCTCGCTGCTGAGCTTGGGGGGCTCAGGTGCAGTTTGGATAAATAAATACAGGTAAAGAAATCAAAGAGCTGTAAGAGCGATTTCTGAAAAGATTCAGAATGAAGAAGGAAGAATTCTAATTTCCCCTCTCCTTTGAGAAACCCTATAACCCTGGTATGGTCCATCTTCATCCCACCATTACCTAAGCCAGGTGCTGGGGCAAGGAGGGGACCCCCAAAGACCCTGCTCGGTTCCACTTCCCACACCCCCTTGCTCTGGGGGTTATCAGCTAAGCCCCTGATTTATTTTGGGGCATATCGAAGAACCAGAAGGCTTTGCTTGTAGGATCACCTTAACCCCTTCCCAGGTGGAGCATCCCATCTGCACCACGACCAGGCCCACTGCCTGCATGGGCAAACCTGCAGGCAGGGGAACATCGGAGCCCCCATCCCCCAGGCTGGGAGCAGACAGCGCATTCAGCAGCGACCTTGAGTTTCTTCTCTCGACACTGAAGAGCAGAAAGGAAGAAGTGAGGAGGTACTTTCATCCACCTGCAGTACTCAATGGAGAGGAGAAGCCAGCCAGAGTCAGGCGCTTTGTGCTGTTAATTGCAAATGCACCTGGCTCCGGCATGCCAAGGTCATCCCTGCATCACGCCAGTCTGGGAGCAATTTATCTGTGCACATGAGGGAGTGAAAAGAAGATGCAGAGCAAACACACGGGTGCCCCTGAAAGCAGGGAGGAAGGATTTGGTCAGCATTCAGAGGATGAGGAGCAGACCCAAGCTGCTGCCAGGTCCCTGGATAAGCCCCATCCTGCCCAGGGCATGGATGAACCCAAGCCCATCGGGATGCCTGTGTGGACTCTCCTGCTGCTCGAGGTCTTTCACGTTCACTTTGCCAAGCCTCTCCTTCCCCAGTCCTCTGCACCAAGAGCTGGAAGAGATAGACACAACTGCGGAGCACTATGGGATGCCGAGTCCAGGCACGAGCCACTGGTCACAACCACAAAGGGCTGGTGCGAGCAGTATTGCTCCCCTCCTCCCATCCCACTGCTGACTTTGGGAGGTGATGCTCCGGGTGCTGGCAGTTTGAGCTTGGGCTGTCTCCACTGGTAGAACCCAGCTGCTTTGGGGGGGGACCAGCTGCTACCAGGTCCCCACAAGCACCATCCACCGACCACTTCTCCTTCCCGTCCGTAGAAACCCACCTTTTAACTGCAACATGTTACTCTCCTTCAAAAGCAAGTGCTCTGAAAAACAATAACTGATTCCCTTCTGCCTTGGCTCCCTCACTATGGTTACTAAAAGGCCCCTCATGTGTCCTGCATCCCTAATACCACCCTCCCCTCCATCACTTCCCTGTTACCATGGCAATGCGGTGATGGAGCAGCACCAGAATGTAAAGAGAGATGCAACAATCACACGCTGCTCTCGTGCTATCATTTAGGATATTGATGTTTAAATCTCCTGAGATTATCTGGGTATAATTGGTTTATGGAAATAGAGACAACTCCTGCAGTGGAGTTACTCAGGCTATCGGGGCAAAGAGCAGGTCCTTGGCATGGTGGGGTGGGAAAGAGGGGAAAGGGTGATGGAGGGGCAGCAGTGGGGGCTGCCAGCCCCCATGCCAGCTGGCCCAAAAAACCTGACAGACACTGCCCCCATGATGGAGAGCTGCATCCCTTCTGCCCAGGGAGCCTCCGGGATGTCTGGCACAGGTGGTGTTGGGCACCAGAGAAAAGGCACAGTGTCATGCCAACAGGCCTTAGGACCCTCTTCACCACGGAGCTCAGGGTTTCTACATTGGAAAATGCCCAGCAAGCAACAGTTTGCTCTACATGCCTGCAAAGAAAATATTTCCAGGATTTCACAGCCCTGGCTGCTGATTGTCCCCAGTGGATGAGCCCTGGCCCTACTTTCCTGTCCCCCAGCACTGATGCACCCACTTGAGTACCAGCTTGCCCAGCACTGTCCCAAGGAGGTGCCCCAGAGAAACCAAACTCTGTAGGGAGCCAGGCGATGATCTGAAGTCACTGACAGCTGCTTTCTCCTCCCTTTTCCAGGGAAGTGATGCCGAAGCTGCTCTGCCTCCTGGAAGGGCTCTTTGGAATCCCAAGCTCACCTCACAGCAACTCCGAGCAGAATGGCCTCCCTCTTAACACAGACCAAAGCATGACTGGCTAATTGAGTCCCCTGGCACATGCATAATGCACGAGAAGTCAAGTTCCCCTTATCCAAGCATTCTGTTTTATTTATTAAAACACTCTTTTATTTATTGTGGTATCATCTCAAAACCCAGGCAGCATTACCCTGTGGATTCTTTGACATCATTTTATACTTTCAATATTAGGAACACTTTCTTCCCAAAGCCCCAGTGAGCCGAAGTGCCCTATCCCCTGTCTTCCCCCTTCTTAGCGAGGAGCACCAGCTCCTCTCCCTGCACTGAGCATCCCACGGAGGCAGTGCTTGTGCATGTCACTGCAAAAAAAGGTTTCCCCCTCCCTGGGTGTTGCAAAGAGTTAATAACAGGGTGACAGCTCCTAAACCTCTGTGTCCCCCTTGTTCCCCTTTGTGGATGCTGTGTACTCACACGACAACGTATGGCCATGGCACCTGGCCCTCCCTCGTGGCTGGCAGGTTGCTCACACCATGGAGGGTGACGGTTATGGCTTCCTTCCCCACATGAGCCATGTGCCCTCTGCCAGCCTCCAGTGCATGCCCGGGCTCCTCTGTCCTGGTGGGGGACTCCGATACCTGCCGGAAGCAAGCAGGAGACATGTCAAGGTGAAGAGCAGCTGGCAAAGCTGCAGGCATGTTCTTGTCACCCAACCTTGTTCCCACAGCCCCAGCTCAATGCTGAGACCCCAGATGAAGGTGATGCCCCTGGTGCATATCTATCACCCAAACTTGTCCCCACAACCTTTGCTCAATGCTGAGAGCCTGAATGGGGTAGAACAAGGTGGGAAGAGGATGTCCCTAGCACATCCCCATCACAGCTGCCTCTTAACCTGTCCCCAGTGCCCAGCTGCAGCTCCACACCATGGATGTCACCATGCCACAGAAAGGCCACAACGAGTGCCAGGCTTTCTGGGAGGAGACCCAGCACCATGACAGCATCCTGCATGGGGTGAAACCAGCCCGGCACCACTGCTCAGCGTGGTCCCAGGGGAGCCAGTTACACCATGGTCCAACCAAAGACCCCAAGCCAGTCACCAAAACAGGGAGTAACCATCTAAGGCACCTCCATTTCCCCCATGGCCCTCTGACCTCCCAACAACACCCCACCCCCACACCACTGCCATCCCCCTGCTCCCCCTTCTCGCCAGCCCAGACACCTCTGTAATTTATAGGGACTCTGCAGGAACTGGGATTTCAGCCCAATGTGGGGGGAAAGGGGGAGCGCATGGCAGCTCCCTTGCCCCAGCTCATTAATTCCCAGCTGATGTGATAAGGAGCAGCAGAGCCGCAAGCTGCCGCTCCTCCCCTGCGGGGGGACTGTCCCACACTCCACACCCCGTCCAAGTGAGAGACGATGCAGTCCCTCCCCGGCTGCATCCTCTTCATGCCACCTTCTTGGGCACTACGCAGCATTAAGGTGTCTAATATTGCATAGTACAGTGCCTACAAGGGGTTAAAACCCACTCTGCACTGCTTCAGACCCCGAAAAGCAAACCCTTCGTGCATCTTTCTGACCTCCTGGGGTGCAAGCAAGAGCTCCAGCCCAGCAACCACCCTGTGGGCTTCTCAAAGCTGCTGTCTGCAAATCCCCTCTGACGCGTGGCTTTGCCTCCAAACTCTGTAATGAGGGGCTGTTTTATCCTAAGCCCTCTCCCTTGTCTCTCCCAAGGCCGCCTGGCTGCAGTGGTGATGGGCTTGGCAGCAGGGAGGTGACCCACCACCATGGGGGGATAAGAAGCCCAAACCTGAGGACAGCTTGTGGGATGGAAACCTGGGTGCTCTGACCACCAATGGCTCAGAAAAACATTTAAATCAGCTTCTTCCCTCCCCTTATGTTTTTTGCTGTCAGCTCAGAAGCCAGCTGCAGCTGAGGGCTGGGTGCTGGGGACTGGCTTAACATCCGTGACAGCCAGAAAGTGGCACCAAAGCAGCAGAAACACGAAGTGGGGGAGGACTCTTTGACCTGCAGAGCAGATGGAGGAGGGATGGATCCCAATCCCACCCAGCTCCAGCTGCCTAGCAATTATCCCCCTGCACAACGACGTTGATGGAGAGGGGAAATTACAGGGTTTCGTGACCTGACGTGAGATGTTTCCCATCAAGTCACCCACCATGGGCACTGGCTTGCTTGCAGCCAGAGTGGCTCTGCTCCCTGCCCGAGCACCCCAGCTCCCTCTGCACCCCCAAAAGCCCGGCATGGCAAGCCCTGACACCTTCCCAAGGCTTTTCTAGAGAGGAAGGCGAAACGGGGGCTAAGGTGTGGAAAAGCATAAACACCATCCTAAAAAAACAGAAGCATGATTTTTCCCCATCTCAGCACTGGCAAAGAGGGCAAAATGCAAGATGGAGCCAGAGAAAGGTGGAAGAAAGTACAGACTCTGATTTAAGATCCCTGGGCTGTATCAACATGCAGGTGCATCACCAAGGGAGGGCAAGGATGGATGGGGTCTTCAAAGAGGCAGGGTGCCAGATTTGCAGGCAGGAAGCATGCACAGGTGTGCAGGCAGGGATGGTTTCCCTGGAGACCCCTCTTTCCTGTCAAGAAAGCATCCATTCAGGTTCTGGCTCTGGAGTTTCAGTGAGTATTTGTGCCCCAAATACCCACTAAAAACCCAGTTCAGAGGAATTCCAGCTGGCAGAGCTGGAAAACAACCTTGTTTTGAATTGCACAAACATCTCTGAGCTCACTGATGGAGTCCTGCTCTTTTGGAACCCAGGACCTAATCTGTGATGCTGGATCAGTGTCCCACACCCTTATTTGCAGCTCCAGATCACTATTTTTGGGACCTTTTCCTATGTTTTCCCTATTTTCTTTCACATTCCAGATAACAGAAACAGGTTTCTTAGAGCACATCTTCATACCCACCACTTATATTTACAGCTCCCTGAAAAAACAAGTAGGTTTTACCACTAACAATGGGTATAGCATGATAATTAGTGAGGGGTTTTAATAGAAAATTCACGAGCGGTTAAGCTAAGTAAAACTCAGCAGGAGAACAAAACATTTTAAAAATAGCAGGCGTGAACAATATCAGGCTTTGCAGAAAACTGGTACCTGAAACCCTCAGCAAGGCTGCGATTAACTATCAAATAAAAACCCCAGTCACTATTCAAAGCCAGGAGGAAATTCAGTATTTCTTCCAGAAGGGAGGGTACCTGCAGTTCCAGGTAGAGCCCACACTTATTTTTCAGCCCTCTTAGTGGGAAGCAAAACTTCTCCGCTCCTGCCAAGCCAAGTGTTCTCACCCAGGAGTTCACAACCTGTAGCTAAAATAAAGTTCCTATGTCCCCAAGGGTCTCAGCTAGGGACACCATATGTTTAAAACATTTTGAGGTCCCTTGGAACATCACCAACTCTGGCAGAGCATCTTGAGTATCTCACGCAATCCACTGCCCTGATCCCACGCAACACCTTTACCCCAAGCCACACTTAAAGCATCCTTTATGATGATTATTAATTATTCACACTGCAATGTTGCAGGGAGGTTGATTAACGGTGCCTGAGTTGCCATCATCATAATTTGTTTTTCTATCAACTCTTTATCATCTTGAAAGAATCATCGGGGCCCAGACAGCTCCTCTACAGCAGTGCTCAGCCAAGATTAAATTGCTTCTGGCTGTGGGCTGACAAGACATAAATAGCCTCAAGAGCCCAGTGTTTAGTTCGGGGAGGACAGCCCGGGCTGGGAGCCAGCAGGGACCTCCAGGCATGGCACTGAGGGGGCTCCTCCATCCCAACAGCCCTTGCCCACAGCTGGAGATCATGGCTGCATTTTCCCCCTGGCAGAAGGTCGGTGTTCACAGGATGCTACTTGAATTTCAATTTCTCTGATGTGTTGGACAGCACAAGATGGGATGTGAGTGTGTGGGGCTGTACACCTGCAGTGTTCACCTCCTCAACCCCAAACACAAGCCCTGCCAATGCTCCCTGGGATGATGCCCCGCTGCTCTGTAAGAGAAGACTCCAGCTCCTGCCCTACCATGGAAGGACTAGGACCCTCCTTGTCCTTCATAGCAAGCCCCACAAGTCCCCCAGCCCCAGCTAAAGCCAGGAGTGATGCTGCCATGGGAGCAGGAATCCACTCCTCTATGGTGGGAATGCTAGCAGCCCTGAGCTCCTCCCTGACCCAGGCAATTTATGAGCAGCTGTTGGGAATGTGTCAGCTTTATCCTCCTCCTGAGACTTCATAAAATAATAGTAGGATCCATGAGTGAAGATGGACTGGGGCTGCTGTGAGTTTTCCTACGTGATGTCTCCCCAGGCTCCTTTCAAGTCTCTTTACGGCAGCTAAACATCAGCAAGCAACTTCCCCTCCCTGGCAGAAGAAAGGGGGGGGTGTGGTGTGTGAAAAAGTGCCTCCTGACTTTAAACAAGCAGCAGGATCATCCCACAGGTTACACCTCCAGTGCTGTGCCACCAGGGGTCTGAACACAAGGAAGGGCTGGAGCATGGCCAGGGCATCCCAGAGCCAGGTCAGCCTGAGGATGCTGGGTCGCCAGGTATCCCCTGGGCCATCCTAGCAGATCCAGCCACCTCTCAGGGATCTGGGATGCAAGAGCACACCAAGAGCCCCCGGGACACTGCAGAACGTCTCCTGATAACAGGGGCAACCAGCCAGCTAACGGCTGATTGGCTCTGTCGTGGGCAGCGAGAAAGCACACGCCTCTGGACATGGTGGAACTTGGATAGGGATGGGATTTTACACATCATCAGGCAGCAAAATGGGGTGAAATATGAACTTACAGGCCACGAGCAGCCCAGCAAGGACTTAGTGGCTGATGGGCGAGTGGATCAGCTGCTTCGCCCAGACCAGCCTTCTCCCAACATGCTGTGCAAAAGACAATTTAGCGTCCTGAATTCAGGGTTTTCTGAGGGGTGGGAGATGTGTTGCATCCTGGATGCACCATGCCCTGCTGTCCCCATGTCCCCAGGCTCCGTGTCAGTCCCTGCAAACCCAGAGTGTACAGCGTGACATCCCACATCTGTATGGGTTTGCACTCCCCCCCACCAAGCATCATGGGTCCTTGTCTGTCTGCCCTGCTCTCCAAAGCAACTGGAGCCTTGGCGCTAATCAGATTTGAGGCTGTGAAATCTCATTTGAGGCTCTATTAATGCATAGCTGGCATGACACAGGCCCCGGCCTGTCTCCAATGAGCAAAACAAGGAAAGCAATCTAGCCGGGAAAAATGCATCACCCGGAACAAGCTCAAGGGAGCCAGCCAAACACAATTACAGTTAAAAGGAAGATTAAAACAGTATCAGCACTCTTCTTCCTCTGACCCCTGCTCCCACCCATGGGAGAGGACCACAGAGCTGCATGGATGGGCATCCCCAGCACTGTGGTCCTTCAAGCAGGGCTGGGAGCTGGTGTTTGCAGGATGCAATTGCAGCAGGATGCTGCCCCTTCAAAGCAAAGGGCTTTTTCCTGATGCCATGATCTCCCTGCATCGGTGGAAGGCACATGGGCTCATCCACAGTTTGCTGATGCAGCACAGGGAGGTGTTATCCTGCTGGGTCCAGACGTAGATGCTTCCTCCCTCTTTGCTCAGACATTGCTGAGGTTTTGCTCCCCAATGCCTTGGAGCTGCTTAGCATGGGATGGGAGGAGAACACAGCCTCCCTATAATGACACCTACAATTAGCATCTGATAGAGAAGCCTTTGCCCTTGAAAAATAGCCTCTAGGATGACACAGAGGTAGGTGCACGAGGCAAGAAACAACCATCAGCTTTCTAAATGAAAGGAGCCAGCATGCACATGGTTTCCATTTCTAGGAGCTAAGCAAACGTATCCTCCCCCCTGCAAAGGCTCTAAACTCTGGCAAGTGCTGCTCAAAACACAGCCCTAAGATAAACAGCCATATGGTTGGAGAACTTCAGCTCCACCGACGGCCTGAGGCAGCCCGAGCTTGTTTTTGAAGCAAACCCAATTGTATTACAAGGGGTATTTCCCAACACCTTCCCGCAGCAGGTTCAAACCGCCCTCTAAGGAAAAACACCCAGGCAGTTAAAGCCCTTTAGTAGATCCCCAGAGAAACAAAAGCGAGAGGAAGAAAAGCGATGCAGGAAAGCAAACACTGTTTTATTCATTCTGCCAGTCTCAGCCCTCCCCACCACTCCAGTAACCCTCATTGCTGCGGGCAGACACCACAGCTCTGCTCCCATTTCCAAGCCAGCAGCAAGGACAGGGGGATTTTTCCCTTGGATTCGGGCTGAGCTTGATATATTCTTCTTATTTTGATTTTTAAGCAAGTTGTTTCCTCGAGGGGACCCTGCGGGAGCTCATTAGAGATCACAGGGCAGTTTCAGGGTGCCAGGAGGGAGGATGCTTTTCCCCATTACCATGCAGGGATGCTGACTCCGAGCCGATTTCCCTGTGAAGCCCCATTGCCACCGGCCAGGAATCCCTTTGGGCTAAAAATTGCCAAATTCATTTTCCTTCCATTTATGTAGAAAACTCCCAATTCACCTGTCAAATAATTAAATGGGCCAGCAGCCCAGCACCGCCTCATCTGCTCCATTAGGAGAGTTTTACACTTTCTATATTTATCAGTGGCACCAGTGCAATTTCCTCCCCCCACCTCTTAAAATGGAGCAATTTTCTCTTTTTAACCCCATTTGCTTTTCTCATCAAGGCAGTTATTTGACACTTAAAGGGACATGATGACTTAAATTGCAGGAATTAGAGCTAGCAGCCGCTCCTCCTGCCTGTGTTTCCTCCAAGCATCCAAAGAGTTTGTGCTTTACAGACAAGCAAATCAAGAAGCAGCTTGGAAAATCTCTTGAGGATCAGTCTTCTCCATCTGAGAACATTTTTCTCCATTTTAGCTAAGAAAATGTGAATTGCCTCTCTGCACCGGCCCATTTCCATGCCTGATCTCCACCCAGGCAGGGAGAAGCATGAGGAGAATGGGACTTTTGGACCAAGCTGGGCAGCCTCAGCTCCCCAGCATTATGATAAGGGTTATAATTGCCTTGCAATGTATCACTAGAACATACGTTCTCACACCCCACAAAAAAAAAATCTTTCAGTAAACCAGAGCTATGCAAGCAGCACTCCAAAGCCATTTGCCTCAGGTCCCCTTTTGCTCCCTTTTCCCTCAGGCACGGAGCAGGGATGATCAAGGGATGCTGAGAGCCAGGGCGCTGCTGGAGGAAGGCAAAGTCCCCAGTGAACCCATCAAGGCATGCTCCTCCCTGGGCTGACAGCTTTTCAAAGCCCTACAAATTGCTCGCTGGAGTGGTGTTATTCATCTTGCCCAGTCCCGGGGCGAGCCCTGCCGGCAAAGTTTGTTTTTCAGCCTCATTGGACTTTCAGTGAGTTGAGGCAGCTCCAGCCCCTCTCCCCAGTGTCAGGGCAGCAGGCTAGGGAGAAGGGCTGGCCCCCTGCCACCCTTCCTGTGACGGCTGCTGTCATCAGGATGAGTGATGGATGAGCTAGCCCGGGGACAGACGGGAGACACACGCCATCCATCACCGCTAACAGAGACCTCTGCCTCAGCCCTGCTGCTCTGGTGATGGGAGGACAGGGGCTTTTATCCACCATCATCGCTCAGTGAGATGGGGCACATTGCAAGGGCATCCGCATCCCCATGCAAGTATCCTTGACCTGCCCCTGCAACCCTGCTCCCCCTACCACTGCAGACAGACAGAAATGCAATATCTCAGCCCACAACCATCCTCCAGCCCCTCAGCACACCCAGATGGTTGAGCCAGTCTTGCAAACGGTTCTGGGTTTGATTTGAAGCATCCAGGAGAAGCCAGGGCTGGGCTCTGCTCCCCACCAAAATGCAGCAGGCTAATTCAGTTCATGGCCTGTCATCCACATCTGACCGGTGGGGAAAGGACTCCTGAGATACTCCAAGCATGCATTAAGGAAGCCCCAGCCTGAAACTCCCCAAAAAGGGGCCAAAATTAGTCCAGCTGTGGCTCAGGCTCTCCCATGTCTCTGTGCCTGAAATGTACCTGGTGCTAGAGGAGCCACTGCTTTACTTTCTGTATCCTGCTTAAAAAATAAAGGTGATCCTTATTCCTGGAGAACTTCTTTGCTCGTCCCTGTGATTTATGTTATACCAAGACACTTGGCACCCGCGCATGCTTTGCTAGGGAAGCTGTTTATCTCCATGGGGAATCTAAAGGGATAAAGCACAGCGTAAGTGGAGCCAGGAGCTGATTTGGTCCCATTTTTCAGACCTGTTGAAGCTCCATAAGTCACAGCTAGCCTTGCACACATGGATGGGCTGTGCTTACCATGGGAAGCACCAGCTGCGTCTCACCCAACTGCCTGATACCCCTGCACTCTTGCAACCTGGTAAACAGGCAAGACCAAGCAGGAACACAAGCTGTGTGCAAACCCATTTGTTTGATGCAGAAAGGCTGTGAGTCCTTGTACCCTGACAGCAACAGATTGCTGTTTTGGGATGGGCGCCTCACTGCCAGCTGGTCCAGGGAGACTGGAAACAAACCATCTTCTGTGGGCTTGCAACCAAGTCCAACTGCCAAGGAGATCTCCAAAAGCTGGCTCCTTCCCCCCAGCACCACGTAGACCTACTGGAAGGGAAATCGGAATGGTTCCCAGAGAAAGAGACTGACTTTGCTGACCTGGGGGCTGATTCCCCTTAACTGAGCCCTGTGCTCTGCTGCAAAGTCCCCCAGGGTACTGGTGAGCCCAGTCACCTCTCCTCCATCCCTGCCAGGCTGGGGACAAAGGTATCCCTCGGGCTGACAGCTCCAAGGCTCAACCTCAGCCATCCCAGTGACAGAGAGATCATCCATGACATGTTATCAGCCTGCTCCATGCTGTGCCCAGGTCCTGGGACAATTAGGGAGCCGTCTGGCTCCGCAACATGTGCAAGGCATTTGAACAGCCAGCAGAGCCTCCCGCTTCGTGCCTAGGAATACATTATCCGCAGGTTGCGGTGAGATGAGAAAATCATTATCCCTGTGCCTTGGCCTTTTGGGTGGAACTCAGTACCCATCCATCACCCCCACCATCCTGCAGATGAGATTCTCAGCACGGAGGCAGACTCAGGGTGCTGGTATCCTGCTGGGATGTGCCACATGTCTTTGCCATTTGGGAAAGCAAAACAGATGGTCACAATAACTCAGCATCCAGATTTCTCAGGACACCGGTTTGAGAAGCAGCCCTGCGATGGGACCCTTTACCCCTCACCCCTCACCCCTCTGAAATTACCCTTCTTCATGCCCCAGCATTACTGATTCCCCAAATTATTGATCACCCAAATCTTATCCGATTTTAGGAACATATTTAGGCTCTCAAACCTCAGTTTAGGGTTCAACTTCATTATGCACTGCAGGATCAACATTTGATGCTTCAAGAAGCTCAGGTTTGGACCACGAAGAGCCAAACCAGCTCCAAACTGACAAGCAGCTCCCATAGTTTCAGCTTCCTGGGCTGCAGCATCCCAGAAGTGCTTTTGGAGATTAAAACTCCCTTCCAGCTCCACCTGGTCCATCCCCCTTCCCCATAACCCAGCACAGCTCAACCAACCTCCAACACATTTTCCATCACTCCAGCCCCCCCAGGAGGGTGGGGAGCCACTATCCTCCCTCCTCTCAGCTTTTAATTTTTGAATAAAAACCATCCTGGCAAATACTTGCTGGGTGACATCAGCAGCAGGTGATTTATTGCATTCCCTCCAGGGGCCCAGGAACAAAATTGTATTTGCTAATGCCTTGCCTTACGCCCCTGGCCTGGCTCCGCAGCATCCAGCTCTGCATCCCAGCTGATTGCTATCGATTTCTGCAGCTCGAAAGAGTTTATGTCTAGACATTTGTTGAGCAAACTCAATCAGGTCTTGCTAATAAGCATTTCTGACCAGTAAATTTTCAGCTGATCAGGGTGGGGATAGCACACCCTCTTGAAAATCAAGAGAGGCCAAGTGCTACGAAAGGCGAGGAGTTGCTCCAGGGTGCTGAGGGTTTGCAATGCTCAGCATCCTGCCTTGCAGTGCAAGGAGGCGGCAGCTGCTGTGGAGAGGGTCTGAGCAGCTCAGCAGGGCTCGAGCACCCTGTAACTCCAGGGAAATACATGGATCAAATGCTCCAGAGCCATCAGCAACACATTTATCCTGTACATGGAAAGAGCTGAGGCCTGAAGGTGGCCTGCAGCACTACAGAAGCAGACAGTCCCCTTGCAGGTCACACTGCAGGGGAGAGGGATGCCAACACAGTTTTTACCCTACAGCCACACCAACGTAGTCACCAGGAACAAGAAGCACGTCCAGCATTTAGAACATCCTGGTGAAGGCACTGTGGGCAAAAGCCACCGCCTGTGGAGTTCCTTGTCACCTCTCCACCACAGAAACCCTTAGCTGGGGGGGCTGAGTAAGGGCTTCTAGCCCCAACCCTGAGCCAGCAGCATTTTCTGGTGGTCCAGAGGCTGCAGAAGACCTTGCCATCAAGCCCACCATCCCAAGCTCTCCCACCAGCCCAGCTGGAGGACACAAGGGACGCCCTGGAAGGAGAAGAGAGCCCAGAGGGTGCCTGGGGAGGGTTCACAAGATCAATGCCTTCTCCAGTGCTGTAATCCAGCTTTCTCAAGCAATGTTTTCACAGGTGTACAAGACACCTCTGAGAGCAACACAGACAACATCTTCATCAACGGACATGTTATTCTTAGAGCGAGTTGCAGGAAATGGAGTCCCTGGGGTAAAGGTTGTCTTTTTCCTTTATTTGGACAGCTTTTAACATAACTGAGGAAAGAGAAATGCAGCCTCTCAGACTGCGTTAGCCCTGCCCTATGGTTTCTGCAGTCTTTAGAAGTCTAGATTTGAGCTGCAAGATGAAATATTTAAGATGTGTCAGCCCCAGATGCCTGCAGTTGGCATTTTAAGAGCTTCTAGGTGAAGCACCATGCATGCTGAGGTGTGTGTGCATCCCTGCAGTGGGGAGTTGATGGCTCCTTGAGCCCTTTTGCTTTGGGAGACTCATCACAAAGGCGTTTGCTGGATGTTGCAGAGCCTCTGAGAGATGCTGGTGCTGAGGGTGGTATGAGCCATGCTGGCTGCTCCCATGTGTTGCTGACCCCCATTGGACTATCCTGCTCCTCCTGCACCCATAGGTTGCTTGGTGGACCTCCTGCTGATGGAACCGGGCAGCCAAACCCATAGCTGCATTTTGGTTTGTCTCTAAGGTAAGTTTTTAGCTGGGTTTGCTCATGGAAGTGGCTCTCCATGGGGTCAGGCAAGCCAGAGGAGGGGAATAGGATGAGCCTGTGGAGCAGTGCTTGGCTGTTAGATCAGCTCCCAAAAGGGATAGAGGGCATTTACCTAATGCCTGGTAACTTTACAGGCAAGCCAAGGCAGAAACTGCCCCATGATGTAGTGTCTCTACAAAACAAGCAGTTGTAATAGTTCTTAGCATGTGTAGCTTGGAGATGTGCATTTGCAGCCTGCCTGGGAGCTTGCTGCACTTTGGGCACCAAGGAATCATCCTGGAGCTGCTGCAGCAAGGGCTGGGAACGCCCTGAGAGTCATGGCTGGGCTGCAGAAGGGAAATTGGGGCTTGTGGGGTGCCTGCATGAGGCTCAGGAGCCTTTAGGGGTGATGTTCTGAGTCAAAGCTGGCTGCAAAGGGGTCTTGGTCCAGGTCTGCTCTCCTCCAGATCACTATTACATGGGCTGCTCTTTCCTTTAAAGGAGAATGTGATTCTGGCTGGTGCAACTGGAGCTGAGCTCCCTGCCTTCTAAACCTGCTACTGAGCCAGCTGAGCATCCAGAGGTTAGTCCCACCATGGATATTTCAGGAATGACATCAAGGGGGTTGATAGTCTGGGGTGGGCAGGAGCTGGAACGGCACAGTCTGATCCTCACAAGGAACCCCCTGCCCTGTCATCTCGTTCCCCCATCGCTGATGAGAATAGCACGTTCACATAGCTTTCGGGATGTTTCCAGTGAAATGTGAGCTGGAGCTGGGCTAGCAGATGGCCTTTCTCTAAGACAGCTCTGCATTCCATATAAAAAGCCACATTCCAGTCTCTTCATGCTGGTGCAAGCTTGAAACAACAAGATTATCTTCAGGGGGAGTGGGTTGAGGGAATAAAACAGCATCTGAGACCCTGGGACATGAAACTCTTGCTTTCTTCTCTAGTATGGGAGCAGCCCAGGGATTTGCAAGGCAGCCAGCTGAGATCTGTACTTGAAATCACTGCCTCAAAGAATCTCTTTGGCAGGGTGCATGGGTTATGGATGGTCTCAGTGAAAATAAATCCTGGTCTCCCACACCTTTCTAATGTTTCCAGGGAGGATGATTGTACCTCCTGGTCCTTCCTCAGTTTCTGTTTGGGAAAGAAAAATACAGGTTGGGATCTTGCCTTGAAGCACTGATCCCAAACACAACCTTGGCTGATGCATTTAACCTTCTGCCATGGTGATGATGCTGTGGAGGTCAGGATGAGAATAGGAGGGAAATGGGTCATAATTCAGGGGGGTTTGGGCACTGAGTTGGGTTTAAAGCAGAAGAAAAGTGTGCTCTGCGTGGTACTAAGCTTGAGCTGGAGAAATGGGGAGTGAGGGGTGGGGCATTCCCCTGAGAGTCAAGCTTGTCCAGAAGAGTGCTTATGTCTCCAGGGTGCTTGGATATGCTGATGGCTGGATTGCTTCCCTGAGCGGGATGAAAACATGAATGCTTTTAATGTTGTTGGAGGAATTGGTGGTTCTTTTCCCTGATGGCTGGAGGCTACTCAGTGCTCCCAAAGCAGAGTTGTTTTGGAGCAAGGTGGTTTCTACCAACTGAGAGACCAGGGATGGATTGAATTGAGTGTGTGATGCTGATCCAAGTCGTTTCACCTACAAAACCATGGAAATCCGAGCTGCTAGTCCCTTATGGAGATGTTACTGTTGTGCAGCTGGGACTTGCTCTTGCCCTTTGCACCCCCATACCATGGAGGGGACCCTGTGCTACTGAGATGGGCTCTCCTTCCCTGGGCCACAGGAGCAGGAGGAATTATGGTGATCAACTTGGTGTCTGTGTGAAGGATCTCATCCTGGTCTTCAGCTCCCAAATGCTTCTGAAAGTTTCCTCTGCCTCAGTTAAAACCCTGCCACGCTCTAATGCTGGGAAACGGGAACTATTTCATCCTTAACTAGCCTGCTTAATTTCCTTCTCACCCTTCTGCAAACACATTACAGAGCCACTGCTAATGACAGCAGCATCAAAGACTAATTTTCCCATAATATAATCTGAGGCACAGTTCATTCATGCAGCATTTTCCCAGCTGTACCAGAGGTGCATGTGCAGGTCTGGAGGTCCCACCTCCATTGTGTTAACATGGCATCAGGCCCAGCCAAACCTGGGGCTGAGACCCTCCCCTACTCTTCCAAAAATAAATACCAATTATCCATGGCTCTATTGGGAATGAAGTTGATTCATAGGACAGTGTGAGGTATATTTATTTTGGCAGCCTGTGGATTTTTGTTCTGTAAAAATGAAAGGTGGCCTTTGGCTGGAGCTCTGCCTGTGTAATGAGCTCAAGATTTGGGTCTGGAAAGCTATGTAATAGAGATGAGAACTGGGTGTTTTGGCCAAAGTTGGGTTCCTGCAGTCCTTAGCTCTGTTCGTCCATGTAAGAGTCCTGTCCCTAAGGGAAAGGATCCCCATGGCCACAGTGATCTGCCCATGGCTGCTGGGTTGCACTTGAATCTCCTTGCCCCTGCTCTGGCACCTTATCTGGTTTTAAAGATAAAACAGGCTCAGAGCATCAACATATATAAGGAGAGGACACTTATCCAGGACCAGAAAATGGATTTAGGAGAGAGCTTATTAACTGGGGCAGAAGCCAAGAATGGATGTAGTGAGGGGCTTGTGGTGTCAGAGGGCAGCTGCTGCTCAGGACTAGGAGAGGTGTAAGGAGCAGGAAAACTATCCCATCTCCATGCTTATCCAGCACAAGCAGCAGCAGCTGGGGATGTCAGTGAGCTCCTGGTTCACCTGCACCTTGCAGGGCTCTTCCCAGCCTGGTCCCTGCTGCCTGCACTGCCGATGCCTGGGAAGAGGGCAGCAAACCTTGGCAAGGTGTGCCATCAGAGCCTGGGTGGGAACTGCTCATCCGAGGGTTGCAGCTGGTTTCCCAACAGCCATTTTTGAGTAGAAAATGCCAACCTGCTGAAACACCAACTTTTTACTTGACATTAGAGTGCCTTGAGATGCTTTTGATAGTAACAAAACACTCCAGGGCTGTTGTGCATCTATATAACCATCACTTTAAGATTAGGATGGATGCCACTGGAATATTTTAACCTCGGGGAGAAGGGAGGAAAAGCCCTGTGACTCTGAATTTCAGCCTTTTCCCAGTCCCTCGGCTCTGCCAGGAAGCACCTTCGGGAACTGACAGCAGCGTTTCTGATTTAAAAACAACCCCAGGGAGGGGAGAAGAAGCCTGCAGGTCATTTTGTTCTGCATTGCCACAAAGTTTTTGGCTAAAAATTAAGCTAAATCTTCAACTTTGACTAATTTTCCTTTGCTTCACTTGCTGTCACGTGTGCTGTCTCCTGGACTAAACATAGCTGGTAGGAAGGATGTGCTGGCCAAGGAGTGGATGGATAAGGGCAGTGTGGCAAAGCTGCCTGTTCCTCCTGGCTGCCTCCACCCACTGGGATAAAGCATCCCCCAGTTTGCACCCCAAGATGTTTTGCATCCCTTTCTCACCTCCTCTGGGCTGGTTCTCACTGCTGTGGGACTGTCACTCTGCACCCATGGCACTTGTTCTGTGAGCCCTGGGCAGGATCTCGCCATCTCTGAGGAGCTGTGGGGATGATGCCCAAACCAGGGACACTTGTCCCCAAGCTTGCACCAAACCAAAGCTTTCCTTCCCTTTTCCCACCCGTCCCAAGTCACATTGAGTGGGGGCAAAACTAAATAAATCTTCAATATTTGGGTAAAGGATTGGACTCAATTGATTTACATGAGTAAGGAGATGGCCCTTTGATTCACCCCAGGAGGAAGCAGAGGGGTTTGCATCCTGTGGGGGGACACACAGCAGCATCTTGGTCCCTGGGCTTTCACCTAAATTTTGGTGGGGGGTGGGGTTGGGGGGAAGCAGGGGGGCACAGAGGGAGCAGCTAAAACCCAGCTGAGCCGGCAGAAAGCTGGGGGAGAGGGGGGCTGGGTTGAGCTGCCTCCTCTCCCGAAAAGCTCTGCCTAATCAAAGGGAAAACGGAGCACGGGGTTGGTTGTTTTTAATTTTCTAAACCCCAGGGTGGCCCCCAGCCAAGGCCTCCTGGCGATGGAGGGGATAAAGTTCCCTGAGCCACCGCGAGCCTCCGCTTGCTTGCCGGTGCTCTGAACTTTGCCTTTAAGCTTTCATGGCTGCATCCGCACCGGGCTCCTGTGAGTGGATGCTTTAGACCCTGCTTAGCAAGGTCACACTTCTCCTGAGACCCCCATCAAGCCAAGCCTCCGGGTGCCTTGCAAGGAGGTCGCTGGTTGGAAGAAGGTAACTTTTTTTGGTTGTCTTTCCTATTTCGCGCCCCCTCCCCCTCCCCCCCCCCCCCCCCCCCCCCCCCGTTTTGTCTCACTTCTTGCAAACTTGGCATCGCAGGGGAAGCTGCGATGGGGAAGTTATTGAACCCGTGGAGTTGGTTGCTCCAGGTTGTAATAGCAAGCTTCAATCTGCAGCCTGTTTGCTTATGGTGGGGCAAATCCTGCTCTTAGGGTGCAGCAACCCCAAAAAATCCAAGCTCTGCCCTTAAGCAGGGATTTCACCTCCCTCTTGGGAAGCAATCCTGGGGAGGGCTTTTCCTGGGAGATGTTCACTCCTACCCATCATCAGAGGAGCTGAGATTATGGGGTGCTCTGCCCTGAACCCCCCCAGCAGCACTTTCCATGCTGGTGTATGACTTTGTCAGCAGGTTTCAGTGCAATCCTGTAAACTGACTTTTCCCCTTTGCTGGCTTGTGGAGGGGCTTTGTGTGCAGCAGGTGCTGCTGCCTTTGCTTTGAAATTAAGTCGGGGGGAGGTCAGGAGCCTAAAAATAACCTTAAACAGCCCCCTTGGCTTAAATATTTAAGCTGCCTTTCCTTTAAAATGCAAAAGGGGCTTCTCCTTTGGCTTTCTGATGTGTTTATGATCTCTCCAGTGGATTTATTATCTGCAGGCTCCAGCTTCGCAGAGGAAAAGATTTGTGAAGAGCTGGAAAGGCTCCTGGGCTCTCACCAGGGTGGTGGAGGTTGGGGTGCGGGAGCGACTTGGGGAAGAAGAGGGTTGAGTTGGATGAGAACTGGCCTCACCATGTCTGAGCTGGGAGGAAGATGGGAAGAAAAACTCCCTTTGGACCTTTTCCTGCCACAGGCAGGGGCTTTCCCAAGCAGATGGGGAGAGCTGTGGGCTGGAGTGCAGCAAGTTCACCAGCCACCAGGCTTCCCACATCAGCTCATCAGTGCAATGAGTTCGGTGTCTTCAGTCCCCTGGGGCTGAGCCTGTCCTGGGCAAAAAGTGGGCAGTGACTTCCCAGAGGTCCCAGCCTCTGGCTAGATGGTCTGGGGTGTGCATGGGATCTTTGGCACATATGTTTGAGGCACTTGGGAACAGCATGAGATCTTCACACTGGAAAGAGCTCTGCTTTTCCAGAAAGATGATCAAAGTCTTCAAAAAAAGCATTGGGCAAGGGCTGGCTGGGGTGTCTTTGGTGCTTGGAGGGCTCTGAAGTCAATGGTGGAGGGAAGGGCTGGGACCAATTATCCCCTTGCCCTTCTCAGCTGAGAACAAGTGGCTGCAAACCAACCTTTCTCATCTCCTTTTGGGGTTGGGACACTGAGTTTGGTGGACTTTGGGGGCTGAGGTCGGCTGTCTTGGCTTGTGCGGATGTGAGACCGGGCTTTGCCTCTCCGAGCATTGGCAGAAGCCACTAAATCCACTTTTGGGAATCAGCATCTCATGAGCTGGGTCACCAGCTCCTCTCTTTGCTGATATTCTCCAAAGCCACCCCTGTCTTACCTGGCTTGGCAGGGACCAGGCCAGCAAGCACCAGCATGGCTCCTGAATGGCAATTGAATTAGAGGAGATTTCACTTAAACAACTCTTCGCCCCCCCCTCCCCGGCCCAAGGGCTCCCTGAACAATTGTGAAATGAGATCTTTATCATTTTTATTAAAAGCTGTACACAAGGCATCACCATTAGGCTGGATGGGAGGAGGGAAGGGGGGGTAATTCCCTTACGGCTCCCCTCTTCTCCTCGCCCCCAGTTTAATTCATAGTGGTAGGATGCAAAAGCTCCCCAGAGAGTGATGGATAGTGGGAAATGAAGAATATGAAGGAGCTTTATTGAACCCATCAATCTCTGGCAAGGCTGCTGTGATCAAAGGCCCAGGCTGTTTCGGCAAAGGTTATGCAGAGGAGCAAAGAGATCAGGTTTCGGGGAAACACAGGGCATGGAGGGGCTGTGAAGCCGGTGAGCTCCTAGCTTGGCCCCAGCTAGAGGATCCAGCACCCACTGAGCAGAGAGGAGAGCAGTGGCCTTGCCCTGGCTGGGGATGCTGGTTCCATTGAGGTTTTGGCATACCTGCCTTTCTTTCTCCAGGACACCGAGATTTGCAGCCTGGGCAGGAATAGGGGGGTGGGGGTGGGGGTGTAACTCTTCCTTGTGCCACAGTGAGCCTGAAGAACCTCATCACATTCTTCTCCCCAGCTGAAATGTCCATCCCCAGTGAGGTCTCTCCTCCAGCACAGCACCAGCCCTGTTGGCTGGGGCAATAAGAGACCCATTGCAGTCCAGGCTTGGATGTCCCTGCGTCACACCATCACTCACCTGGCCTTGTGCTGCTCTGGCTTGACTGGTGGGGTCCAGCAGATGGGTTGGAGTCTCTGAAGCACCTCCTGATTTCTCCAGACCATTCATGGACAGTGACCAAGATGTTGCTTCTCTGCTTTGTGGACCACAACAGAGGTCCTTCCCCTGGAATGAGACAGCATCCATCTTATGAAGATGGGTGGGCTGGGCTGGAGGATTTGAAGATGACCTGCTGCTGAGGCAGTGTGGACCCATGTTGGTCCCATACCCAGCCAAGACAGGCAACAAACTCCATGGTCTTGGTGTGCATGATACGCTGAGCAAGCATGTGCTGGAAGGGGAGGTGACACACTACCTGGGGAGCTTGTCAGCTTGACCTTGTGATGTTGCTGCCTGGTATGGATTCAGGCTGTAGCTTGCCTGGCTGGGCTCCCTGAGGGCTGTACATGCCTCTCACTGAGCCTTTCTCTCCTTTCCTTCCTGTTTTTCTGTGGCTGCCGTGTTCCTGGGTAGCAGAAAATCAGGGCATTGGCAAGGTGGCATCTGCTGGCTCATTTGGAGGTGGGTCATATGGGGCAATGCTGCCTGGCTGGGCTGGTGGGCAGCTAGATCTTGATTTCTGCTGCTTGCCCTTCCTTCAAGTGACCCCACGGGGTGGTGAGAGGGGCATGTGACCTTTTAGAGATGGTCCTTCATCTGAACACTGCTTAATAGGGGAAACAGCATCCCAGGAGGGATGCTGCCCATGCCAGGTCTGGCATGGCTTCTTTTACTTGCCTAAACCCTGTTCCCAACTTTCAAAGGCAGATGCCACTGTCCTGCCACCCTTCAGTGATCCCACAGGAGTGGAAAGGGGCTTCCAGATGCGTGTGTGCACTGCCATGAACTTTACAGGCTCCTTCAACCTCTTTACAGAGTGCTACATTCCTGGGAGGTGAGGTCAGAGCCACTTCCCTGCACAGGCAAAACCAAGGGATGGCTGGAGAGTCGATGCCTTGAGGCAGGGACATGCGCTGGGTGGGTTGCGGATGGGGTCTGTGGTCTGACTGAGCTGGATGTTCGCCTGGGGCTGGCAGGGTCTGTCCTTCCTCTGCTGGAGGCGGCACTGGTGCACCCTGACATGGATTAAATGCCAGGGTGGGGGTGGACCTGCTTTCTAGCTGAGATTTGGCCCTCTGGGAAGGGAGGTGAAGGTCCCAGGTGTCATGTCCTGACCTAGAGGGAGTCCCTGGAGGGGACCCAAAACCTGGCTGGTGACATGATATCCAGTGGAGCATCAGGCTGTGGGACAACATGGCCATCATGGCGAGTGCCACTTTTCCGTCCAGAGACAGGGCTGCCTGGAGGGCCACAGCCTTGATTTGGGGAATCTCTTTGAAGCTGGCATGCTATATCCATCACAGTCCCTGCTGAATACCAGCTGTACAAACAGCTGCCTGGAGCAAAGCTGCTGGCTCAGTTGTCTGTCTCCTACACATCCCCTTGGAGCCACTGAGCAGCCTTGGGAGGTTTGGTAATGTCCCCAAACTGTGGGAAGAGGTGTCCCCAGGTTCTGGGCTTGTTTCTGGGGCTTGGAGGCTGCACTGATAATTTCTGCCTGGCATTTGGGGACATCTTTGGGTGCTGTCTTTCCAGTAGCAATGAGGCATGTTGCAGCTTGAGTGATGGAGCTGTGGGACAGCAGTGGAGGGTGTGGGGCTGTCTGTGCCAAAGACATCAAAAAATAAGGGGAAGAAGGAGAAATGAGAGCTTGTTGGGTCTGGCACTGTAACAAATGATTCTTTCTTTTTATTGCTACAGAGGGAGAGAGGCTGAGGTTTCCTCCCAGGGCTGGGGGAGGCTGGATGCTGTGTGGGGCATCTGGTGGCAAAGAGGGACTTTGAGGAGGGCTCCACAGCTGTGGTGAGATCTCCTCCCTGCATTGCCAGCCAGCCTGTGCCACCGAGCCCAAAATTTGACCCTTGCACTGGTTTTTGAGTCATGGGCATAAAAGCTGTTAAACAACCCAAACAAAGGCTCCAAGTCTATCAGCATCCTGTGGCCAGCCAGGAGTGGCTGGGCGATGATTAGGTGCTCCAGTGTTGCGGTGGGGGTGGTCATCCCGTCTCCCTCCCTCTGAGTCCAGATAAAAGCTGGATCCTTGGAGGAACAGCTGGATTTTGAAAGCTCATGGTTCCCTCACCCCAGCTGCAAAAGTGACCTGAGAAGATAAAGCCTTTTGGCTCAGCGCCTCCATCCCTACATTTCAAAGAGCCCAGGAGGACCCACCTTGGGAAAGCCTCGTTGCCTTCTGTCTTCAACTACCTCTCGTCATCTCTCTCCAGCCCACGGAGGGAGGAAGGAGACAGCCATGGCAGCCAATCGCTCTGGTGGGATGCCTGATGCTCTGCTGGACAACAGCTTTGCTGGCACTGATGACCTTGTTTCTGACTGGTACATCTATGAAACCATGGAGCCGGCCGTGCCACAGGATGAGTAAGTGTCCAGCCCTGCTGGCGGGTGCTACATGTCCCCCTGCCCCTGCTGGGGTCACCCTGGGCTGCTGCCAGCCTCCTGCCTGGCTGCTTTATTCCCTTTCTGTAGAGCAATTTCCCCTGAGCAGTAGAGCCAGGATTTATTCCCGGGTGAGTGGGAGGTGATTAAAAAGGCTTGTTTTGGCCCCCTAAAAATGCTTCATTTCTTTAGGGTGTTTCTGGCAAGAGCTGGGGTAAAACCTGCAGCAGGCATCTCTGCTAGTTATGATCCCTTTTGCTTAGCCTTTCCCAAAATGCAAAGTCAAGTGCATGGTGTTAACCTGCTGCCCTGACCCCTCTGAAGCCCCCAGAGCCTTTGCTGGCCTAGAGAGGGCTGCTCTGGATCCATGTTTCTGGGTTTGAAGACATCCTCACAATGCAGCCTTGCAAGTCTGTCTCCTACCTTCATCCCACCCCGGCTCTCTGCAAGCAGCTGTGCAGGTTTTTTCTAGGGGTGAAGAGTCTTGGCAGCACACCCTGATCTACTGGCAGGGAGGCAGGGTTGGGATCCTCGGCTGGGTCCCTGCATGGCACAGCAACCCTGAACAGGTTTTTTACCTACAAAATAGGGCTGAATATCCCTGAATTTGTGTAGATATCTTCCTTTCCCCCCCAAAACTAGTGTACCAGTGGGTCTTGTAAAGCTTATTCCCTCTCCATCCATGATGATCTGCTCTTTAACTAAGTGTAGTCCCAAAAGCAGCACTGTGCTGTGTGAGAACAGGACCCCAGGGCCCACCCTTGCAGCAAGGACCCAGCACTTCATGTCTCCCTAGCTGAGTGCCCTTCCCAAGGACAAGAGAAGTGCTATAGGGAGGGGAAACTGAGGCATGGAGCATCAGGGAAATTTATCCAAGGTGTCCCACAAGGCTCAAAGCTGGACATTCCAAGGCTAATCTGTCAGCATCTATTGTCCCTCTGTTGACTTAGCCCTCTGTGGGTGGGTTTTACATCACTGGGTTGACTGATGCGTAATCCTGAGGGCAAGCAGGAGGAGACCCCAGCAGTGACCAGCCCAAAGGGTTCCTCCTCATTCTTAATCTTTGCATTGTGAAATTACCTTTGAAATCTCCTTACTCAGCTCCGGTTTCCCCAGGCAAAACCCTACCTGCATGACCCACACCTCTGCTAGACATTTTTGGGATATTTTCTGGGTGTCCTCCTTTGCAGCAAGCCATGGTCAGTGAAGGGATGGAGGCAGCACTGGGGGGTTTGCCGATCTGATGGCCCCTGGATGCACTGGATTTAGATGCTTGAAGCCCTGCTGATACCAAAAGAGTTTTGGTATCCCTGTGCTCTCAATCTTCCAGGCAGGTTCCCTGGATTTCCAGACCCTTGATATTTTTGGACAGCAGGAATTTTCTGGTCGATCCAAGGCCAGGTTGGCAGAGAAAAAAAGGCAGAAGTCAGAGCTTTGTTAATGGCAGCTGGTCCTACAAAGCTTTTTCTGGCAGGTTGGTAACAGCCTTGGGCCTATGAGGCCCGAGAAATCCTAATTTCACTGTTAGACCCTTCCCTGCAGATTTGCTCATGGGAGCTCTGCAGCTGGTCTCCTGTCTCTGCCCACCCCACCAGCGCTGTGGGGTTTGGGAGGGCATGAGGGCTTGTGTGGGGTTCCCCCCTGTGAGTTATGGGGCTCAGGAAGTTCCCCCCGTTGCAACTTACAGAGCTCAGGGTGTTCAGCTCCCTGGCACAGGGATTTGCTGCCCCGTATTGGGTGAAGGTGGCTGGGCATGATCACGCCTGGCCTTGGAGAGAGGAGGAGGGCTGCGGCAAAGCAGAGATTAAAGGATGTAATGGACGCCAGAGAATGAATAAATAAAGAAAATCCTGGCACGCCTGCTCGGCTGGCCTTGGCTGCCTGGGGAATGTGGCTCTGGGACACCATCCTGCGCTCACCTACCCCGGACAGCCATCGTCTCAGCTGTCCTCTCAGCTCTGGGGCTGGTCCCTCTCCCATGGAAAAGGTGTCAAAACACCCTACAAGGGGTCTTCAGCCTCCCAGCTGGCATTTAATAAGTGCAATGCCTTAGGCAGCAAGGAGAACTGCTACTTTGCAGGATGCATCTCTTAAAAAGACAAAGCCAGAACAGATACAGGTGTAAAAGAGGTAAAGGGGGGGCTTCATCCTTCTTTTCTGATCTCATGTTCAGCCTTGGCATCCCTGTCCATGCAAGGAGGTCGCCCAGCCCCTGTGACAATCAGCTCAGGGCCATTCCTGGGTGTTATCTCTCTCACTTGATCATAAAATCATCTCATGAGGGTGACTTCATCCCTGATTATTGATGGTTGTGTAACCCAGCTCTTCAGAGGTTTGCCCCTTTCCAGCATCAGACCAAAATCTCTGCTGCCACCGTGTACATGGACATTACCCCAGCATCTTTGCTTTGCCCTTTTAGGACTAAATATAACCACACACAAATTTTTTCCCCCTCTTTCTAGTGGGTTTCTCAGCATGATCCCAGACTGCATCCCCACCATTTCTCCCAGACTGTATCACATCTGCATGGCACCTGTCTCCGTAAGTACCTGCCAAGTCCTGCAGGGTGGGTTATCTGCCCAGACATCGTATTTGCTGTACCCAGCTCAGGTCATGCCCCTCTACTCCCAAATAGCAGGTCTGGGCTCTTCAGCTTGAGTTGGAGCGAGGTTTGAGCTGGAGTGAAGTTTGAGCTGGAGAGAGGTTTGAGCTGGAATGCTCTTACAAGGAAGCGACACATCTCCAGACTTTGTTTCATGCCTATAGTCAATGGAAGGTTTTGATTTATTTTTCATTTTTCCCAGCATGGTCCCTCTGAGGCATTTAGAGCCTGTAACTCATCAGAGCAGGTTGAGAAGTACCTGTCCCTGCTTCAGCCATGGCTGGATTTAGGGTGTTGGATGGAGGCAGTATCTCTGTGGAGGCCTCATCACATAGCAGCATGTCCAAGCCCCCCACCAAGACTTCTCCCACCTCCACACCTCCCCACACTCCTCCCTGTGTATTTATTGCTCCTTTGATTGGGTTTCTGGCAGCTGACTGTGCTCGTGGGCTTGTCCTTGCTGGTGAAACGCAGGCACCTCCACCGGAGCTGCTGGAACAGCGTGCCAGGACTGCTCAGGTACCCTGTCCCTGCACCCCAGCCCCCACGGTTCCTGTCACCCTGCATCCAAGCAGGTGGAGGGATGCTGAGGCACAGCATGGGATAAACCAACTCTGGGGCAGATGATGGTGCCCACGATCTGGTGTCAGGCTCATCCCTTCCTTGGCTTGCAGCCCAGCCAACTTTCTGGAGGAGGAAGGCAACCAAGGGCTGGTGGCTGCGGTGTTTGGCATCCTGTTCTCCTCCCTGTGCGTGCTGGTCTTGGACAGGGACCCTCTGCCACTCATCACCCACCCCTCCCAGGGCACCCGGGGTAAGGCAAGCACCCTCCTGGCCTGTGGGCACCACACCCCTCCCCACCCAGGAGGTGTGCAGCTTTGGGTAGCACCCTGAGCAGCCTGTTCACCCTGGTCCATACTGAGAGCATTGCCTTCTCTTGCCTGTTTTGCTCTCCTTCCTCTCTTCCCACCATCCCATCTAGAGTACTGGAAGATCCTGGCTTTGCTCTACTACCCTGCCTTCTACTACCCCCTAATAGCCTGTGCCACTGTCCGGCACAGGGTCAGCTACCTTGTAGGCTGCCTGCTCTCCTGGTGCCACTGTGTGGTCCACATCTGGCAGAAGGTGGATTGTCCCCAGTCACCAAAGGTATGTGTCGCACTGCCTGGGGTAGGAGTGAGGAGGCTGGTGTGGCCCCGGGTTGGAGGTGGCTTTCTCACCACCTCCTCGACGTGCCACTGCGTCACCTGCCCAGGACCAGAGGCCCAGGCTGGGGTGATCTCCTGTGTGACAGCTCTGCTTCTCCCCAGATATACAGATACTACTCCATGCTCTCTTACATCCCCATCATCCTCTGCCTTGTGCTCTTAAGCCTTTGGTATCCAGCCCTGCTCATCAGGAGCTTCACTGGGCAGGAGGAGACCTTGGATAAGGAGGTAATGAAGATCCGTGGGGTAACTCAGGGGGTGGTAGCATAGGACAACCCCTTGACGGTTTCAGATATTCTCCTCCCCTGCAGCCTATCTGTCTGTCTGGGGGACCAGGATAACTGGGGTGTTCCCAGGGCATGTGTTCCCCACGTCGCTCTGGCACTGGGAGCTGCCTCCCTTCTATCCCTCTGATGGCACAGGTCGTGGCTCTGTTTATCTCACTGGATTTGAAGAGGGAGTGAAAAATCCATCTTTGGAGTAAACTCCTTAGTACAAGAGGCTTAAGGCATCAATGCATCCCATTCAGGCTGGGACTGGGGTCGCCTTGTTTTCCTGGCAGGCTGGATAATCCCCAGTCTTTTGGGAAATATCAGGCTTTGTTGGGAAGAGAGGAGTTAAAACCTACTTCAAAAAAAAAAGCCATCAGTCCAAGTGTGGACTGAAGTGACCCCAGGAGCTGGCTGATGGGGTAAGGGTTTTCAGCTGCCCTACAAGTGTGCCTGGTTTTGGGCTGTGTTGTTGATGGGAACAAGGTAGATTCATTTCTACCTTTTTAGTGCTGGAAGATTTGCTGTCAGCATCGCTCCAACATGTTTGTTATCCAAACAAGGGCTGGGAGCCCATCACCCACATCCCATACAGAGGGTGCTGTGGGGCATCATGCTAGCGATGGGTGGGTGGATGGGGGTAACAGAGCAAGGAGATGGCTGCTGAGTGGCATCCAGATGCTCTGGCCCCTCAAAAGGCAAAGTCACCTCTCCCTGCCCTGAGTGCCCAAGCATGACCCTGTGCTCAAATCAGGCAGCTTATTGCTGCTTTCCTTAAGGTTACAGGGAGAGGTTATTACAAGAAGTACCTAAAGGCTGTCCTGTCCAAACGCCCTCGGAAGGGGAGGTAAGGAATGCACCTTCCCATAGCTCTGCCTGATCAGTGAGCACCTGTGCCAGCCCTGCCTGGCTGCCCACTGCCTGCAACGGAGGCAGAGAGGGTCACTGCTCCCAGGGGATGTGCTTTTTACCCTTTCCTTCCCCTTCCAGCTCCACAAAGACAGACGACAACCTCCTATCAAGGGTCCAGACATTTTTATGCTCCTACATCTATGCTCCTGAAGAAGGTAGGCTGTGGGCAGGCACAGGCTGTGCTCTTGGCTGCAGTAGCAGCTCGGCAAACACACTGCCTCCCCCTCCCCACGGAGAGCAAATGCCTTTCTTGGCTCCTTCCCCAAAGCATCTGTGCCACGGCAGCTGCTGCCCGCCGCACGTGCGACACCTCGGCTTTGCACAAACTGTTGCGGTTTGGGATGGGGAGGTGGACCCCCCCACCACAGGGGCATGGGTGGGCTGAGGCAGTGAGGTTCAGGCATGAATTGTGCTAATATTGCAGCCTGATGCTTGATAAGGCTACGATAAGGGAATAGAACCTACGATAAGTGGATAAAAACCCTAACAGCCCCAGAACTACTCCTCACCTTTTCTGCCCGTGCAAGAAGGGGGGCTGTCCTGGGAGGTAGCACCCCAAGGGACACAGCTCCCCAAGCAGCAGGCACCCAGCTGCTGGGACTCGGTGTTGTGGGTGCATGAGGTTTTGTGGGCTTGTGGTAAAGGAGGATCAGCAGGAAGGAAATCCATCTAGCCAAAGTACAGAGAAACAGCTCCCACCTATACATCGTCACAGGATTTCCCTGGGGAAATCCCAATTAATATTTGACCACCCTGTTCCAGTGCTCTACCCTGGGTGTTTGCTTTGACTGCTGGGTTGGGTGGACCTGCAGCCTGCTCCACTCTTCCCCCATGATCCCATGTCCCAGTTCTTCTCCAATATACCCCTCTGATTCTGCCTTACAGGTTTCCGGATCCCATTGAAGCTCGTCCTGTCCATAACCATGGCCATGATCGCTGTCTACCAGGTGATGCTGATGGTTAAATGCCAAGCACAGCCCCCTCTCTGCCTTCTTGGCTGTGTCCTCCTGAGGCAGAGGTGCCCAGAGGTCATTGCTGTGCCACAATCTTGGCTCCAGGGATGGTATTAGCATGCCTCAAGGTATTACTATCCCTTGGCTCAGCCACAGCAACCGGCCATGTGCTTCCAGAGTTCAGCCAGCCTTAAATCTTTAAGCTAAGGCAATGGCTCAACAGTGGGATGCCATGACCCAGGGCTCACATGACTCTGCTCCCTTGCAGGTTGCCCTGCTGCTTCTGGTAGCCGTTGTTCCTACCATCCAGATTGTGCGAGCGGGGATGACGAAGGACATTGTGGTGTTGTTGGTCCAGTTTGGCTTGGTGCCCTCAGAGAGCCCAGCCGTCCCAGGTGACATGGAGAAGGAGCTCAACACTGTCAAGTACTACCTATGGTCACTAGAAGGTGGGTTCCCAGCCAGCTCTTGCATCCATAGGTGATTTTGGAGGATTTCATAACTTATCAGAGAGATTTCTAACCCAGAGGATGGTCCAGGAAACCAGCTGGTGATGGGGCAGCTTCCAGGGGGACTTAAAACCAGCTGTCACAGCCATGCAGACATGAAAGGCGACTGTGTGATCGTGGTGCTGTGCCAGGCATCTCCAAGCGGCTGCCACGTGCCAAGACGGCAAGGCAGGGAGAGCCGGCAACACCTCGCTGCAGATGCTGCCCTTCGGCTGTGGGCTTTGATATGTGCTGGAATCGAGCAGATGGCCCCCAGCCCCCAGATAATTGAAAGCTCTGGATGGGGTGGTGCACGGAAGGCTGGGGTGCCCCCCTCCCTCCACAGCACTACCTTGGGGTACCACCAGCCAAGAGGAGCCCATTTTATGGCTTTTCCAGAGTCACTAAGCTCCTCTCATCCTCTTTGTTTTCCTGACATCTCTATCCCTCCTTCCCTCCTCTTGCTCTTCCCCCACAACATCCCCTTTTCTGAGACATTCTTCCTAGGCTGTCTCCATCTCACTGCCTGCTCATCATGGCTTGCTCGCTCAATGATTTTTCCAGTGCTGAACTAGCCTAACTGCTTATATTTCCCCTGACTGCTTGGCTTTCCCCTTCCCTTTCAGTGGCTCACCAGCTCATGCCTGCCTGGGAAATGGAGGTGGGTTTCCCTGTATCACAAAGTGGGTAGGGGGGGAAACTGAGGCACAGTGCCCTGCTGGGGGGTACATCCATGCAGGCCCATAACTCAGCCCCTCACAATGTTCCTGAGATACATTTTACAATGAAATCCTGTTGCTGGGGCTGGCTGCAGCCCTGACCCAGCTGCCTCTCCCTGCTCCTCTGCAGTCTGCTACATCTGCTCGCTGGTGCTGTGCTGCCTGCTGACCTGCGCCATGCTCCTGAGGACGCTGGTGATGCACAGGTATGGTGTCCTTACTCCTCTGGCCTTCGCCTTGTTGCCAAGCTGGGATGCAGCTGGTCTCTCTCCCTAGGAACAACCTGAAGGCGCTGTACCAAGGAGCCATGCTGGATGTTTTCTACAAAGCTCATATCCTCCGCCCATCTCGACAAGCCATTGTCTGCTGGATGAGCTTTGCCAGCTTCCAGACTGCTTTTGCCTGCCTGGGTAAAGGGGGTTGTGGGGCAGAAGAGGGCAGATGGGTGATGGACCCCCATTTTTCACAGCCTACCCCCTGGTTTAAGCATCTCTTCCCCCTTTCTTGTCCCACTTTGCAAAGGGATGGCTGTGAGGCTTTTGTTCCTCTTTCCCCAAACACAATCTGTCCTTCTGCAGGGAGAACCATGCTGAACACCAAATGGTAGGGAAGAAAATCAGGGGTGGGGGTGCGATGACTCGTTTTGGCTCAAACCCAAATATTTTGATTTGAAAAGCTGTCACAGCATCTCATGCAAAGGACTGTCTGTCTCCTCTGGTCCTGGTCTTCACATCCCAGGTGCCGCTTGCTGCACATCTTTCCTGGCACGGCCGGATCTCCCTGGCTGGGACAACAGGCCACCCCATAGATGGGTGGAAGACATAAAAGTGGGTAGAAATCCTCAACCCAACATGGTTTGGAGACATTTTAAGGCCTCTTTCTCCCATGGGAGGTGACTCTGGGCAGTGTGTGCGGTGACACGTGCAACACCCAACCATATTGGCACCCTGAGGCTGCACAACAGAGTCAAGCTGAGGGTCCAGGGGAGTGATGGAAAGCCAGGGGGGTACCACCAGGTCTGTTGGTGACCAACCCTCGGGAAAGGGGACCTATTTTGCAAGTAGATTGCAATAGATCAGTGTGGAGGTAGGAGCTGGGGACCACCAGTCCTTGCACCCCTTTTCTAGAAAGGATCAGCTTTCCTTTGGCCACCCAGTGCTTAGTGCATCCCCCAGCAGAGTGGGCTGCATCTCGTCATGCTGCTGTGAATCTACCTCCTCCTTAAAAATCTTGGGTTTCAAGTCATTAAAGCAAAACAACAGAGGAGAAGCACAAGCTCAAGCACAAGGAACCACGGCCGCTGCTGATCTCAGTGTGATTTATGATTAGAAATCAGAGTCGGGTTGATTTTTATGATGAGGCATCATAGTTGCAGCCCTGAGTGATGGCTCTTCTCAGCGGGGATAATGTGGGGAGAGACAAGAAAGGCTGAACTTGTAATTAAATCCTGCGCAGAGCATTGTGTTCAGAGTGGGGGAGTCAGGTAAGGATCTTGCAGGCTTTTTATGGGATTAGAATGAAAGACATACTCAGCAACGAGCATGGGTTTGGGGGATAAGAGCAAGAACAAGAACTGCTTCTCCATCCTCCCCTGCCATGGCTTCTTGTCCCATGTCTTCCTTCCAGGTCTCCTTATCCAGCAAGTGATTTTCTTCATCTGTTCAGTGGGGTTTACCTTCCTTTTTGTTATCCCACTCCAGTCCGGCACAAACACGCCCCTCTTCAAAATCATTCAGAACATGTGGTGAGTGCTCACAGCCCTTGGGGAGGCATACCATGGTCGTGGTGTGTTTTGGGGTACTTTCTCAAGGGGAAGCTCTATCTTCGGCTCTTCCAACTTTCATGGAGGTTTCTGCTACCTGGGATAGCATCTCATGCTTGGGACCCTCCTGGTGTCCAACCTGCCTCTTCCATCCCACCTAGGCCCTTCTGGCTGACCCTGGTTATTGCTGTCATTGTGCAAAATTTGGCAGCTCAATACCAATTCCTGGAGCACCATCCCCTCCAGAAGGAGCTCACCAACAGGTATGGGGATGTGGGGGGGCCTTTGGGGCAGAGGTGTCCCTCCTGTGGTCCAGGACCCTGGGACTGTGTTGGGTTTACATGTGCCCCTGATGTTGTGACATCCTTTGTCCTATGAGCTCAAGGTGGAAAGCCTGTGAGTTTGGGGTGTTTAAGTGGCTCTATGCTCCCAGACAGGTTTCTTTAGATGTTTTAGAGGGCTATGGCCCATTTACAGCCTTGATTTCAGTGTGGTGGAGCTGGTGAGGTCTGTGCCTTGCTCCACCACCCCCATTTGCAAGCCTCAGAGGAAGCCCAGATCCCTCAGGATCAGCTGGTTCAGATGCTGCCAGCAGATGTGGTCCCTCACTCACACATGGTGTCACTGCCTAAGCTGTCTCCTTATGCTGAAGACCAGGGTGACAGATGGATCTAGGTGTCCTGCTCTGTCCATCCAAGGCACTTCCATCACCTCCATCACTTGCCCAGCATTGCAGGGAGGCTGCTGTATGGTCTTCTGGCCACCATGGGAGACGGTGTCCTCCCTCCCAAACTACCATACTTGTGATTTGTCTGGATTCTAAGTCTTCAAGGAGAAATGGAGAGCCAATGCATGCTGGATGCCAAGTTTTGGAGTCCTGATAGTGCACCAGACTGTTTCTTCTCCAAGAGCCCCAAAGGGTGTTTGCTTCTCTCCATGGGATGGAGACACCTCAAACAGGGATCGCGTCTGCTGGGGAGGGAGAGAAGGGTGGGAGCCTTATTTTGGCAGGAGGTTTCTCTGGAAGGGAAGGGGTGTGCTTCCCATCCTGTGGTGTTTGTGTTCCTTACTCCTCCTTATCCACACACAGGCGAGCTCTTTACATAGTCACCTACCTGCTCTTTCCCATCAATGTCCTGGTGGGTGTCCTGGCCGGGGTGTGGAGGATGGTCATTTCTGGCCTTTATAACGCTGTACATTTCTGCCAGCTGGACATCAGCCTACTGAACCGTGGCGTGGAGACCTTTGACCCTGGTAGGACACTGGAGGGTCCCTCTGCAGCACCTCTGTGAGCATGGGGGCCCTTCTCCCACCATCAGGCTCCTGGGGGACATGGCCAGGGGCTCCTGCATCACCTGGAGCTGCTGGGACCAAGCATGGCTTCAGGTCCTCATGCCTTGTGTTCAGAAACAGGCAGGTGGGACAAAAGGAGCAAGTGGCTCCTCCTGATGCCCACTTAGTCCTGCTTTTCCATCCATCCCCAAGGGCAGGTGATGCCCTGCTGGGGACCCCTGGGCTTCACCAGTGGCCAGACCCTGTTCCCATGGGCAGCAGACCCTCATGGCTCCTGCACTAAAGGCAGCGGGGAGGTGATCTCAGCCCTTCCTCTGCTTGTCCTGCTGGGATTCTGGGGGAAGAGTTCATCTCCAGCACTGAAAGCAGAGCAGCTCTGGCAGGGCAGAGACGGACTCTGGCAAACAACCCCCCTTTTTTGCTCCAGGGCAGGAGGGAGGGGGGAACTGTGAAGTTCAGCTCCACCAGAGGTGTTTACTATGGGCTGTGTTCCCCCAGGCTACCACACTTACTGCCACTATCTGAAAATCGAGGTCAGCCAGTCCCACCCAGTGATGAAAGCCTTTTGCTTGCTGCTTCTCCAGCTAGCCAGGCCGGAGGGGTCACCAGGGCTCTGGGCCAGCAACGTGGAAGAAGGTGAGACCTTCCCACCACCAACCAGGTGGATGCAGGGCCATAGCCATGCAAGTTTGCTGCTCCTCTAGAGATGCTGTTGGTGCCCTGGGGTAAAGGGACCTTTGAGGGTTGTGGTTCTGCTGCTCCCTCTACTTTTACACCACCTCCTTTCTTTGGTGTGAGACCATCCCTGTACCAGGTGCTGCCCCCGTTCCTCTGCTGTGCAAGGGCAGGATGGGTCTCGTCTGCTTTCACCTCAGGGTGCAGATGGCATCTGGGCAGCCCCAGCAAGGGGGAGCTGGCGCTGAAATTGTTCTTCCCATCTCCTTTCAGGCATCCAGCTGATGCAGCCCAAGAATGCACTGCCAAGCAGAGCCAGGTTCAAGCAGAGCCGAGCCCGGTGGTGGCTGGCCTACACGCTCCTCAACAATCCCTCACTGACAGCTTGCCGGAAAACAGCCCTCTCTGACCCCACAGCAAATGGCACCCAGCTCATCTCCCCCAAGCCCTGACCTCCACAGAAGCCCTCCACCTCTCTCTGCCTCCAACCTACACTCCCATCCTGTCCCAGTTTCCCGTTGACTCTCCTCCTGTGCTGGCAGGAGTTTTGGGCACCTCTTGCCCCTCTTCAGCCTTCTGTCCCTCTCCAGTGGTGATGTGGGCTGATTTTTAGCTCTAGGTCCATGCTGAGCCACTACCAAGGTCCAGAGGTAAAGACACAGCCAAGGCAAATGGGTCATCTCCAAGCCTGACCTAGATGGAGAGGGGTTGATGAGCCAAGCTAAACCCTTCAGACATCTCAGAAACATATTCGTATGAGTCACTGCTGCAATGAGCCCACCAGTTCTCAACGGTGGCCTTTCTAACACTTAGCAAGGCAGGAACAAGTCTCCAGCACCAGGGCAGTAAGGAAAGAGGGAGAAGGTGTGTGTTTGTGTGTGCAGAGGGATCCTCAGCCAGGCTGAGCACGAGGAGCTACCTGCAGCTCAGCGTGGTCTACCTGCAGAGAAGGTCCTCATTGCTAACCCCATCCGCAGCTTCTCCCTTTCAGGTCTGATCCTGTCTCTTTTCAGGTGCTGTACCTAGTCCCAGGATTCTTCCCCCTGCCCCCAATACTGTGAAGGCTGAAATCCCTGTCTGCTCTCCTCTGGGTCGTGAGTTTGCAGAGCCATCTGTTTTCCGTTCCCCTTAACTCTTGCCCCATTGATGCCTCTTGCTGCCACCCTGTTTTGTTTAAAGCCAGTGGTTCCCCAGGGCCAGTGACTCTCTAAGCAAGCTGAGCTTGAATCCATAGAAAGCAGTTTTACACCTTGCTTGGACGTGCCTTGTTGGAGAAGGTTAATAAATCACATACCTTATTCCTATACTCAGGGTGTGCTTGGTCTCTTAGCCATTCCCAAATAAGCCCGACCTGGCAGGAGGGACATAAAGACTGTCATAGCCATGTCTCAGGGTGATGGCTGGGACTGACCTTGGTCTGCAGAAGTTTTGTGGTAGATCTGCTTGACGTGGGGGTGATGGGACCAGATCTGCGACTCCCTCTCCCCACCTTAGGGAAACTTTAATGGTTTTGCAAGTTGAAAGCAGCCTGCTTTCCCATCAAAAGATTTGGCCCCTAAACCACAGCTCCCAGGGAAGATGGGAACGGAAATAGGATATTTTGTGGCTAAAGCATCAAAGGTAGGTGTCCAAGGTGTCGCTGGATCACCTCTTCCCATGATGTGTCCCTTGAAAATTCTGCTTTCTGTGGCTAGAAGGATGCCTGGTGTCAGCCCGCTATTGCAGGCAGCAAACAGGGTCCTCGGTAAGTTGTATTGGTGGCTTCTTGCTCTTCCATCTCAACACCATCTCAAGCACCTCAGCCTTGCTAAAGCAGGTGCCTTTGAGACTTTGCAGCCCACTCTGCATGGAACAGGGCAGCTGTGCCATCCCCTCTGCTCAATGGGGTTAATGCGGTTTGGGCTCCTCGCCTCAGCAATTTCCTTGGAGGTGAGCAGGCCTGCTCTTTGCAGGCTTTCAAGGACCCCATGCCCTCTTTCTGGGGTGCTTGAAGCACCATCAGTGTGGTTTGGGGGTGAGCAAGGCTGAGCCCTGTGCTTTGGGGTTTACCTGAAGTCTCCTGGCATCTCCCACAACATTGAAGCTCCTTGGGTGGGAGCTAGCCCTCTCTCTAGCAGCCTGACCAGCTCCTTTTCCATCCCAGTGAAGAGAAGGAGGTCCCTGCCTTCATCTGCTGCCTGCAAGCACTGCCCAAACAGCCACCTGGTGCGCCTGGATGCTCAAAGCCCTGTCGCATCTGCTGCCCTGACTAACACTGTTTTAATCGTATTTGATTACTGTCTGGCACATAGTACAATGTCACCAAAGTGGGTTACAGCAGTGGCACCGGAGGCAGAGCTGGGTAATTTTCTTAAGACAGCAGGAGTCCAAGGTGCAATTCCTTCTGTTTTCCCAGGTATGGGCTCTGTGTGCTTGTGTTTCTGTGTCTCAGCACAAGAGAGATGCGGTGCTGGTGGGTTCTGGGTGTCCTGTGTGTATTGGGTGAAGAGATGCCCTAAGACAAAGGCTGCCCCTTCCCCTTGCACCCCATCCCAGTGCAACTTCAGTCTCAGAGGCACTGGGGCTTCGAAGGAAGGCTCCGTAATCCCTGAAATCTTTTGCAGCTCTTGGGCCGTGGGTGGAGCTGGATTTTTGCATCTGCTTACACAGCCCTGCCCAAGGCTTCCTGGAGATGTCTTGGCAGGCAGCAGGCTGGGGCTGAGGTGAGAGGTGACAGCCCTGGGAGGAAGATGGGAGGTGGCTTCATTGATTTGCTTATGTTCTTTCCCTTCTTTGACATAAGCAGCGTGCCCTGGGGGTGAACTGATCTCCTTCCACTGGTGGCTTCACACCTCTAAATCCCCAACATCAGTACAGCCATGGGATAGCTCTGCCCCTGCACAACGGCAGTCCTCTCCACCCAAACCTGAACTGATGGGGAGGATATTCAGGGAGCTGATCTTGCTGAAAACTGCCCTTAAAAAAAAAAAGCCTACATCGGGAATGGAAATTCAGGTGTGGGTTATGCTGTGACTTTGCAAATGTGAAGGACAGAGGTGAGCTGATGGTGGGTTGTGGCCTCCCCAACTTGTACTGTGGCCGTGGTGGGTCAGGATGGTGATGCCAAGTGCGGTATCACCTGCAGCATCCAACCCAGAGCCACATGGCAGAGTGCCCAGATTGTCATGAATGAAAGATGCTTAATATCACTAGTACCTTGACATAAAAGCTATAAGTAAACTCAGCAAACATGGAGGAATTCACCTTTCTGGCAACAAAACAGCAAAGTTCAGGAGAGCAGAAGCTCTGCAAAGTAAGCAGAGACTTCAAGGTATGGCTTAGTGTTGCTGGAAGCCTAAATCTTTTTTTTTTTTTTTTTTTAAATCCTTATCCTGGGCTCCAAACACTGTTCCCAACTGAGGTTGCAGGAATAAGCTCCTGTACCCCTCTATTCCCTGGCATGCAGGGAGGGAAGGACCCCAGATAGGATAAAATAGATGTTAAAAGTTGTATCCTATGAAATGAAACTGAAACTCTTGTTGGGGCTGTGATGTTTTTCATCCTTTCTGCCTGTAATGGGAAAAATATGTGCCTGCTTGTTAGCATCAAAGGCCATTCGTGCGAAGAGCCGCTGGCTGTTTCTGGGTTTTTTCTGCCTTGGGAACCCCACAGAGACCTCAGCACCGTACCTGGGCGGTGTTGGCCCGTGGCAGCTCCTCAGCCACCCCTTTCCTTACTCTGTGAGCTGGCTGGACACCAAATCATGGGCCTGAAGAGCTTGTGTGCAGGCTTGAGGCTCTGGGACAGCTGCTTTTCAGCTGGTTTTGGCATCGTTACCTTCCCCTGCCTGCTGCAGGCAGTGATGGGGGAAGTTTTTGGGTACCCTATAAATTCATCCTCCCTCCAGGGTCATCGTGGTGGGGATGATACAGCCTGGGGAGGACTTTGGAGGAGCTGCAGGGGGGAAGGGGGTTGGTGATGAGCTGTGGTACCCCAGATTATGCTGGGTCTGCGGGATTTGGGGGTGCAAAGGGGCAGCATGCACCAGCTTGTTTAAAAAAAAAAACAACCAAAACCAAACAAGAAGTATTTATTGTGCTGTCTGTACAGCTTAGGTTATAAGGCAAGGGTGGCTACAGGGGTCCGTCCAGCTCCTACAGGTGAGCACTGGCAGAAGGCAGGAGAGCCAGACCACCTGTGCCTCGGGGTGGGCGAGATGGAGATGCTCAGCTCCCCCTGCCATGAGACAAGGGATCCCCCTGCACCCTGGGGCAGCTGGGTATGGTATATATGTCCCATGCAGGAATGCTAAAGCACTTAAAGAAAGTTGTGTTTATGGCTTATAGGTCAGCTTAGCCTCCTTCTCTCTCATCTGGATTTTCTCAATTTTTCTTCCTCCCACTCCATCATACAGCCCCTGCTTTTTTTCCCCAACAGAGAGGAGCACTGGGAAATTATTTTGGTCTCTTTGGGCTCAATCCCTCCTCGCTGGGGTCAGAGCTAGAGCACTACAGCTCGGTGGTTCCAGCCCAGCCGAGGGTTTTGGACTGCAGGCTTCAGCGGTGAAAGGGGAGGGTGGGGAAAAAATGACCTCTGAGAGAGGTATTGAGGGTGGCAGGGCCTGATCCTGCGACATGCAGAGAGGGTGCAGGCACCCTGGGTGCGCCCAGCACCCCACCAGCAGGAGCTCTTTGTGATCCTACAGGGACAAAGCCTGCGGGAAGCTTTTTCTGCTCCACAAAATGGCCTGGTCCAAGCCCATGGCCCCATGCAATGTGTCCTATCATACCCATCCTGCTTACAAAGCACCATCATATCTCTGACCCCCAAAGCCACGTGTGCTGGGCTATTCCCCCATTCTCAGACTGATTCTTCTGCTCCTGGTGCTTCATGCAAGGTTGGTGATAGGAAGGTTGGTCCTGGCCAGCCAAGAGCCCGGGCGTTGGTCACAGTGGGGGATGTCACCTTTGGTGCCGCTGGACCAATGGGATCCTCTTTGTGAGAGATCCCCTCTCTGGTGATGGCTGGCTGCTGTGGGTGGTGGAAGGCTCGTGGTGGGCTCTGGGGATGGGTGATGGTCACCCTGTTGAGGGTGGGCTTTAATCCTGCAGCCGCACTTTTGTCTCAGGAGGGAGATAAGTCAGGAGGTGGCAGATTTGGATGCCTGGAAAGCGGCAGCATGGTGTAGATCTGCTCTACATCACCCAAGACTGTTTGAAACTCTAAACTAATGGAGCCCAGCCTTGACCTCCATCTAAGGAGGAGTTGAACTACCAGCCCTGGGCCTGAGTCATCTTGGCGCCCTTTGACTCCTGACTGCCCGCAGTTCTCAGAAGCTCAGCAAAGGCATGGCACTACGTGAAGATAAATGCTACAGAAAGAGGGGGAACCCCCGAGGCACCATTTCCTTCTCCCCCCCTTTAACAGCAGAGCATGATGCCCCAAGCCAGCAGGAGGGTCCCCAGGTGGACCTGGGGCACCGCTCCTCCAGCCCTGCTCTTTGACTCCCTCGGCATGTGGTAAACAATCACCAGCTTTTCTCCAGCACCAGAGGGGTCCATTTCATCCCCCTTGTTGCAGCTCTGACCCCCGAGGTGGCTAGCTTGGGGGTCATCTCGGAGCAGGTCTTCAGCTGGATTCTCTGACCCAGCCAAGGCCACATTGACCGAGACATCCCGTGTGCCCACATCATTGACAGCAAGGCAGGTGTAGATGCCTTCATCCTCCTTGCTGAAGTTGGGGATGGCCATGGTACCATTCTTGAAGACCAAGAAACGCTCCTGGCTCTGCTTGACATTTCCATCCCGTGCCACGTTGGGCCCGCTGATCTCAACGTGGCGGCTGGATGTCTGGATCTTCCACCTGATCTCTGGTGGGGGGCTGCCTGCCACGCTGCAGTGCAGGGTCAGGGTGAGGCCGTTGTACATGATAGTGTTGTCCAGGTTGGAGAGGTAGGTGAGCTGCACAGAGGGAGCAACACAGTGGTGCTCAGGGATGTCTGTCACAGCCCTGCCCTTCAGCCTGCTGGGAGCCATGCACAGGGTAGACCCCCCCTTGGTGATGGAGACAGAGGTGTTCTCGGTCCACTTCTTCAGCCAGAAGACCTTGCAGGAGCAGTTGAAAGGGTTGTTGAAGATCTGCAACTGGGACAGGGAGGGCAGGTTGTCAAAGGTTCCTTCGGCCAGGGTGGTCAACTCGTTGTCATTGAGCCAGAGGGAGCGCAGGTCCTTCAAAGAGTGGAAAGCATCCCGGGGCAGCCCTGCCAGGCGGTTGTTGTTCATCTTCAGGATCTGCAGACCGCTGAGGTTATGGAGGTCCTGCCAGGGGAAATCTGCAATCTTGTTGTGGCTGAGGTCCAGGTTCTTCAGGTGCACCAACAAGGCAAAAGCCCCCGGTTCCACCACCCCAATCTGGTTGTAGCCCAACCACAGTGACTGCACTTCAGGAACCTCAGTGAAGGAGCCCTGCCTCAACCAGCCAATCCTGTTGGCTGACAAGGTGAGGATGGTCACGTTGGAGGACAACCCCTCGGGTACCTCCTGGAGCTCCTTGTAGGCACACTCAGCCAACAGCCGCCCATTCTTCTTGGTGGAGCAGGAGCAGGCACTGGGACAGGCCAAGCAGGAGGGCCCCAGGAGCAAGGCCAGCCCGAGGCAGCAGAGCAGGGGCCTCATCATTCCTCCTGGGAACAGAGACGGGGGGCGGGGGGGGGGGGGGAAGAATGAACAGGAAGGGGCTAGCCAAGATGATGATCTGCTTTTTCTTGCCAAGCACTAAGAGGCAGCAGCAGAAGAGTGAAGCATCCATGTAATTTCCCCCAGTGCTTCAGCTGGAAAAGGTTGTTTGAATTATTCCCTAATTTGAAGAAGACATTTCCTCACCAGGAGCAGAGCCTTCAACTACCTATATGAGCAGGGAACTTCCCCCTAAACCCTTTCCTTCCCCCACTAGAAAATGTCTCTATTTGATCTTTGATGAAATACCAACCCCCCCGGGATGCTGTTTCCCCAGGATTTGGGATGAAAAGTGGGAGCTGGGGTTTCAGAGTTCACCCTGCTGAGGCTGGAATTAGAGGAAATGGAGCAACCACAGCTCTTTCACAACCAGACTTCTCTTAAACCATCAAGCTGTCAGGATTTTCAGCACGCTTTCAGACCTCAAACCAACCCCCCATCTCCATATTTTTCCAAGTCATGGAAAAATACAGCTTCTCAAGTGCTTTTTCTCAGCAAGGGAGTGTGGGGTCCCTGGCTGCTGGAAGTCTTTAGAGCTAAATATTTCTGAGCTAACTCCTTATTCCCCTTCTTGCCTTGCAAAGGGGACTGTGCATGCTTGGTTCCTAGTGTCTGGAAGCTGTGTCCCACCGGGGAAGAGGTTAACTGCAGCTCTGCGAGGAGCTGGCAGCACGACCCCTTTGTCTCTGGCTTGTAGGCAAGTTTTGCTGCTCCTTCCAGTCCCCAAACCTGTCATTTAGAGCAGAAGGGGGTAGACATTTTAGGGGCAAGGGAGTGGCCTGCACAGCAACTGGGGTGGGGGTGGAGGGGGTGTGGGGCAAAAGGGGATACAAAGGGTCCTGGCCTGCAAGAATAGACCACCCCAGGGCTGGGGTTCAAGGGATAGGGAAGGAGCCCAGCAGTGGTGTGGGGGATACTCCTTAGCTGATGTATTTAAAGCCCCAGGCTGGTGTAATTTCGGCGTGTCCTCTATCTGTCCCAGCCCAACCTGCCCAGCGAGGTGTTGGTCCCGGCTTGCGGGGGCAGATCCCCATCACCCCGACCAACGCGCTGCGGGATGCAGGGGGAGCAGGGCTGGGGACGCAGCACCGGGGTAGGCGGGGGGTCCCACGCCGCCTGAGCTCCCGGAGCACCCCTCCACCCCGGCTCCCTCCCATCCCAAACCCCTCCCTCCACCTCCAGCATCTCCCCCGGGGGCGCAGTTACCTCTCTCCGCCGCCTCTATCGCTGCCCCGCGGCCGGGGCGGGCCGAGGCAGCCCGGGGGCGGTGTGAGCAGCGTCTGCACGCCGCATACCAGAGCCGTGAATAACCATCCAGCCCTCCCGCCCTGCCTCTCTCCCGGGCCCGGCCAGCCCGGTCCCTCCCGGCCCCGGCGCTCCGCGGCTGTCCCCGGCCCCCCGCTCCCCTCCCCGGCCCCTCCTGCCCCTTCACCGGCAGCCTTCAGGGGGATGGAGCCCAGGCGCCTCCGCTGCTCTGAAAGTGGCGGGGGGGAAAACGGGACCGCCGGTTCCCTCGGTCCTCGTCGGGACTTCTCCCCTCCCCTCCCCGTCCCCCGGGCCCTTTTGTTTTCCATGGCACAGACCCACTCCCGCTGTCGGAAAACGGCTGCGGGGGCCCTTCCTCCGCCTCCCCGCCTCCCCCCGGAGACCAGCCGCGCCCGGCCCCCCGTCTGCTCCCGGAGCTGGGGGAACATCCAATCCTCTGCCCTCCGGGGGATCCTAACCCCACATCTCGGGTCCAGCATGTCCCTCACCTTGTAGGGGACATACGGGGGACGGGGCGGAGGGTGAGCGGCTTCTGGAGGACATGGGGAGGCTGCTGGCCGGTGAGTTGCCTCTGAGAGGGGGTGAAAGGCTTCAGGGTCTTGGGGGCAGCAGGATGCCCTGCTGCAGGGCTGTGTGGGGCTGGGGCAGGGTGGGAAGGACGGTGGGTGGGCGGGTGCCCAGAGGCTGCATCAGGGTGGCAGGAAGAAGGAGAACAAGCCGTCAAGGTACAGGGAGGTCACCCAGAACCATCCCTCTGCCCATCAATAAACTGCTGATAAAAGTTTTTTAAAGTAGTCGTGGGGCATTCATCCTGTGGCTACCATTCTCCAGCCTGGCAAAACCACTCTGGCAGAGGTGGGCATCCAGAAGTGGGATGCTGAGCAGTCCTTGCTCCCTGCCCTCCCACACTCATCCACTGACCAAACTGGGGCATCTCTGGTAGGAAACCCACCTTATGTGGGGCTGGCATTGGAGCAACGTGGTACAAATCAGCTGGCACATGGAAGCACTAAGGCATCTGCAGAGATACAAGGATCTCCATCCCGGAGCAAGCCAGACCCGCTTTAGAAAAGGCCCTGAGCATCATCAAGGTAGAGCAGGGGTGAGGTGGAGCCCCATAAGAGAGCTTCAACTCCATGTATCCCAGCCATACCTTGTTTCCTTCACACTCAGGCTGATGCTGCTGTTGCTGAGGCCAGGCTGTAAACAGGATTGGGATGAAAACTAGTGCCATGAAAGGGAGAAGGGGATTATTTTGAATCTAGAGCAGTTTATTGGGCAGGCTTCCAGTGTGGCTGTTGCAGAACATGCAGGTGTGCTGGGTGAGTTAGGGTTTTTCTCCATGGGGGCCAGGACCTGCTCTACAAGGCATTTGTGGGGGCTGTCACTGCCACTCTTGGGGCTGATGCTCTCACTGGCAGGGCCATCATGGGGGTTGCTTCCTGACCCCCGCCATGGGTTGATATCACTGATGCCCATCACCTCAGATCAGGGCAGGCTGGAGGCAGGTGGTCCATCAGCCCATGGTGCTGTGAAACACAGTTTGAACAGCTTTAGAGCCCATCCGAAAGGGTTTGGGGAGCTCTGAACCAGTGGAAGATGCAGAGCAGGGGTGGCTGCAAAGGGCCAAGCCTAATTCTGGCCACTCGCACCCAGCAGATGAAGGATGCTGCTCTGACAACTTCTATGGGGGCCCCAGACTCCATCTGTGACCCCACGGAAGCACAACCCCTTCAGTGGGTGAGGGCTGCAGTGCCACTGGTGACCATAGTGCGGGGGACATGGTGTCGCTCTTTTCCCTTCATTTTTTCATTTTTTTTTGATCTGGGATAAGCGATAACTTGGGGATGGGAGGGAAGTGAAAGATTCTTTATTCTGGGCTGTCCTGGGCAAAGGATGCCAGACGCCTTCCCACAGTTTAGGTGACACCATAAGCGCGTGACAGCCCAGGCTGCGTGGGTGCCAGCTTGTCATCATCACACGTGGGCACACCCCACTCAACCCCCGGGGCTGGTGATGGGCTCTGCAGAAGGGTTAATGCCTTAGGAGGGGCTGAGCCACCCTGCTGGGACGCTTTAACCCTTTCCAGGAGAAACACTTTCCAGACATGGAGGGGGTGGGGGGATGCAGAGCTCCATTCCTGACCCCTTTTTTTGCCTTTGGGCACTGGGTGTTAATTAGTGCCTTCCTGAAAAGGAGCAAATCTCAGAGTAATCCAGCATCCTCGGTAGGTAGCTCATCACGGCGAGGTTCCCTGTAGATATGTTAGGTGGGGAAATCTATTACTCCCTAATTAAATGGAGGCAGAAATGATTGTTCTTTTTCTATTCCTTATATGTTTCTAAGCGTGAAACTCAATTATAAGTGTATCCACACAAGGGTATTTGTCTACAAGAGGGAGTCTCTTCTTGTCACGGGTCTTTAAAAGCTGGAGCAAACACCTGGGCTGCTGCAGCAGAGCCTCAGATTCCCAGGACTTGGGGGATTTGGGGGGCAACCCCTGCCTGATGCCTCTTTGCATGCCGACCTGCTTTTTCTGTCTTCCCCATGCTCCCTGCTGCAGGAGAAAGATGCAGGGGATGGACTTAAAATAGAAAGCCATCCTCTGGAGAATGGAGAAATGAGTGTTTGCTTGGGGGGGATCTGCTGGGATGTGGAGGTTGTATTTGGGGAGGGTGAGGGGCATCGGGTGGGGCCTCAGGGGCCACTCATGGGTGCTGGTGAGTGGGTGACCAACCCCACACAATGGCAGGACACCACCTCTCAAGCAGGGACACTAGGAGGGCATGTGGCTTCATAGCTCCTGATAAGAAAAGCAATCAAAGGTAGCCTTAAATCTTCACCGTGTAACTGTGGGCTTAAATCACCAGCAGGACGAGAAAGGAGTACTCCCGCTGGGCTGGGGCATAAATCCACTGGACACCTTCTTGGCACCCCAGGTTTCAGGGCTGGGAGGACTTGCGGACTGGGGTGACGCTAATCCCTGCCCGGGCAGCCCAGTCCTCCCCCAGCACAGCAATGCAGGGCGGCATGGTGCCGGGAATATAGTAATGTATGTGCATACAGAGAGGGTGTATATAGAAGATAAGCATTGGGTGTATATGTGTGCAGAGAAAGAACATGTGTATACATGGCTAACATGGGTATTTAACATGTATTTACACATATATTGATCATACATATGAGTGTGCATAGATATACACAGAGCTTCTATAAATTGTATGTATATATTGTGTGTATATATATACCTACTGCATAGGTATGTATATAGTGTATGAGAATTGGTATGTGCATGGGGAGAGCATGTGTAGGTGCTGGGGGAAAATATTGTTTGTATTTTTCCATACAGTGAGTTTATAGAGAGTGTGTCTACAGAGTATATAATTGGTTTGTATTTTCACACATATGCTGCATTTACATATATTTACACCATGTGTGTAGACTGAGTACATACGAAATGTGTGTGCATGTAAGAATTATTTGTGTATGTACGCGGTTTGTAAGTATGTATATACAATTAAGGTATACAGCATAGACGTGTATATATATAGTGTGTGTATCTATATATATAGTAGTCTGTGAATTATATATAATATGCATATACATAAATACAGAAATATAACATATATGCTGTGTGCGTGCATGGTGTAGGAGCAGATATATATATTTTTATATATATATAAATTTATAGTGTGTGTGTGATTTGCCTGTAGCTGCAGTGATGTGTCTCTGCACCGTCTCCCACTTCCTCCGGGTCCCCTCGGCCGTGCCAGGCTGTACCGGGGGCTGTACCGGGCAGAGCCCAGGAGCAGCAATAGCGGAACTGGGCGCAAACTCTCCCTCGCCCCCATCAAGCACGGACCCGGCTCCACTTTCAAACCCTTTTATTGACTCTTTCACAGACAGAAGCTCGCAGAAAGGCGCCCGCGGCTCTCGCCGGCCGCGGGGCTCCCGGGGACCGGAGTGCGGGGGGGCGGTAGCGGCGACCCCTCGCGTCCCGGGGCCGGGCCCCCCGCACCCCGCCGGCCCGCCAGCAGCACGGGCGCGTCTACGGCACAGACACTTGGCTACAAGGCTACTCTACCCAACACACATCGAAGGGCTCCGCCGGGCCGGGGTGGGTCGGGATGGGACCGGGGAGAGGGTCGAGCCCCCGCCGCCACCCCGGGGAGGGGGCGGGGGGCGCGGAGCTGTCCAGTCCTGCCGGGTGCTGCACGTCACGGGGGGAGCACCGGGGAGGGCAGCGGAAGCGGCCCGGCACCCACCGCGGAAGGGATGGCGGCAGGGACCGGGGAGCCCCGGCACCCACCCGGGAAAATAGGGATGCACCGGAGCGCGATGGGCACCCACCGGGGAGCTGCGGGGACCGGGCGGAGGTGCGGTGGGGACCCACCGGGAAGCGGCGCGGAGAGGGGAGCAGGGAGGATAATGCCGAGGAGGGGTGGGGTTCGCACCGGGGCTCGGCGAGGACCGGACCGGAGAGCGGAGGGGACTCACCGGAGACCGAGGGAGCGGCGGGACCGGACCGAGGAGCGACAGGGACCCGCCGAGGACTGAACGGTTTCCAGGAAAAAAAAGCGGGGTTGTGGGGGGGAGGGCTTGGGATATCGGGCTTTTTTCTTTTACCCGTTTTTATTCTTTTTTTCGTTTTTTTCCTTTAAAGGGAAAGAAAATACAGGGCGGGCAGCGGGCAGAGGCGGGCGGGGGAGCGGGAATCGTTGCGGTGCTGCCGCCTATCCTGGAGGCAGGACCGCCGTTACCCAAAACGGAAACGAAATCGTGGAAGAAACGTCCCGCCCGCATCAAGCATCCCCGGGGCGAAGTCCCTTCCCCGGAGACCTGCCGCCTGAGGGAGGAGGAAGAGGACAAGGAGGAGGAGGAAGGTCAGGCGGGAGTCGCTGAGGATGCTTCGGTCTTTCCTCGGAGGAAAAGCACCGGCGGCGTCCCGGGAGGCGGGGGGGTGCAGGGGGGACGTGGGGACCGGGGTTGGGGCGGAGGGGGTGCGGGGAGGCTCAGCGGGGGCGCTGCCGGTAGTTGCCGTTGATCTCTTGGGAGATGGTGACGGCCTCGGCACCCAGCGGCAGCTTGTCACTGTACTCGGAGCGGACCTCGAACTCCTCACCGTTACCTTTTGATTGCAACTCTGCCATGGAGCTGGCTGCCACGCTCTCCTCTTGTTCCAGTTCTGGACCCCCTTCGGCTTCTCTCCTCCTCCTCCGCCTGCCGCCTCCATCATCATCGTCCTCCTCGTCTTCTTCCTCCACATCCGCTTCTCCCATCTCGCTGGGGTTGTAATTCTTCTCAGACTCTAGGTAGGAGGCGCGGGGGTCGAAGTCGGCGGCCATGTGCTTCTCCATCTGGTCTGGGTTCTGGGCCTTCATGATGAGCTTGTAAGTCTTCCCTTGGTACTTGGAGAGGAGGTGGCACCACGTGGCACCCATCAGGGGTAAGGTGGCCAGCACCAGCAAGAAGATGCTCACAACCACGATGATGATGAGCGAGGGGATCTCTTTTTTGGTCGTGAAGACCACTTGGACCTGGCAGTCCTCCCCCAGGTAGGTGAGACACACAGAATAGTTGGTGCCGGGGTTCAAGCCTTGGAACCAGTATGAGTTCACCCCTTCCTCAATCTTGGACCACTGGACCAAGGCGTGGCCCTGGCTGCTCTCCTGGCACAGGTAGAGCATCCTGAGGTGGACCTTCTCGGGCTGCATGTAGGTGGGTGTGAGCTGCACCCGGGCATCGCGCTCTGACACATCTAAGGCGATCACCCCCAGGTCAAACGTGTGCTGTTTGAAGTCGCCACTCTGGTTGAAGGCGTGGTTGGAAATGTACTTGCTGATTTGTTTGGAGCCACATTTCTTCTCAAAGGGTGGAAGCTGGAAAGGGATTTGCCCATCTCCTGTGGAGTCTGTTTCAGCTGCCAAGGATGGTTGGCTCTGCCGGGTGGGACCGAAGGGTTTGTTCCTCTCATCTGGCATGAGCACACTGTTCTTTGCTCCCTTGGCCCCAGGCTTCTTGTCACCTGGCTGTGCTTTACCCCCCAGCGGGTCCCTCCCAGGCTGTAGTGGGTATTTCTGGGTGCCTGCCACAGCCACGTTGACAGAGGTCTGGTTGCTCCCCATTTCATTGGTGGCCAGGCAGGTGTAGGTGCCTTCTTCCCGCTTGCTCAGGTGGGGGATCACCAACGTGCCATTTTTGAAGACCAAGAAACGCTCGGGGTCCTGTTTGGGGAGGTCCTTCCCAGCACTCTCCTTTGGGTTCCCATTGAGCTCTAGGGTTTGGCTGGAGGTGTGGATCTTCCAGCTCACTTCAGGCAGTGGGGTGCCCGTTATGGCACAGTGTAGAGTCAGGGTGAAGCCATCAAAGAGCTCCGTGGTGTCCAGGTTGGGGTAATAGGTGAGCTGCACAGTAGGCGAGGTGCACTGCATGTCTGGGATCTTTCTCACCGGCACTCCTTGGAGCTGCTCCGGGAGGGCACAAGTGATGGAGTCCTTCTCGGGGATGGAGATGAGTGTGCTGTCCATCCACTTCTTCAACCACTGGAGCTTGCAGGAGCACTCAAAGGGGTTGTTGTAGATCTGCAGGTGGGAGAGGGAACTAAGCGAGTCAAAGATACCCTCTGCAAGGGTGGTGAACTTGTTGTTGTTGATGCGTAGGGACCGGAGGTCCTTCAGAGTGTGGAAAGCACCCTGAGGCACCAGAGCCATGTGGTTATTGTTCATCTTGAGCAGCTGGAGAGCGCTGAGGTTGTAGAGGTCCTGCCAGGGGAAATCAACTATCTGGTTGTGGCTGATGTCGAGGTTTTTCAGCTGCACCAGGATGACGAAGGTACCAGGCTCGATGGAGCGGATCTCGTTGTGTGCCAACCAGAGGGAGGTGACCTGGGTCACCTCCACAAATGAACGCCATTGCAGCGAAGTGATCTTGTTAGCTGAGAGGCTAAGGGTGGTCACGTTGGAGGGCAACCCTGTGGGCACCACTTGAAGATCCTTGTAGGCGCAGTCAGCGAACTGGTGGGCGTACTTGTCCACGCAAGCGCAGGGCTCAGGGCACGCCCGGGCCATGCTGAGCAGGGCCACCAGCCACAGGGATAGCAGCGGGGCCATCTCCCCCTGCCAAGGGACACAGGGGGCTCTCAGGGCTCCTGCCTCCTCTCTCCACACCACTCCCGTCCCCGGTCCCCGCCCGGTGAGAGGCTGCGGCCAGGCCTCGTCCCATTGTCCGTGCCCGGCTCCCCCCCCAGCAGCCGCCCCCTCGCTCCTTCTCATCCCCTCTTCCCCCTTCCCCTCCTCTCTTCCGTTTTCCTCCCTTTCCCCTCCAGCTCTTCCCACCCTTCTGACTCTCTTTTTCTTGTCTTGATTGCGCTTTTCCTCCACCCACCAAAAAAATATTAAATCTCATTTTCTTTCTTCTCAGCTTTAATTTCTCCTTTCTATATTATTTTTCTTTTTCTTTTTCTCCTTCCAGCCTTTTCTCTCTTCCTCTCCCCACTTTCATCCTCCCTTCTTCGTCTCTCCCTAGTTCTCTCCTTCCCTATTTTCCTCTCCCCCCTGACGGCCCTCCCCATTTCGCCTCTGTTCCCCCCCTTCTTGTCGCACCGGGGATGACCCCGCACCTTACCCGCTCCTAAGTGGCGTTAAGAAACGCGCAGCCCTTCTCCTCGCCGTTACCGGTCCTCCGCATCCTCCTCCGGACCCCTCTCCCTCTGCCACGGAGGAGCCTTTGCCAGCCCGGACACGACGGTGAGGGGCGCGGCGAGGAGCGGGGCGGGGGCGGGGGGGACACCCCACCCGTACCCCCGCACCTCTCCGGGCTGAGCTGCGAGCCGGAGCGGGGCCGTACGGGCACTGGGCTGCCGAGGAGAGCGCGAAGGGAGGAATTAGCATTTCTGCCAGCCTCCCCCTCCGCACGGCTGCCCCCTCCCTCCTCGCCACCCCTTTCCCATCCCACCACCCACCCACTGCCGCCGCTCGCCAGCCTCCGGCGGGGACGAAACCGGCTGCTTCCCGGGGCGGGCATGGCACCCCACCCCCCCACCCCCCCCAAAAAAAAAAAACCACAACAAAAAAAAACCACGAAAACACACAAAACCAAAACCAAAAAAACCCCACCCCTCCCACCCGTAATAAACCCTCCCCCCGCAAAGCAACGAGTACGACTCACATGCACTTGGTAGCAGCCACAACCCAGCCCCACCCGCCCCCCGCTCCCCTCTTTCTCTCCGGGTCCTCTCCCTCTGTCCGTGTCCTCCCCCCGGAGGGACCGGGGTGCCGTCGGGGCAGGTACGGGAACACGGCTACCCCCGTCCTCCCGGGACATCGCGGAGCCGCAGCGCTTTGGGAAAGGCTTGTGGACGGGAAAGCGGGGCTCGGGACCCAGCCCAGCCCTCCCGGTCGCCCCGGCGCTGCCGCCCTCCCCCCCGCCCCCGCCCCGCCCGGGCGATGCGGTATTTCTGCGGGGCGATATGCGGCGTCTGCCGCCGGCCCAGCCCGGCCCGGCCCTTCTGCAGGGCGCTAACTGAATGCAAAGAGCTTTTAAGAATTTGAGCGGAGGGAGAAGGAGATGCGGAGATTGGAGGGGGCAGGGGGGACTGCCGGGGGCTCCCGGGACGGGGCCGCTCTCCCTCATCTTCCTCCTGGAGGTTTCGACCCCGTGGAAAGGCGCGGTAACGGGGAGCCCACTCTCCCCTTCGCAGTTTCACCTCGACGTGGGGGTCTGTCCTCCCACTACCCACCCCGCTCCTGCCCCTCGCCTTCCCCCGCCCCTCCTCCCGTGCCCCTGTCATGAGAAACCCGAGAAATCGTTGATTTTGTGAGCGGGATCGATTCCTGCCTCCCGCCATCCCTCCCACCCCCCGCATCCCTCCATCTCCTTCCCCGCACCGGCCGCGGGAGCTCTGCCGGGCTCCGCATGGGCTCGGATGGGTCAGCCCGGTCCTCCCGGTGTCCCCGACCCGGCTCTGTCTTGACAGCCAGCGGCCCCGCCTAAAGCTGCGGCCCGGCCCTGCGGCTATCCTCCCCCCTCCCCTCCCCGCGGGTGCTGGTCACGTCCCGGGGGCTCCAGGGGTGGGGAGCTCCGGGGGTCTTGCGGAGGGGGTGTGTGTATGTCTCGCCGCCTCTGTGCTTGCTCGCAGGCAGAGCAAAAGCCCACTCATGTCTCCCTCGGGGGGAGCCCGGCTCCGCATCCCCGCCCTGAGGCCAAGGCGATGGGCGTGTTCTCGCAAAGACGAGAAGCTGGAAAGGGGGAGATGGCTGGAGGAGCAGAGAGAGGAAGCTGCTTGACAGCGGAATGCCAGGTCTGATCCTCGATGCTGGCTCCAGGCACCTCCGCTTTCCCAGGAGCTGCGTCCGAAGTCCCCCAGCCTGATGCCTGATGCCCAGGGAGCACCTCTGCCAAAGCGGTTGGCCTCCGATGTGCCTCATTTTCCCTTCAGCTCTGTGATCTGAGGCCTAGCAGGTGGTTGACACCCACGGGGCGGGCGAGGTGCTTAGCTTTCCACCTTGTTTCCATGCGAGTGAACCAACACTGTCTGAGTGTCGCACCGTGGCCACCTACACCGTGGCTGTCACCACACTCCCTGGCACAGTTTTGGCACAGCCCAACTGACATCCCCCAAAAAAGGCCTTGGTATGGTCTAGGGGACTGTCCCAAGCAGATAGACAAGGCCACCTCACTTTGGGGGAGCTACAGGAGGCTGGAGAGAAGTCAAGAAGGAGGGAGGCATCGCTTCAAAACCAAAGCAGATATCTGCAGGGCACTACTTCTATGTCTTCCTTCCTGCTGGAGCAGAGTTTGAACTGCTGTGGTGCTCTCAGCATCTTCGGGGCTGAGCCATGACTCACTCCCTTCCCATCCCCACGGCTGGCTTGTTGCCCAAGCATGCCCTCACCCTTACCATGACACTCTCCCAAGCACTAACAATTTGCAGCTCAGGGAATTACAGCATCAGACATCTGGAGTTGTGGTTTATAAGCATTTTTTCCCCTGTTCTGCTCACTCTCTGAACACCCATGGGCTGCCAGCCTCTCCCAAACCTCATGGCAGGGAGTCCCGTGGTAAGCAGGGCAGCACTTGGGGCCTCAGCATCTCTAAGCAGGCCAGATGTGTACCCACACTGCTCCTCACCCAGCACTGCTGTGTGTCAGGTTATCAGACGTCCCAAGCTCTCCAGGCCTCTGTGGGGCTCCGGGACCATGGGTCAGCCCTTGACGGCATTCATCCATGGTAGGGACTTGGGATGCAGAGCTCAGGTGGGAGATGCAGGGCTGTAAGATGGCAAAGTTGCCTTGAGAAGCATGGAAGTAGGTTAAAATGCCACAAGGATGTGGCCAGCATGGAGAATATGCTTTCTGGCTTGGCTGCTATCCACCACGCTATGCTGAGCTCTTCCCAAGATGCCTTCATTCATCATGCAAGAGGAAGTGACCCAAGTGTCCTAGATACAGTGGCAGCATTTCAGGAGCATTGAAGGCAGTGTGTTGTGCTAGATATGGGTCAGGGGATGAGACACGTGTGACAGGATGGATAACACATCCCTCCTCCTGCTCCTGAGGGCCAGACCCTAACCTTCACACTCTGGAGGTCATCATAGCATAAAGCTGCATGGCGTGGGTTACACCATCCATCCACCTCCCCATTCATGCCTCCCGAGTGGACTTATGCAGGGTTTATGTCACCACTTGTGCCTCAGTTTCCCATGGGCTGAGCTGAGCACAGGCAATAACATCAGTACTCTGTGGTCATTTTTCTATCCCCTCAGATGAGAGCTCCAAGAGACGACAGTGGAGGGTGGAGGCATGGAAGGAGGGACAGACAGACAGACGGAAAAGCAGGCTTTGGGGCTGTCAACCTCTCCTTCTCACACCACACCTACCGCAGCACCAGGCACCCTAAATTTCAGCATGGTCCTAAACATGGGACAAGTAGAAGCTGGGCTGGGGCCAGGTCCACAGCTGGTGTTGACCATCGCAGCTCTGGGGACACATTTCCCACTGGTATAAATGGGGGCAGCCTCCCAGCTGGAAGAATCACTGGATCACCTCTGTAGTCAGTGAGTTTACTGCTTTACACCATTAATCTCCAGTTGGTGTCTGAAGGAGGAGCCCTCCTCACTGTGCTGGTCAGGGGCATTGCCTATATAAGGAGGAGAAGGCCAAGCCCCCAGTTCGGGCTCTCCTGGCTTCTCTAGCTTCTAGCCCCAAGTTAGCTCCTCCAAGTTCAGGTGAGTGCATCAAACCACCACCCTGGGAACATCCTGACTGCAGGACCTCGCTGGTCAGAGATGATGTGGCTTCTTCCATTTAGGCAAGGCTTTCCTCAGCTGACCACCCTGTCCTTGCTCTTGATGATCCATTGGATGCAAACCTGTTTGGATGTTAGCAGGGTGATGTTTTTATTAGAAATATAATCCAGGTAACATTTCTCAGGCTTACTCCACTCTGGCCAGCCAACCTGAGTGATCTCACAGGGCATAATCAAATGCAGAGGAACCAGCCCTTTGGCTCTAATTAGTTTTGCATGATTGTTGAGGGAAGAAATCCACTTTCATAAACAGGAAGGATTTATGCTGCTCCTTCTTGCCTTTTGTTTTTCCCCCTCCTGAGTCCCAAAGCACTTTGCTTGGGGCTAGCAGGGTGTCATTTCATGAATGGTTTAGATTGAGCAATGCATTATTAATAACAACCAATCAAGCAAGCAGCATATTATATATTTCAGGAGATTTGCTTAATTCAGTAATTTATTGCTCTAAAGAAAACCAGAGAGACCCTGATTCTTTCTCATGTCTCGCTTGGAGGGGGATTTTTGTGGGGTGGCTGTGGGTGGGAGGTCCAGCTTGCAAGCATGTAGAAGCTGCCTGTTGAAGGTGGAAGCTGGTGGGACCTTTGGGGGTCCCTCATCCTGCAGGGGTACCCCAGCTGCAGCCCTTTCCTCCAGGGCTGGGGCGTGTTGGGTGCTGCTCTGCACGCTCTGCAGTGACAAAACCTTTTCTATCCGGATGAATGAGCTTTATGGCAGCTCAGGGCAAAGAAACAGCTAATCTGACTCCTGCAGCCCATTGACTTCGCTATTGTTTTACAAGACTTTGATGAGGCTGGTGACAGCAGACAAATGGGGTCTGCTCTCCTCCGGCTGTACCCTGGTAGAGGCTGCTCCCTGGGCACAACCCTGTATCAGACACCAGAGAATCCCCAGGGTGAGATGGCATCATCTGAATTTGGTGACAAGCCCTGTGTGCCACCGTGCACTCATGGGCCCTCCTTTGGGATTGCTCCCTATACAGTGCTGCATGGCGCTGGATCTGTCCTGATTCTTCCCTGACCCATGGAAGGCATCAGGCAGGATGGGCAGAGGGGAAGGCAGCCCCTTACCTGCCCCTGCCTCGCTGGCTGAGACCTCACTCCAATAGCTCACAGCTGTGTTCGGGCCACTGCTTGTTTCTGGGGGGCTCCCAGAAGATGGGGGTCACGTTTCCTCCCTGTCTTCCCCCAGTTTTCCAAGCCTGGCAGTTCTTACCGCACCTTTTATGACACCAAATTGAGTGGGGAAGTAGACACTCCAGAAGGGAGAGCTGCTCTGCACAAAGATCTGGATAGGCTGGAAGAGTGGGCCAGCAAGAACCTTATGAAGTTCAACAAGGAAAAGCATAAGATCATGCACCTGGGAAAACATAATCCGGGAGTGCAGCACAGACTGGGATCCACCTGGCTGGAGAGCAGCTCTGTGGAAAGGGACCTGGGGGTTCTGGTGGCCAGAAAGCACAACATGAGCGAACAGTGTGCTGCTGTGGTCAAGAAGGCCAACAGGATGCTGGGTTGCATCAAAAAGGGCATCGCCAGCAGAAAGAAGTCATTATCCCGCTCTGCTCAGCGCTTGCCAGGCCACACCTGGAGTACTGTGTACAGTTCTGGTCCCCGCTGTACAAAAAGGACGTGGACAGGCTGGAAGGGGTCCAGAGAAGGGCCACCAAGATGATCAAAGGACTGGGAAGCTGCCATATGAGGATAGGCTGGGAGAAGTGGGTTTGTTCAGCCTTGAGAAAAGGAGGCTTAGAGGGAATCTCATCACCATGTACCAGTACTTAAGGGGTAGTTACAAAGAAGATGGAGACTCCCTTTTTACGCAGAGTCACATGGAGAGGACAAGGGGGAATGGACAAAAATTGTTCTTTGGGAGATTCCGATTGGACACCGGGGGGAAATTTTTCACACTGAGGACAGTCACCATTGGAATAATCTCCCCAGGGGAGTGGTTGACTCGGACACGTTGGACACCTTTAAGAGTCGTCTGGACAGGGTGCTGGGCCATCTTGTTTAGACTCTGCTCTTCCTAGAAAGGTTGGACTAGATGATCTCTGAGGTCCCTTCCAACCTGTGATTCTGTGATTTTCAGAGAGGAGACCTTCACCACGTCCCTTTCCTGCCCATCTTCCCCCACCTCGAGCCACCCAGAGGACCCGTTCATCGCCCCTCACCCTTCTCCCTGTGTGCCCGATACAACAGACCGGACGCCCCGGTGATGGTCGCAGTACTCCCAGTTACAGGAGCGACCAGCGGTTGGCTCCAGGGATGCGTGATTGGCACTAGTGGGTGTGCGTGCACAAGCACGGGAGCCAGCCCTTGCCCGCCCGGCCGTGTGCGGCTGTACAAAGAGGACACCTGGCGGTGTGAACCCCGCACTGCCTTGTCGCAGGCAGCCCCGGCTGGGGACACCGCTGGCAGCCTCTGCCGGTTACCGGGGGCCCCATCCAGGCTGCGGGCGTTTGGGGCAGGTGTGTCGTGGGCAAGGTATCTGCTGCTGCCCGAGCAGGGCGAACAGTGCTCTGAGTATCTTCCCTCCTGGGAAAAGGAGGGGTGGAGACACCCCAATAAATTTTGCTGAGTTGCACTGTGTAGTTTATATAAAGATATAAATTTATAAAAACGTATAAATTTGATTGTGTGGTTTCTTCCCCCTAGCCCTAACCCAGGGTCCTGAACCTCTTAAGCCTCACCTTAAGGTGAGGCTTAAGGTCCTGAACCTCCCTTAAGCTGGGAGCAGAGCGAGCCTGCAAGTCCTGTTTGATGCTGCTGCGAGTAACCCTGCACAGGATGCAGGGATGGTGATCATCCCTGGCAAATATCCCTGCAAACCTGGCATCGTTATCCTGAGACCTGGCCAGCTCAGCTCACCCCACAGTTGTGTTCACGCCTCTTCCAGCTCCCAGAGGATGAGGTTGCGCCGGGCCAGGATCTTGGCCGCTCTCCTGGTAAGCAGCTTCTCCTGCACCAGGGACCGCAGGATGGTGTAGCTCTGCAGGTTGCAGTGGGTGAGCATCATCCCCGCGTCAGGGTGGGCAGGGAGCTCCAGGGCTACCCAAAGCTCCTGCAAGGCCTTGGCTGTGGCCAGCGCACTGCCCTCATTGAGCTGCTGCTGCAGGTGCCTTCTCAGCAGGCTCTTCAGTTTGTAGGACGGGGCCTTGGGCAGCTTTTCTTTGATCAAGGACAACATATCCATGTAACCGTCCACAACATGGCAGAAGTCCACTTTCTTACCTGTGGCATCCAGGGCTTTAATGAGAGCAGGCAGCTCCAGCGCCCAGAAGTTATAGACAATGAGGATGGGCCTGGGGATTGGGAAGAGGTACCAGAGGAGGTGCTGCATCCCCACCTCTATAGGGACGCCCTGGGAGAGCAGCGCCAGCACTGACTCGGGTGTCTGAATCAGTGTCTTGAAGGTGTGTTCTCCATTGGCTGCTGCCACCTCCATGATGTGCTGGGCTGTGGAGGGGAAAGGATGGGGCTGGAGTAAGTATTTGGGGGTCCCCCTCTCCACCCCCCAGCCCCTTGTGTGTGGGAAAAGCAATGCTCACTTTTCTGGTCAACCTTCATGCTGAGGAACACCAAAGTGCTCAGCTCCGACCCGTTGTCGCAGGGGCTGGTGGCGCCAGTGTTGTGGTAGGGTGAGGTGCCACTCCCCAACCACACGGGGCTGGAGGGCTTCTTGCAGTCCTTGGGCTTGCTGGAAGCCTGCAAGAGATTGAAGAAGGGGGCCAAGTCCTGTCTGCTTGCTTGAACTTGGATGGGAAGGCATGAGGAGCATGCTTGGGTGCACCATTGGCCATGGGCAAGGATCTGGTGGTGTGCAATGCCATGACACCCATGGGGTCTGATGTCCCAGCATTGCCAGCAATGGGTTGGGTGTGTGTTGTCTCTCAGGAGTGGGCTAGCCATGGGGAGCCCTGCTGAGAGCCCAAAACTAGGGTCTGGGCCAAGTGAGCAGATCCCTGAATGCAGCTCATCCTAAGCAGGGGGTGGGATCCAGGCAGTGGCCAGAGGGACACAACAGGCAGGTCCAGGGACTTGCTGTCCCTTTCTGCACATCTCACGTGGATGCAGCTCATGCAAGGACATAAACATGGCTGAGCAACCTCACCACGTGAGATACTGCTAGACTTAAATATCTGGTTGGTGTCTAGTGGAAAAGGGGACTGAATTGGGCTGGGAGGAGGTTTGGTGCCACTCCAGGCTCAGCAGATCCAGTGCCTACAGTGGTGCTTCCCAGGGGTGAGTAAAAGCAGCCACACACACCATCCCCTGTGCTGCCTCAGCAGGGATGGACATCCACAGCAAATATCTCCCTACCAGAAGCGAAGGACAGCAATACTTTCAAGAGGCCCCAACCTTGGTTTTCCTCCCTCTTTCCCCCAAGGACAATCCTGCACCCCTTGCCTGGGCACCCTGCAGCAATGGGGCATCCATCTCTCTCCACACCAGCTCTCTGCACCTTCATCTGCAGACCAGGAGTGGTGGAAATGTGGTTGGACCAATGTCTGCAGGCACGTGAGCAAAACCAAGCATTCCCCAGCTCAGGGGATGTGGGATTGCTTAAATGCCAGGTTAAAATTAGGCAGTTGAAGGGCATATGGGGTTGCTCTGTCTGAGAAGGGACAGAAGGATGGAACCAGTGGCTGGGTGGTGGCAGTGCCCTGTGTCCCTCTTGCCTGGCTGTGCCCAGAGTGACCCAGCTGGCCTGAGTGAGTTAGATGAACCAAACTCGGCAACAAAAATGTGTTTGCAGATGCTCTTGTTACCCAAATAAGAAACAAGCAATTGAATTTCTATGCAAAAAGGTTTTATTGAAGGGTTAAGCAGAGAAGGAAAACATGTGGGATTTATGCAGAGGCAAATCACCCAGGCGGACACACACACTTGGAGCACCGTGGTGGCCATGGGCAATGGATCCAGGCAGAGCTGGGCACTGGCAATTCTCTTGTGGCTTCAGCTCAGCATACAGAGCATGACAGTCCCCAGTGATCCCACAAAGGTTCCTCCCCAGCCCCCAAATCTCCTTTTAGATGTCTGATCCTCTAGGCAGGTCCTCAGCCCTTGCCCTCCACCCCCTGAAGGCTGCAGTTTCCCTGGGCTGCATCCCTCTGCCTCATCCTGTTGCTCAGCCTTTTTTTCCCACTTAGCTGATGCTTTCCCACCCTTTTCCAGGGTTTAAACCAATTTTTCCCAGCTCTCAAGGTTGCACTTTTCTCATGCCCAGCACCAGACCATCAGTGAGATGTTTATACTCTTGGGACCTCTTTTTTCAGCCTGCACCTTTTCTACACCCTTAAATCCACATCATACAAAAGGACACCTGAGTCACGCAGGGATTTCTCACAGCAAGATGCTAACATTCCCAAAACCCCCAGCCTTGGGATTTTTTGGCACTAGCAGGGAGTGGGGACAGGGTTTTAGTCCCACAACTCTTTTTTTCCCTCCGTTAGAGATGAATCAGGAGAGCAAGGAAACACAGGAAAGGAAAAAATGAATAAGGAAGCCAGAAGCAGGCTGGGATTTAATCTGGAAGCAGCTTTATTGAAGAGTAAGAAGAGCTTCTGCATTAGTTTATAAAAAAAAAAATTGGGGCTTTTAACCCCTCATTGAGCCAGTGCTGGAAAACCAGCCCCTTCCCTTACCCCAAACTGGCCACGCTCACCTCCATTTCCAAATGGTCCCCCTGCTTGTGCTCATGATGGACTATCTCAGCAGGGATCCCGTGCCCTTGGTTCATCTAACCACCTTGGCCAGGGCCATTTGGTTACAACACACCAGTTTGCAGCATCGGTGTTGTGAAATATCACTGCAGGAAGCTCGGAAATGTTACTTTGAGGATGCTCAGATGGTCCCTACCTGCTCTGGTGGCTCCCAGCAGCTTCTCAGCCTGTGTAGGCACAGGACTAGTGAACTTTCTGAGCATGGATGCTACATTAAACTCACAAACTTGATTTTTATATAATAGGGGCTTTTTTTTAAGCTGAAAACAACATTCCAAGCAAGGCAGAAAGGAAGAGGCCATACAGACCAACTAAAAAGGGTCATCTTGGGGGACTGGTTGTTGTGGGATCCCATCTCAGAGCAAATCAAGGTGGGGTTTACTGCCTGTGAGAGAGGACCCTGGCCACTTCAGAATACCAGGAGATACTGGCAAAGGTCTTAGCCCAGGAGGACTAGATTTGGGATGGCCCAGATTCCCTGCTGCTTGGGACCAATAAAAGGGGAAGAAAAAGCCGCAAGCATGTCTCTGGCTGGTGGTAGGAAGGGAGGAGGCTCAGGTCTGAGTGTGGCTGGAGGAAAGGGAAAGGCACCCCAGAGATGACGGGGTGCAGCTGCCTCTTCTGCCTGCAGTGTGGCTCAGCAAGAAGAGAGGTCTGGCGTTACACTCACCGCCGTGTCTTCCTCGCTGTCCTCTGAGCTGATGATAATGCTGGTGTCTTCTGTGGAAGGAACAGGAGGGTGCTAAAGCTTCAGGACTGTGATATTGGATCACACCAGTTTTCCCATGGGACGACTGACCTTATGTCCTGAATTTTGCAGCAGAAGGCAAACGCTTCTACCAGGACTATGAACCACCCAGCCCTTGGGTGCTCTTGGATTCACCCCAAGTGGGGGCAAACTTGCCACTGCTGCTTCACCCCCATGGACCCAGTACCAGCCGCTCGAGAAGATGCATTTCAACCTCCCTCCTGTTTGCAGAGCTGAGCCCAGGGCCCCTCGCTGTGGGATGCTGCAGCAGGCTGGAGTGGGGCTGGGTGGGCTCAGGAAAGAAGATGTGTTTTGCTAAAAATTGTAGTGGTTTTTGCCCCAGGAAAATCTAGAGCTCCTGGAGCAGGAGGTAGGGGAGTCTCTCTGCACACTTACCCTGCTACTATGCTCTTCCCCAGGCTTGGTTTTTGGCTACCTCAGAGGCAGGACATGGAGCTGGATGGAGCATCCACATCCACCCCTGAGAATTGCTCTCATATTTACCTGCTGGAAACCAGCTCCCACACTCTGCTTCTCTGACCCAGGGGAGGTTGGCCAAGGCTCTGAGTGCATGCGGGTGCACAGAGGCTGGGAAAGATGGGAGACCCCCCCGTATAGGGGGGAAGACATGGGGTAACAAGGAGGGCTACATCCCCGATCCCTACCTGCATTAACGGCGTGACTGCTGCTGCAGTTCTGGCTTGGCGTGGAGGTGCTGGGCTCCCTTCTGCCATCCCACTGGGTTGAACTGGGATGGCTGGGGTCTGGCATATTCTGGCACTCCAGCTTCAGTAGCTTGGGTGAGATCTGGCTGCCCCTTTCCACGCAGTTCAAACTCCGCTTGGGCCATGTGGTAACAGGGAGAGCCTGGAGACAGGAAAGCATGGAGGATATAAGGTGCTGGGGTGGCATCTCTGGGACCCCAGAGGCTCCTGCCTTGCTGGGGCGGTTCTTACCTGGATTGCATGCATCTCCTCAAGGCTGATGGTGAAGGTGGGCATGATCCTCTGGCTCTCGGGCTGGACCGGCTCCTCTTGCTACAGAGAGAGCATGCAGCAGTTAGGGTGAACCTCAAGACCACTGACCCTTCTGCAGGGTTGAGGTGTCCCTGAGCAGCAGGCAAAGCTGTGTGGGGCAGAAACACCCTCAGCAGGGGGGGAAACTGAGGCACAGCCTAGCCCTCCAGCTTGGCTCAAGGCTTTTGCCTGAGCTGTGGGTGTTTGGCAGTGCTACAGGCCAGGGAGGCTATGGTTTTCCCTGCTGAAGATGAGGGATGAAACAGCAGACTTGGAGAAGCGGGATGGGATAAGAGCATGCCTGGGTAGCAGGAAACAAAACAAGTTCCTCTCAGCCCAGGCAGAAACATCCCTGGGGTTTTGTTGTTAACAAAGAAATGGGAGTGATGGGCTGGGAAGGGGAAAGCAGTCCCTTGAGAAAGGCTTGCAAAGGTGAGAGAAGGGGGGATCCACATCTCGGCTGATGCAGGAGCCCTTCCCACATGGCAGCGCACTGAACAAAACACCAACATCTCACCAGGTCGTTCTCCAGGGCCACCTCGACCATGGGGACAGCTTGGGAATTGTTATCTGCAAGGGAGAAAGCGGGGCTGCAGTCCCAGATTGGAGCCTCTGGAGCTCCCACCCAGCCTCAGCAGCAGCCGAGCTGGGAAGAACCCATCCAGCAGCTGCAGCAAGGAAGGGGCATCACTGGTCTCCTTCCCATTTCCCAGCCCTTCTGTTTGGGATGGCACAAGGGGTTTAGGAGCCTCTGGGGACCCAGAAATCAGCATCACCAGAGTGTGTCAGATTGGTGGGAGACCAAAAAGGGGGCTCTGGCCATATAAGCAAAGGAGCAAATCTTGGACCCAGTGGAAATAAGCACCCTACAAGAGTGAATCTGGACTTGTTTTGCTGCAGGGAGGTGGCTCTGAACCATGCAGGACCCAGAGCTGGGTGATGGCTTTCTGAGCTGGCCCAACTCCCCACTGCCTGAGGGATGGCTGTGTCCATCCCCATGGCAAGTCCTCACCTGGGTGCCTGGTCACGCGCTCCACCAGTGCCTGCAGCCTGGCTCTGCATTCAGCAAAGTCCCCAGGCTGTGCTCGGTCCCTGGCCACCGGTGGCTGCAGCCACTGCAGTTCCTTCAGTGAGTCCCTGATGAAGGGCTGCATGTCCATCACCTCCTGCTCTGTGGCGTAGAGGCTCATCTTCTCCACCAGCCGCTCGCCTGCCTCCATCCGCCGCAGCACCCCTTCCACGTGCTGCAGCTCCCTTGCCAGGTCCCTCTGGCCCTGCTCCTGCCGTGCCTCCACCAGCCCCAGCAGCTCCTCTTCCTCCTGCCGGATCAGCTGCACCAGCTGCTCCACGCGCTGCTGGATCAGCTCCCGCGTCTCCCGCTGTGCCTGCTCCAGCCGGGTGGCCTCATCCTGCAATGCAGCATAGGTGGCCTCAAAGTTGCTTCGCTTCTGCTTCAGCTCCTGGCTTATGGTGCCCAGTTCCTCCTGCCTGCGCTGGGTCTCGCTGCGGATGTCGCAGAAGGGGGTATGCTGACTGTCCAGCAGCGCGCATGAGCAGCACAGTGCCTTCTCACACTTGTTGCAGTAGATGCTGGAAGGAAACGGGAGCATCCTTCAAAGCCTGTATGTGACCAGTGGGAGAAAAGCATTTCCACTGTGCTGGACATGATTCCCCCTCCCCAAGGGACAGCTGAGGCATTTAACAAGAGGAGAAACTGAGGCACAGGGCAGGAAAGGGCTTTGCCTCCCATCACCAGCTGCAGATGTGGGCAAGAAGATGGGTGTTTAACCCACCTTTGCTCCCCCCCACCTGCTCCTGCCAGGGTCTTGACAGGGTTGCAGAGGTCTCTCTCCAAAGGCAGGTGATGAAACCCCTTTAGCTCTGCCTTCCTGGCAGAGTTGATCATGGAGCAGCAGCCCCAAAGCCCTTGGTGCAGGATGGGACCCGGGGACAAGGCACCACTCTCACCTGGAGATGTGGCCTTGGTTGGCGTGACCAGGACTGGAGCAAAACAGTTTGCAGGACTTTTTGGTGTCTTCCAGGAACCGATGGGCTGACTCAGCACGAAGGTCCTCCACCCTTCTGGCCTCATGGCTCCTCTTCTTGAAGAACCACTGGTGGTCCTCAAAGCACTTGGTGCAGAGGAACTCTTCACACTCGGGGCACCACACTGCCGCCGCTTCCGTCCGGCACCGGCTGCAGCTCAGGCCACCACTGTCACTGATCTTCTTGTAGGTGCTAAGCCTGGCCTGCAGGTTGGTGAAGAGCAGGTTGTCCATGTTGGGGATGCCACTGGCCTGTGGAATGGCCATCCGGCACACGGGGCACTGCCCGATGGGCTTGTTCTCACTCAGGCAATCGAGGCAGAAGGTGTGGAGGCAGGTAAGAAGCTTGAGGTTGCATGATTCCTGCTGGCAGCCCTCACAGAGAATGAACTGGAAGTCATCCTTCACCGTGGGTGGCTCGGATGGAGGGGAGCGTGGGGGTGTACCCAGCTGGGGTCCAGACTCCATTTGGGCAGTGGCACCGTCTCCTTCTAGGTGGAATGTGGGGAAAAGACCCCATTGGAGCATGTGTGATGGAGAGGGACGGGAGGCTCAGTACCACCCGTGGGGGCCATGCAGGCCACCCATGAGCAGCCCACTCCAGGGAAGGGATAAAGGAGCCGCAAACTGGGTGAGCAGCTCCTCTCCATCCCTCCTGCAGAGGGCGAGTGGGTGGCAGTACCTCAACAAGGCAAAGGGTGGTCGCCCGGGCAGATTCCCTGCTGGCTGCAAGGGATTGTACTCCTTCCCGCTCTCAGCGTGGGACTCTTGGAGGCTCTACTCCTCCCTCCCCAACCTCTTTCCCTTCGGGGAATTTTTTATTTCAAAGTTGGGGGGGGGACCGGGGGGGGCGGGGGGGGGCGGAACAAGGGCTGCAAAACGACTTTTCTTTCACTTTGCCGCCACTGCCTCTTCCCGCCCTGCGAGCGGGGAGGGAAAGGTGGGTCCTGGCGACGGTCCCCCCACGTTTCCTGCAAAACCTTCGGGGCAGCACCGGAACGCTGGCACCAGCCCTATCCCCAAAGGCGTCCCCCTCCACGCCCCTCGCCCCGCCTCGCCTACCCCAGCCCGGCAGCGCGGGCAGGAGCCCCCCGACTAAAGCAGGGACGACACCCCAGCCCCTTACCACCTCTTCCCCCATGCAATGCTTTTGCACCCTGAAAAAAACCGCCTCCCACCCAAGCAGACAGGCAATTCCCGCGACTCCCTCTGGGGGTCCCTGGCCCAGGCTTTGCTCCCCGTCCCGTCCCACCTCCCCCTTACCTGCTGGGGAGCTGGGGCCGGGCGGCTGCGGAACGGGGGGTCTACCGGGCATGGGAGCGGCCGCGCCTGGAAGCGCTTACCGGAGGCTTAATGGGTACTTTCGTTTCCCGAGGCTGCCTGGGGGAGGAAGAGGAGGAGGAGCTGGAGGGAAGGAGGCGGGGAAGGCAGAGGGGTTCTCCGGGTGGGAGCGGTGCGCGGTACCGGGGGACTGGTGGGTGGGAAGGGAGCGGGGCGGAGCAGGGGTTCCCACCCGGGCAGCCCCCTCCGCCCTGCCTGCTCCTGCCTTCCCTCGCCCTGGGGTGCCGGAGGAAACCTCGGGGGGTGGGGTGGGGGGGGGGATGCTGGCACCAGGGAGGATGCCTGCACCCGGGGGCTCGGATGGCAAAGCTCTGCTTCAGCTGCCAGATAGGACCCCCCGAGCTACACCGGGGTACACGTCTGGGTGCTGGCTTGCCTGCAAGGGCTGCTGCTGTGTCTGGGGCAGTGCCCCAGGCCCCCGCTGCAGCGAGGGTGGGGGGCGGAGTGGGAGTTAAATCTGACCCATTGCCACCCCCTGTCTTCGGAAGCACTGCTCCGGGCTGCTCTTTGGTGTCCGCTACCCTTTGCAGGCCGGTGAGACGGGATGGGGGTGGGGTTAGCATGGTGAGAAGGCCACACTGGAGTAGGAATAGCTGGGAAAAATACCTCCCCTGATTTCCGGTGGGGCTGGGGTACCCTGTGGAGTCCCCCAAAGTGTGTGTGCAATGGAGGACCCTGTCCTCCCTATGGCCAGTGGGGCAGTTCCCGGGCAGGGCCTCGCCGGAAAAACTCACCAAGCTGTCAGCCGTGAGCCATTTCGTCCCTGTGCCGTCAGCAGCCACATGACAGGCGGACCAGGAAGCGACAGCCGCTCCCTCCTTCCCTGCCACAGCATCCTCGCTGCAGCCTCCAGTCCCCACGGCCACAGGGCTGGTGGCCGGGAACACCCCAGGGTTATCTCCCAGCATCAAGGGGGTGCAAAGTAGAGGACGGCTGCTGGGCTGTGGCTTTTGTCTCCTGGCTCGGCTCCTGCTCAGAGGGTCACCGGGAAGATGTGAAGCTCCCAGCCCCCAGCCTGGGCGAGACCCGGGCAAGGAAACCCCCTGAAGGATATAATTTCTTCTAGCAAGCATCCTCCATGATAACAACAAGGCTTGCAGCTCTTCTCCAGCGTGCCTCCAGTTGCTCGTCGGGGCAGGGAGGTTTGCAGGCAGCCAGGCAGGTGCGTTAGATCAGGTCAGGAGCTGGCAGAAGCCATGCTGGCCACAGAGATGGCTGCCATGGCAGCAGGGAGCCAGGCTTAGAGGGCTCCAAGCACTGGTAGTGGGGTCTTGTGCAAGGCACCAGCACCATGTTCAGCCGGTCAGGATACCAGGCCCTTCCTTTGGGAGACTTTGACCGCTTCCAGCAGTCCAGCATCGGGCTCTATGGTGCCCAAAAGGGCTTATTCTCCTTCGGATCCAAGCAAGACCCTCTGGGCCCAGCTGGGAATACCACAGGTGAGTCCCAACCTTGGAGGAAAGTTGCTGCCTTCCTCCCTTTTGCCACTTTTGCTGTAGGGTGTTGCACTGGCTGGGTGCCCCCACACTTGTGGTTTCCCTGGGGTGCAGAGTGCATGGGGGGAGAGGCTCAGATGGGGGTTCACAGGCAGGGCAGTGGGTTTTGGAGCAGGTACATCCCCCTTTCACGCCCCTGCAGATTCCTCCCAGGGTTGGCTGTCCTGGATCTGCCATGGGATTATCACTTCCTTGGTCTTCTTGCTGATGGTTGTCACCTTCCCTATCTCAGGATGGTTTGCCTTGAAGGTAAGGGAGGAAAGCAGGTGAGGAGTGGGATGAAAACCCATCCTCCAATGGCAGAGACCATTCCTGGCTGTCCCTGGTCCCATTGCTCCTGGCACTGCAGGACCCAGGGTTTTGCTTCTGCCCTGGTCTAAACTTTCCTGTTCCAGATTGTGCCTACCTATGAGCGAATGATCATCTTCCGCCTGGGCCGCATCCGGGCACCGCAGGGACCCGGTGTGGTCCTGCTGCTGCCCTTCATCGATCACTGGCAGAGAGTGGATCTGAGGACGAGGGCCTTCAACGTGCCCCCCTGCAAGGTGAGCTGCCTTGGGCCTCAGGGCAGGATGGAGAGACGTCTCTAAAATACCCAGACCAGCTAGATTTTGGGATGGTCTGACCCTTGGTGCTATGCATGGACACAATTTTCAGTTCCTCCATCCTCACAGCGAGGCAAGGAGTGTTGTAGCTGGTGCTGTGAACCCAGACTCCTCACCTGCCTGCAGTTGAAAAACCCCTCTTGACTTTGCACACGTTGTTCAATGCATGTTCCTGGCTGGAAACACCTCAAAAGTATTGATTCCTATCTTTTCCAGATGTCTTTCAACAACAGTCCTATGCTGGAAACTGGCCTCACCATTCAGACTAGACCAAACTTAATCATTTGGGTTGCTTTTGTTTCTAATAACCTTTTAATAAAGAGCTCTAGAGCTGGTTGCCAGCTGGGAAGGAAGTGCATGCCTTTGCTCCCAGGCTCTATTCATAAGGGTTGGGCCACGGGACGAACAGGGGGAGAGATCCTGACTCCTCTCTGTCCCAGCTGACCTCCAAGGATGGGGCGGTCATCTCCATGGGTGCTGACATCCAATTCCGGGTGTGGGACCCCGTGTTATCTGTCATGATGGTGAAGGACCTCATCGCAGCCACGCGGATGACGGCACAGAACGCCATGACCAAGATCTTAGTGAAGAAAAGCCTCCGTGAGATCCAGGTGGAGAAGCTGAAGATTGGGGAGCAGCTGCTGGTGAGTACTGCTCCAGCCCTGCGCAGAGCTCCCCAGGCCCCCCAAACCCTTGGGCTTTTGGTGTGGAAGTAACAGTAAGGGAAAGCTGTAGCTGCTGAAAGTCCACCTGGCCATGGACCTGGCCAAGGAGGAGAGCTGCAGAGATGTGGTGATTATTGGGGAGCTGATATCTTCAGCCTGTGGGTCTCTGGAGTTCTGTGGCTTATCTCAAAGCGTTTTGGCCACACAAAAAAGTCTGCGTGTTGTCAGCAGGCTTAAATTCCACCTCCATACCTCTACCAGGAAAAAGTCTGGAGGGGGCTGCAAAGTGGAAAAGGGGCTGCAAAGTGGAAGAGAGAGAAGCAGGACAGGGCGGTGGCACAATGACTGGCGCCCACAGCTGACCTGGGTCAAGAGCTTGTGGGTTGAATGTCTACAAGGGAGGATATAAAAGGAGGGTGGGGGGATATACTGGTATCTCTGGGGAGTCTGGGCTAGTTTGGACGTCAGAGATGCTGCCTGGTGGAGCACCATGCCAGGCCACGGTGCCCAGGGGAGAGCAAGGAAAGGGGCCGGCCTGGGAGGGAGCCACAGAAAGGGGAACAACAGAGAGCTGTCCTCCCTGTCCTGACCTCCTCCAAACTGGGAGAGCAACTGGGCAAGCAGGGTTGAATGTGAGAGTGGACAGCTTGGTGGAGATGGACTACTGAGTCTGGTTCAACACCCTGCATTTAAAGCTGGTGGGTAAGAGAAGTGTAAGCTATGGGAATGCCCATTCTTGAGGGTGCTGTAGTGGGTGGTCTCCATGGCCATACCCAGCTCTGTGTGGGCTGCCAACACCTCTCCCTTTCTTCCTGGCTCTGCAGCTGGAGATTAATGACATGATCAAGTCCTGGGGCCTGGAGGTAGACCGCGTGGAGCTGAGCATGGAGGCCGTGCTGCAGCCACCCCAGGAGAACCTGGTGGGCCCTCTGGCCACCATGCCACCCGTGCCTGGGCTGGAGGGGCTGGATGGCACCATTCAGCAGTTGGCTGCCCATTTCCTCAGCAACACCTTGGCTCTGGCAGGCAGTGGGACTGGCACTCCAGAGGCAGGTAACCAACCTAGGGCTGCAGCTTCTCTGCTGGGTGATTTCCTCCTGTCTGGTGACCTTTGCGTCTGTTGGCTGTTTGACAGAGGAGTCAAAGTCCAGGAAATACCACACTCCTGCAAGCATAGCACAAACAGGCTGGTAGGGAGGAGGAGACTGCTTTGGGCACAGCTCCATATGGCATATGGCACAACCCAACATTCTAACAAGACATTGGGGATGGGAGTGGGGAGGGCAGGAGCAGATCTGCAGGAATCTGGGCTCAAGACCAGCTCAGACGTCAGCGTTTCCATCAGGCAAACCCAAGCCTGAGCTTGCCGAAAGAGTCACATCTGAGGACAACATGGATTTTTTTCCAGAAACCCTGCACCAATTTGTGCCTCACTATTTCTTTCAAGGATGACTTTCCACCCCCTGGTAACAGTGGAAGAGTAACCCATGGCAGACAGAGGAGCAGGCAGTAGGAACTGGCAAAACCATGTTGTTCTCTTCTTGCTTAGCTGGAAACTTGCTGGATAAGTGGGTTTCTTTGCTCTGGAGGTCTTTTCTGGTGGGTCCATGCAGACCAGGAAAGCTTACCACCCGAAGGTGTCCTCTCAACCCACTTCTGTCCCATTGCCCCCTGCAGACAGCATGGAGACAGTGAATGAGGTGGAGCCTCCCACCACTCCCCTCCTCACCACCAATGGCAGCGCCTGGAGGAAGCCCAGTGTGGATGAACTGTTCTCAGCGGTGGAGCCCATCCTCTCCGAGGCCCTGGTTGGCCAGGTGGGAGCATCCTACCAGGTCAACATTGCCCTGCCCAGTGGCGCCTGGAGCACCTACTTCATAGACCTCTCCTCAGGTCACTGCTCTTTGGGGTTGTTGTGTTAGAGGCGGGAGGGTGTTTCGTGCCTGTGTCTGCTTTGCATGCTGCGAACCTCATTGAGCTTGGTGGTAGGGGGTCCCAAACCAAGCCCGTTTGGTAGCTCCTTGAAAGGCACCATGGATCCCTCAGCTGAGCACTGTTTGGTGACCATGGCCTTGAGTCCATGCTCCCTGAAAATCCAAAGTATAATTTGTTTTGGGTTAAACCCATGAATTTTCCTTCAGAAAGAGAGTATTGATGGAAAATTGGCAGCTGGGTCTCCTCCTGGCTGACCAAGTGGGATAGCTCAGAGACGTCAGGGTTTGTTGACTTTTGTATACCATCAGCCCAAAGGGGTAGTGATGGAGGGACATGCATGGGCAGTGCCTTGGGTCACTGCATTGCTGGAAGATGTCCTCCCAGCACTCTAATCCATTCCGCTATGGGTTCTGATGGTTTTCCTGGTGGCCATGTGTGCTGGTTTTGGCTGGGGTAGAGTTAATTTTCTTCATAGTAGTGAGTATGGGGCTATGTTTTGGATTTGTGCTGGAAACAGGGTTGATAACACAGGGATGTTTTAATTATTGCTGAGCAGGGCTTACACAGAGTCAAGGCCTTTTCTGCTTCTCATGCCACCTCACCAGCAAGCAGGATGGGGGGCACAAGAAGCTGGGAGGGGACAGCTGACCCCAACCGACCAAGGGATATCCCACACCACATGACATCATGCTCAGCAATAAAAAGGTGGGGGAAGGAGGAGGAAGTGGGGGATGTTCAGAGTGATGGCCCCATACTAGCTACTATGAAGAAAATTAACTCTATCCCAGCCAACAGCAGCACACCCTGGCAAAAGGAGGACAGGGCTTGGAAGTGGACCACTGTAACATGACATTGGTGGAGAAATACAAGAGAAATTTATTTCCGTAAGCAGTAAGGACTCCTGTCTCCAAAATCCCCCTTCCAGGCCCTTGTCTGTCATCTGGCCCAACTCAACCCATGTGAAACAGTTGGGGAAACACCAGAAGGCAAGACTGGATCTTGAAGCCGCTGTTTCTCCTTCTCCCACCCATCATGTCCTACAGGCAACGGGCGAGCTGGCCGTGGTGTGCCCGAGGGCAGCCCTGATGTCATTCTCGAGGTGGCAGAGAAAGACCTGCAGGACCTCTTCTTGGGTGACTTGCGCCCTTTGGGTGCCTACATGAGCGGGAGGCTGCAGGTGAGAGGCGACCTGCACCTCGCCCTGAAGCTGGAGGAGCTCGTTAAGGCGATGAAGCAACGTAGATAGAGCATGTGTGTGGGTGTGTGTCTGTGTGCATGTGTCTTTGTAGGTGTGCAAAAGCAGGGGACTTATAGGGGTGCTGTGCGGTGGGGGCCTTGCCCTTCTGGAGGTCCTGCTGCTCTCCCCATGGAGGCTGCACAGGACTGGGTGAAGATCTGAGCAGGGAAACTGAGGCCGAGCTCCATTGCCTGTCCTTGCCCTTGGCTTTACCTCCCCTGCCCATCCTTTGCCTACAATGTTATGGGATGGGAACCAGTTGGCACCCCACCATGTGCCATTTTGCTTCCAGATCCCTTGGCCAGTATGCCACCAGGGCACAGACTGATGTCCTGCTGTCCCCACAACAGGCTGCGTGGCCAGACATCTCAGACTAGAAGGGGCATGAGCTGAGCATATTGGACTGGGAAGAGCTTGGGGACACTGTGGCCAAGGGCAGTAGTTGTGGGGTGGGGTGGGCAGCCAAAGCGGGATGTGAGAGCCGGCTGGACCAGGCTGGGATGCCACCAGCAGGCTGGGGTTGGGGTCCAGCATGGCACTGCTGACAGGGTGCTGACATTTATGGGGAAGGAGCAGAGGTGGCAATTTGGGAAAAGACCTTTCTGGAGGTACTCAAGACTTCCCGACAAAGTGGTTTATAATAATTCATTATGCTAATTTGTGCTTCAGAGTGCTTTTGCATGCATGCTGTGAGGTCTGTCCGCGGAGGGTGTGTGGACTGTATATAGGCGTATATAGATATTTATTTATTTTGTAAGCTTCCTTTCTATCAACTCTCCATGGACAATAAACCTGGTCTGCAGCCTTGTGCTTGAGCAGTGGTGGGCTGATGATTTCTGCAGGCAGACGGTGCTGCACCCCTTGGTGCCTCAGTTTCCCCAAGGGACCCCAAGGTGCTGTGTAAAGAGTGCACATGCTGGCCAGGGCATGGGAGCTGCTGCCAGTCAAGGAGGCTGCATGATGTGACTCTTTCTTTCCATACGGTCACAATGAACACGTGAAGTCCTGCCAAGATGAGAAATAGTTGTCAGGATGTGGCATGGCCCATCCAGGCATGCTCAGGTCCCCTACAACACCTAGCACCCCAGGGATTAAAATGTGTTGGAGTTCCAGGCAGCTTTATCAGCCTCCAGGATGTTTGCTGGACCACTGGGACAAGGCTGACTGGTCTTGCTGGCCTGGCCTGTTTACACAAGGGGCTGCTTGCCAGGATGGGGGTCAAGGAGAACAGAAATATTTCCAGAATTGAAATGTTTCTAATTGAAATGTTTCATGGGGTGCATTCAGACCAAACCACCTGCTAAATATCTTCTTCAAGGCCTGGGGCTGGGTGGCACCAGCCTCGGCCAAGCTTTGGAGACCCTACAGGCATCAGAAGCCCCAAGGACAGGTGACAGGAGTGCCTCCCCATGCCCTCTCCTTTTTGGGGTTCCCAGGCTGGATGAACCCTGAGTGCTTCTGGTGGTTCCCTGTTCATGGTGTTTCCTTTTCTGTGGTGGTCCACTGTTCATGGTAGTCCCCTTTTTGTGGTGGTCCCCCTTTCATGGTGGTCCCCGTGGTGCAGATGGCTGCGGGGTACTGATACCCTGCAGGAAGCGGCAAAGGAGAGCCAGGACACAGCCAGCCCCCCCCCCCCCCCCCCCCCCCCCCCCCCCCAGGACAAACGGGTATGTGAAAATGCTCGCCAAGGGCAGAGGGACAGTCCCTGAGCCCCCTCCCAGCAGGGCACTGGGGCTCTGCAATAAATTTCCAGGGGGATGCGGCTCCATGGGGAAACGCATAGTGAGGGGAAGCTCTTGGGGTCCCCTCCGGGTTTCTTCCCTCCTGGCTAGCCGGGAAGGGCTTTTCAGGCGCGGGGGAGGCCGGGCTGGGAGCAGACTGCGCAGCTCCCCACCCGACACGAAGGAGGAGTTATCTGCAGCGCAGAAGAAACCGAAAGTGCAGGCAGCGCAGGCAGCGCAGGCAAGCGGGGGGGATCCCGGCCCTGCCCGTCCCGCCATGGCTGGCTCCGGCACCAGCACCAGGGTGAGTGCCGCCTGCGCCCGCCATGGATGTCGGGGAGATGCGGGCGGTGGGGGCGGTCCAGGCCACCACGGGGTCCCCAGCCCTAAGGCGTGGCCAGGGTGGGGGCATGGGGTTAAGAGTTTTGGGGTGTTCTCCCCCCTGCCTGGTTTGGTAAGTGGCAGGGAAGGGGGGCTGGCCCCAACCCGCCCCCCCTCCCTGTTACCCACCAAACCAAGTCCCCAGTCCAGCCCATCCCCCCCCCTCCCGGCCCTGTGGAAGCGCAGATGCGGGAGGGAGGGAGGGAGGGAGGCAGGAGGCCAGAGGGATGGGCTGAGTGAGGGGTGTGTGTGGGGTGATGGCTGGGAGGATGGTCCCCACCCTACTAGGGTGTCATCCAGGGATCTTTAGATGCTTCCTCTGTGCTGCCCCTCTGCAGCCCTCCCCAGCCCCATAGCCAGGTGGACCGCCCTGTTTCTTTGCTAGAGGGATAGGAAGCGTTCAGCAGAGCCCTGTCCATCCAACCTTACCATGCTGTGTCAGCCATCTCTGGCCTTCGTACAGCGCCTGGGCATCGCTGGTAGGAAGTGGTTGCTCACTGGTTGCTCCGAGGGTTTGCAGGTCACGTCCCACCCCTAAGATGTGATTTAAGAAGCTCTTAAAAACATATCCTAGGACTTATTCTTCTTCCCCTTTTCGTCCCTCCCTCCCCTGCTTCTCCTCCCCCACCCCCCAAAGCTCCTGGGAGATGACTTCCAGTTCATTCTTTGTGAGGGCTGCCAGCAGGAATCAACCAAACTCAAGCTCCTCACCTGCCTCCACACCTTCTGCCTTGATTGCTTGAGCAAGAACAAGGCTGCTGGGCAGTGCCCCGTGTGCCAGACAGCTATCCCACAGGCCAGTGGCATCCCCAACACAGACAACCTGCTGTTCACCAGCCTGCAAGCCAGACTCAAGGTCTACAAGAAGATCGCTGATGGAGTTGACCTGCTCTGCAACAACTGCAAGAAAGCTGGTGAGTTCTGGTGCTCTGAGTGCGAGGAGTTCATCTGCACCAAGTGCTTTGAGGTCCACCAGCGCTACCTGAAAAGGGAGAGCCATGAAGCCAAGAGGCTGCTGGACATCAGGGCATCGTCTGCTAAGGAATTCCTTGAAGGCACCAGGAAGACCAGTAACTTGTCCTGCTCCAACCCAATGCACAAGGGCCAGACTGTAAGGTAGGTCTAAGGAGGTCTGTCCCATCTGAGTGGTTTCTTGTCACAAATCTGTTCGGGCTAGTCCATGATGGGTGTCCCTGTCCCTCTGCTGCCCTGATTGCCACCCTGTCATGGAGAAGCTGGGTGGGAAGTAGTGACCGGTGGGCTCTAGGGCATGGAGGGAAGGTTTGGATGAAGTGATTTTGAGCTGATGATGGGGGAGTGGGAACAGGATAGAATGAGGGAGGGTAGTCTGTGGGGTGCTCCTTGTTAGCGTGAGGAGGGTGAGGTTGATGCAGCTTAGCAAGAAGAATGCCTGTTGCTTCAGCTACCGTGATGGACAGCAGAGAAAGGTGTGTTCTGCTGATGGTGCTAGACCAGCTTGGAGAGAATTTGGGGAACAGCATGGATGTAATGCAGCACAAGGTTTAAAGGCCCTCAAGGGAAAGTCCAAGTGAGAGGGGAAGGAGCTGGAGCATCTGTGGATGCCAGTACTCATGCTATGATGGATGCTATGATGCTATGATGCCTCAGGATGTCCCTAGCCCACCACTTGCGAAGGCTACCAAGACTTATATGAGGGATGGATGATAATGTCTGCTCCCCACTTCTTATATTCTTGCCTTAGGCATCTTATTGAGATAGGGTACTCTTTGGCCTTATATTCTTATACATAACCCCAATAAGCACTCATTAAAGGGCAGAGACCTTATTTCTTCACTGCCCTTGCAGTGTACAGATGAATGTCTACCATAATGCTTGCACAGTTACCACACTGACTTTAGCCAGCCCAGCAGAGGAGCAAAAACCATGTGGGGACAGTGAACCAACATATTTTTTTGCATTTGGGAGAATATAAAACCAAATGCCTAGCCCAAACTTAGTGGTAACTTAAATTCAATGAATGAATCAATTTGCAATTTGGTAAATGAACGAATTGCAAAGTGCAGGGTCTAAATCACTGCTCTGCTTGTCCTTGGCCTCACAGCATCTACTGCAACAAGTGTGAGAAGGCACTGTGCTGCTCATGCGCGCTGCTGGACAGTCAGCATACCCCCTTCTGCGACATCCACAGCGAGACCCAGCGCAGGCAGGAGGAACTGGGCACCATAAGCCAGGAGCTGAAGCAGAAGCGAAGCAACTTTGAGGCCACCTGTGCTGCATTGCAGGATGAGGCCACCCGGCTGGAGCAGGCACAGCGGGAGACGCGGGAGCTGATCCAGCAGCGCGTGGAGCAGCTGGTGCAGCTGATCCGGCAGGAGGAAGAGGAGCTGCTGGGGCTGGTGGAGGCACGGCAGGAGCAGGGCCAGCGGGACCTGGCAAGGAAGCTGCAGCACGTGGAAGGGGTGCTGCGGCGGATGGAGGCAGGCGAGCGGCTGGTGGAGAAGATGAGCCTCTACGCCACAGAGCAGGAGGTGATGGACATGCAGCCCTTCATCAGGGACTCACTGAAGGAACTGCAGTGGCTGCAGCCACCGGTGGCCAGGGACCGAGCACAGCCTGGGGACTTTGCTGAATGCAGAGCCAGGCTGCAGGCACTGGTGGAGCGCGTGACCAGGCACCCAGGTGAGGAGGCAGCTGGCCAGGTAGGCTCAGCAGGGGGAACTGAAAGCAGAGTTGAAGGTTATAATCCCTGGTTAAACCATATTCTCCATGGGTTTCAAGTTTCCTTGCATGTGGTCATTTCATGGACCTGTGCCTCCAGCCTTTGCTCATGCGGTGGGCACATTCCAACCTCCCCCAAGGATGGGGTGCAGTTATTGAATCCATCACTTCCAAAGCAACACTTGTCTCTTGGCCTTGTGGGGTATGGCAGTCCCCCAAATGCAGTTGTGCTGGGAGGGAATATGGTGAATCACTTGGGATGGAGCCATGCCATGGGTTGAAGGGCAAGGGAGGTGGGTGGCACGTGGAGACGGGGCACATGGAGCAGGGGCTCACAGAGGCTTGTGGTGGCAAGGAGGAAGCAGGTGGAAGGGTTGGATCAGCCCTGCACCCTTTCTGAGAAATGTTTGTGCTGATGACATATGCACGTCCCTCAGGGGTCATAACCATCCTCCAGGCCTTAGCATCCTGCCGCCTACTGACCACTTCTGCTCCTCAGATCTCCAGCCCATTTGTCTTTGCTCAACCTTTGTCCACAACCACCTGGTGCAATTCCCCTTTTGGGTTGTTGATTACTGCCTTGGGATGGCATATCCAACTGGGAAGGTGAAATGTTCCCGGGGAGCACTCCCCAACAGGGATGGCAAGAGGTCCACAACCACTGCTGGATTTGCCCAGGTCTTCCCCCAGCTCTTCAGCAGCAGAGCTGTGGTAGAAATCCTGGTGGTTTGGAAATGGTGAAGGTCTTGGCCTCTGTATTGTGTGCAGGGATGGTGTGCTGGAGGATCCAGGTTTGGTCAGAAGGTGGCAGCATCCTTCCAGAAAATGGGGGGAAAAAAAGCAACGGGAAGAAGAGACTTTGTTGAATGTTCTGCTCCATCCCCCTGCTGCTGTCTTCAGACCTGGGCTGTGACCAGTGTCCTCCTTGGCTCTCTGTGAACATCCACCACTGAGCTCCCCAGGGTGAGCTCATGAGCTATGGATGGTCCATAGAGAGCCCGGGGTGATCTCCTGGATGGAGCTTGGGGTTTCCTGGGGACAAGCTGCCTCCCATCCCACTCCTTGCGTCTCTATCATGTGATAGGCATTGTCCCTCTGTCTCCACTCTCCACCTCACCAAGGCAGGCTGAAAGGACCCTCTGAGCCCTGATTCTCCCCTCCTCCTCCCTTCAGCCTCCCTTCCTGCGGCAGGTACCTCCGCTCCCCAGCATGATGCCCTGTCCAAAGACAAGACCATGCTGATCCTTGACCTCGAGCATCCCAGGGAGAATTACCAACCACATGAAGGTCTCCCCGTGGGGCTGCCTGCTCACCACCAGCCCTGTGCCCTGAAGTCAGACCCCTCCAGCAGCAGACGACACATGTGTCCAGACCAGGGAGGGGATATGTTCCCCACCCAACCCACACCTCCAGCCCTTCTGATGCAGAGGGATGAAGAAGCAGAGGAAGACTCGGAATCAGCCCATGGGGACACTATGCCTCTTCCCAAGAGCATCTCCCTGGACTCCCTGCAGGAAGATTTTGGTGGCTGGGCCAGGTCCAATGTGCAGCAGGCGGATGAGCTCCTGAAGATTGGTCGTCGCCTCTTGCGAGCTCAGTGCAGGGCAAACAGGCACCTGGTGTCCATGACCAAGGAGATCCAGGCCATGTCCCTCTCCCTGGCCACCATCGCTTCTGCTGTGGGACCCTCACTGCAGCCCACAGCCAGCCCACAGGACCCCTCCACCGCAGACGTGGACTGGCCATCGCTGCCCTCCAACCTGCAGGATTTATTCCCTCCCAGCACCCCACAGGAGAGTGAACCACTGGTCCCAGTGGTTGCCATGGCCCCTTCCTCCAGCAGACCCCCTCCTGCCTCCCCCCCTGCCAGCCCAGCATGCTCAGAGCCCCAAAGCCCAAATTCTTCTGAGGGGGAATGCCCCAAATCAAGGCTCACCACCAGGGGCAAGCGTGGTGGGAAATCCAACACCAGACTTCAAAAGCGGAGGAAGAAGTGAGGGTCTGCAAACCAGAACATTTGCAATGGACTGCACCTGCTTGGAAAACCCTTTAAAGGTCCCAATGGAGACCAGGCTCTCCATCTCACCTTGCTATGCCAATAAATACCACTGGAATGAACAGTGAATTGGTCTTTTGCTGGGTTTGGGAAGGCAGCATCTCCTCCATGAATGAGCCCTCACCACTGCATGGCAATAACTTGCTTGGCAATGGCATGATCTTACTAATTTTCTTTTTCCTTTCCTTCCCAGCAAGTGTGAGCTCCTGGCTATGGGTCTGGGATGGGGGGTAGGGCAGCAAACCCATATGGGAGAGCTGGAGGAAAGGCTTTAGTGCAAGGAGGGGTGAATGAGGGTGATGGGGCAGAATGGGCACCTCTCCAGCCCAGCATGGAAGTGCAGTGCTGGATTTTGGCCTCAGCAGCATCTCCAAGAGGTGACCCTCCAAGAAGGTGGCCCCAGAGCCACCTGCACCTTCTGTAGAGTCTTTTCTTGCTGTTCTCAGACATCCCCAGCATTGCTCACCCTTCTCTCAGGTTGCTGTGCTTTTCTTCTTTCAGAAGCCACTCCAGCTCCAGCCATGGAAATACCCCACCAGGTAAGACTTTGTTTTGCTTGCATTGCTCTGGGATTTTTGCCTCATGGTGTTAGTCGGCAGGAATTTGGGGCTACCCTCAACCCTTGCAAGGTTGCTTGAGCTCTGTCACTTGATTGATGTTTTCCAAGTTCTCTTTTGAAAGAGGAGATCAGCCAAGCTGGCTGGGCATAGGGCTGCAGAGCCAGGGCACACCTCATCCCCTGAAGGCACCTTTCTGGGTAAGGTACAAACATCTCAGCGTGAGACATGCTGCTACATGCACTGTAAAGAGCTCTCGTAGGCATGGTGGCTTGCAAGTCATTTCCTGCCTGCACCCTGCCCTGCCCTGTCCAGCCCACATCCAGGGCTAGCAGGGGAGAGATGCTGTGACTGGTTGTGATGGATTTGGAACCCCCAAACACATGTCCCACAAGAAGGGCAGAGCACCAGTCAAACAGAAGTGGCCTTCAACAATGTTGAAGGCAAGCTCTCTTCTGATTTCCAGACCCATAGTGCGTGAAGGACTCATCTAGCATCAGACCTATCTGCCTTTGCCTGGGACAAAACGCCATCACAGGACTGGGGCTGGGGACCCCCAGGCTGCCCCTCTGCAGGGCATATCCCCAGCCACCCCAGCCTGGGATCAGAAGGGCTTAGCCCTGCCTGCAAGCACTGCAGAGCCTTGGAGCCTTAGGGCTAAGGCAAGAAGATGATTTATTCCCACAGCTGAGGAAGGGGAAGTTCCCATCTTATCCTTTGCAGCTGTTAAGTACAGTGGAAAGTTTTTCTGACCCTTGTCAGGCAGAGAGTGAACCTTGACCAAGGCAGTTGGAGTGGCCACAACCTGGGAGAGCCAGGGGCTTCGAGCCAGAGATGAGGTCGTGGTGCTAGGTGACCTCAGAGCAGGAGAGACTATCTGGGCAAGCAGAGCACTTGCTTTAGGCAGGGACAAACCCATGTGGTCAAGCTTTTTTGGCTGTGTCCCCATGGCAAAGGACATTTCCATCCCAGACGAGGCGGGATTGCTCTCACTGGGCTCCTCTTTGCACGCTTAGGTCTCCACCTCGGTAAAGAGGAAGAAAGTCCAAAATGCGAATGTCCAGACATTGCAGGTGAAGATGATAAAGGTTGAAGACGACAATGACGGGTGGAACCAGATGGTGCTACAGCAGCCAAGCTGCTCAGACCAGCCTAGGACCAGCTGTTCAGTGTCCCTCACGTCTTTCACCAAGGAGGACAGCCTGCTGGAAGATGTGCCAGATGGCAACGGTGGGCTGCACAACTCAGGTAAGTGGTGTCTAGAGTGGTGAAGCCACAGGTAGACTTTATGGTGTGTAGGCATCAAGGCAGGGCAGTTTGCAGCATCTCCATAAACCTTCCAGGAGGATAGTTATGTGCCAGCGCATTGTCTTGTTCAAAGACAAGATCTTTGGTGCAGATTGATGGAGAACCAGACTTGTTCTTTCAACTGCTTGCATGCTCTTAGGCTACATGATGCTGCATTTTGGTCCTCTCTCCCGCTGCAGGATTTTGCCCAGTGTGTACTCTGTATCTGTGGCTCAAGGGGGAATCAGTCCTTTTTCAGGTGGACCCTGAGGGCAGGGTTGCTCCCTGCTTGCTCCCCACCCACCTTGCTGGCTGTCCAGGCTATGTCTGGCATAGTTGGTGATGTCAGTCAGGGGACCATTGGCCCTGGCACTCACTGCAGGGGTGGACAGTCCCACATCTGAAAGGCACATCTCTCCTACCTTGGCAGACAGCGATAGTCTCTCCTTGGACAGCTATGAGGAGGACAGCACTGATGAGGAGTCAATGGTGAGTGAAGCTAAAGGATTTTCAGTGCTTGGCCCTGCATTGCTCAGTGTTTAAGCCATGAGGCTGGACCATTTGGTGCTTCCAGACCTTCAGGACCATCCCATAATCCCCCTTAAAGCCTGGCAAGGAACTTGTGAAATCCTTCCTGAAATCCCCTCTAGCTCCTCTCCTTCTTGGGGAGTTGAGCTGCCCAGCAGCTTGGAGACCTTGGTATATAGTGTCTTGGTGACATCAAGGTGGTGAGCAGCCAAAATGAAGGCCAACAAGAAGAGGCAGTCCAAAACTTCACCTCCTCTTTGAGGCTATGGATGGATGGGGTTTTGTTGTTACTTTGCAGCACCAAGCAGTTCCCGTGACAGTCTGCATGACCAAAAGCTGGTGAACAGCTACTCAGAAGAGGTTTTAGAAAGGCCCTTGGCTCACAGCCAGAGGGGAGATGTTGGGTAGTCCCAACTTTTCTGTCACTTTTGAGCAGAAAGCCAGTCAGGAAGAATCCAAGTGAGCCGTCTTACATGGATGTGCATGGAATATGCATGTCAATTTGTTTTGCGGTGCAAATATTTATGACCAACCAGAGGGACTTATTACACCCTAAGTCCTCTAGCAGGTAGTTTGAGTAGATCCCTGAGCTTTGGTACCCTCCAGGACACACGAGCGCCCAAAGCTGCTGCCCTGGTTCTTCCTGTGATGTTTATTAAAATCAAATTGTGTGCCCTTCCAGGACTCCAGTCTGCTAGATGACCTCAGCAACATCCTCGACGAAAGCACCAGCGAAGACTACTTGGGCATTCCCATCAGCAGCCAGAACATATTGGACACAAGACAAGGATCCCTGGTCTTCTTTGACGTGAAGATTTTGAGTAGGCTCTTAAGCGGGGAGTCCCATGTTGCAGCCAGCTCAGATCCCCACATCTGTCAGTGTCTCTTTTTCTTGAGGAGGGGAAGTTCAGGCATGTTCACCATGGCCTTGGCTGTGTAAGGGAGAGGACAATATCCTAAGCTCCCAAGAGGTCTTGCCTTTGAGTTTCATGATATCTGGAGGAACGTGGAGCCCATAGGACTGTGGGGAGATTTCTCTGCAATTCCTCAGCCAGTTAACCAGGCCTTGCGCCGTTTTGTCAACACGGGCTCCCCTGCTTCTCCTTGCCATGGGTCAGTCTGTCTTGGGTGAGGTAGATTTTACTTTTGAAGCCCCTCTCCTTAGTCCACCCTCAAAAAGCTGTAAAATCCTTCATGTTCCTGGTGGGGGGAATGGTTCTGCTGCAGGAGGTGTTAGTGTTGATGGGAAGGACACTCCTGAAGGATGTTGGAGACGCTGGAAGCTGAGGGTGTGACTGAATGGTGGGGAGAGGTGAAATGACGGATCAGTCCCCCAGCTGCTGTCAATGGTGAAGGCTGTCAGAGGCCAAGCAACTCATAAAATGTTTTATTTTCCTACTAAGTAAGAGACTAATTCTGCCTTTCCTCCCTCTCCAATCCTCTTTCCCTTCCCCCTCCTTTCCTCTAGAAAATGAAAGCATTCAGATGACGGTGGTAGATGGAGAGAAAATATTCCCAGTTCTGATTCAGCCAGTGAAATATCTGTCCAACTTGATGGCTAAGAACAGCATCTGTGAGCTCGGTCTGAGGAATCTGCTGTGCTACCTCAACACTGTCCACAGGCCCATCCTGGGTGGCTTTGGTCTCTGGTCACTGCCCCTTCCCACCCTCTTGAAAGCATTGACAGTCATGGACAAGAAAGAGGAGTTCAGCTCTGTGGTGTATGGTTTCCTGGACATTCTGCCCCTGATTAAGGAGGAGATCCCCAAGAGGGATAACTACAGGCTGAAGAACTTGGCCAGCACTTACCTCTGGTGGCAATTCAGTGACTGCAGCACCCTGGAGAATGCCAACATCATGAAGTACCTGTGTGAGGTCCTGGACGTCAACCTGGTGAAGAAACCCAGGCTGATCCTCAGTCAAGCCAGCCTGGAGTCCTTCATCTCCCTCCAGCCCTTGCTGGCTGAGAAGCTCCTCACCAAGCAATCAGCCCAAACATTGGCTACCCACAACATCGGCCTCTCTGAGCTGTGGTCCTGCTACCAGCACAACCCTGAGAAGGGGCTCCAGAAAGTACGCTGTCTCATCAACGCTTGCCGGCACAGCTCCGAAAAGAAAGTCCGAAACCTGAGCAAGGTCCAGGTCTACTTCCAGCACCAGGAGCAGTTGAAGACCCTGGCAGGCAGCAGAAGACCCTGGCAGGCATCAATTTCCCAAGAGCCATAAAAAGCAAGGAAAATGTTGAAGGATGCTTATGCCTCTCCTGGAGCGAAATCCTGGCTCACATCAGTAGTTTTGACTTCAACATTTCCTCCCTGCTCTTGCCTGGGGTGATGAGTCTGGGTCTCTGGGGTGTGGTAGTCTCTTGGTGTCCTCTCTCATCTAAACTTGTGCGAAGGTGAAGAGGTAAGGACACCAGCTTGGCTGGAAGATGTTCTTCTCTGATCCAACACCCTGCAGCCACACTGTGCCTTTGTTTCCCCGCTGGATGGATCAAGCCAACTCTTGGGAGAAATCTTTCAAACCGTTTCTGATCTGGGTTTTTTGGGGGGTCAGTGGGATCCAAAGCCAGCTGGAGAAACAGCAGCTTGGGAAACTGGTTTGGTTTGGAAGGACCAAGGATGGTGGTCATTGCTAGGAAGGAGGTTGGGCAGAGCTGCTCTGTTCCTGTGAGCTGCTGTGTGTGATGCAGCTGTGGGAAGAAATAAAAATCCTCCTTCAGTCAGCAGGGGTATGAACCTCCTAAGTGGGCAAACAGGGGCATGGTTTTCCTACCTCATCCCCTGATTTCCAAACTCAAAGATAGCCAGGGAATTGTACCTTCCTTTGTACTTCATTGCTTTTTGGCTTCTGTGCCTGCCTACAGATGCAGAAGAAATAAATCATTTTTCTAATTTGTTGTCTAATTTCCCTTTGCTCCCTGTTCTCACAGTACCCACCTGCTCAAAAGGGCAGATGTGCAGGGTGGTGGTGCTGCAGTGATGGGTGCTCTGCAGCATGATGCTCCCTTGAGCCCACAGCATAGCTGAGGTCAGCATGGTGAGCATGAGATGACCCATGTATATGAGACGTGTGGCTGTATTCAACATGGGTGTTGGCTTGAAGACAAGGAAGAGAGCGCCAGGAGGTCCTGTTTGCTCAGGGAGGTGCAGAGAAAGCCTGTCAGCCTGTTCCCCATGGGAATAACCCAAGTAATTTCACTTCAGATGGTGCATAGCTGTCCCGCCCACTGGCAACTACCCAGCTTGGATCATGCCAAAACAGCCTGATTCAGCGACGGCTATCACCCAAAACTCATGGGCATCTCACCTGGGCCTCACCTGCGTGTGCAAGCAAAGCAATGAGCACACCAATGTTCACTCAGAGGCAGAGGCAAAGCAAACATCCTTGTGCCATCCCTAACACCCTGGACAAAGACTCCTGTCCAGTGCTGTGCTCCTCCCCATGTCACTTCAATACACGAACCGCTTTTCCTCCTGATTTATAGCCTCTAACGAGGCAAAAGGAAGCTTACAGGGTGATTCAGCTGAGTCAGCCTGGCCTGGTCCCCTCTGCCTAGAGATCACGGAGGTAACAACCTGCTGCTGAATCATCCCAGGAAGGGATGGACTGCCCAGACACCATGGGGGACGATTTTACCCCAGGTCTAATAATTCTAATAATTTTTAGAAATAATTATTACTTCTAATACCTAATTGCTCTAATATTATTCCTGATAAGGATTATTCTATTATTTTACTACCACTCATTTCAACACAAGTCCTGCCCAGGAAGCCGGTGGCTCCAGGGGACAAGTCTGTTCAGGAAACAGTTACACAGTAACATGTGCACAAGGATTTTCCTCCCATTTGCTAAAATTGCACGTAACATGAGGAAATATGGGTGGCAGCATGGGTGTGGACTCCACTGTGTGGAGTCTGGTCCTGCAGGAGCCGCGATGTGGTTCAAGGCAACTGATGGGGATCTCCTCCACGATCCCACTTTTTCCTTTTGTTCTTCCGCCTAATTCGAGATTACATTTCCTCTTCTTCCTCCACAAAATCAACTTTTTCTTGGTAGAGAAGAGCAGCCATGAGTCCCTCACATCCTGGAAATCCACAGTTGCCCTCAACATGAGTGGCTCCATCTCGAAGGAGCTGGGGACTGGCACAAGTTCGGGCACCTGAAGAATGGGTTTGCCTTGGGAGAGCGTCACCCTGCAACCCCAGTGTCCCTACTACAGAAGGGCCCCATGATCTAGAGGTGGGGCATATAGTCTGCAGGTGGGACACATCTCTGGATCTTACAGAGCTGGCTGTTACCAAAAAAACAGGAAAAAAAATGAAAAATGCAGCTCATTTCACAGCAAACTCAACACCTCTTCTGTGGGCAAAGGACCTAATCCAGCACCTTTTCTTAGCTCATTAGAGCCTACCACGATGAGTTCCCAGGCAATTGGGTACTCTCAGCTGTTGCCAATTGTCTTAAGGGAGGTATGCTGAGCATCACCTGGGGTGGGAGCGGCTGTGGGAGATGTGGGCTATAAAAAGTCCCTGGGCAGCAGTTGCTCCTTGTGCTGGATCCTGGTAGGCAAGATGAGGCCTGGAAGCAGTCTAGGGTTTGCTTTCTTCTGCTGGGTGTTTGGGGAGGTGGTTGCTTATAACCCCTGGGATTTCATTAGAGGGGAGGTGGAGCTGTGGAGGTATGAAGGGGATTCTTCCTTGGGGCAGCCCCATGCCTTCTCTCAGCCCTCCCCCTGGGCATGGGTGGATGTATCCCAGCTTCAGGCTGCTGCCCCGCTGCACCCAGTGGCTGTGCAGTGCCAGGAGGCACAGGTGGTGGTCACAGTGCACAGGGACCTCTTTGGCATGGGACGCCTGGTCAGGGCTGCAGAGCTGACCCTAGGCTCGGCTGCCTGCCTGCCTGCAGTTTGGAGTGGTGCTGAGACCACAGTGACTTTCATGGCTGGGCTGCATGAGTGTGGCAGCACCCTCAGGGTAAGGCTGTGGGGGGGCTGGAGCCCTAGGGTGGGGGTCTACCTCTTGTTTTGCACCTTGGTCCTTTGCGATGCTGAGACTGGCAGGGGGTCGTGGTGTAGGTGGGCTCAGGGAAATTCTCCAAAGCCTTTCCTAGAGACTGAACATCTCAGTCTGCTTTTCAAGGGCAGCAGAACCTGTTCTGTCTGGTCCAAGGGCTTAGCTCTGGTGTTGTGTGAGTGGGGAAAAGCATGCAAGAGACAGAGAAATTAGTTTTTTCCTGATGAATACAGAGGTATCTAAATCTCCCAGGACTACCTATACTGTTGCTGCCACCTTCAGGGTGGATCCCAGATCATCTGGTGCTGGGAGGCACTGCAGTGAGCCAGCAGGTGATGCCTACCTTAGGAAGCATCTGGATACTGCTTGAGTGTAGCATGAAGCTACTTAACAGAAAAATTAAATCTGAAGTTGGATCTCTTCCCCTGGGAGAGGCTTGAGGCCACCAGGGTGAGCAGGTACCCTCCATGCTACAGCCAGTAGGTATCTTCATTAAATCCCTCTGAGCAGAAGTCACTCTCTGTCCTGGGGACAGACCTTTCTGTCTGTTGTTTTGGGGCATGGAAACTAGAAGAAAAAAATATAAGAATCAGGTTAAACACCTCTGCATCCATCTCTGCTGCTGACCAGAGCCTGTCCTGGGACAGGCTGGAGCAGCTTTCTAGCCTAGTGTGTTCCTGCAGCTGGATGAGTGCCACTCACCTGCTTCCAGCACAAATGGTACTGGCTGATGATCAGAGGAAGCATCTCAGCCTTGAGTCTCCAGGCTTAAATGTGCTGCTCTGTGTATGTGGCCAAAAGAACAGGGTTCTTAATGACTGGATAATGTATTTTGTCTTTCCCCAGGTAACCCCTGATGCTCTAGTCTACAGCATGACCTTAAATTACAAGCCTGTTCCTGCTGGCAACCCTGTCATAATCCGCACCAGCCCTGCTGTGGTTCCTATCGAGTGCCACTATCCAAGGTGAGCCAGTGTGGGTGAGTACCAAGCAAGCCTGTTCGCTGCAATAGAGCCTTTAACTATGGGCATCTCTCCTCAGAAGGGACAATGTGAGCAGCAATGGTGTCAAGCCCACGTGGATGCCCTTCCACTCCACCCTGTCCTCTGAGGAGAAGCTGTCTTTCTCCCTGTTCCTCATGAATGGTAGGTTTCTGGGTGAGGGTCTCCTGGTGCAGGGCACCCAGGCTGGCTTCTGAGGTGGCCATGCTTCCACTAGATGGCATAGCTGATGCTGGTATCACCCCAGTGCTCCTGGAGCAGATGGGTTTTGATGAGTAACTAGGGCCTTGTTCCTACTGAGGTTTCCTTGGGTGGAAGCAGTGAAGCACAAGCTGGCTTCCTAGTCATGAATGCCTGGTGACATCTGTCCTTCCAGATGACTGGAGTGCCAAGAGAGCCTCCACCATATTTCAACTGGGAGAGGTCTTCCACTTCCAAGCTGGTGTCAACACAGAGAACCACATACCTCTGAGGCTCTTTGTGGACAATTGTGTGGCCACCCTGACCCCAGAGAGGAGCTCTTCTCCCCAGTACACTTTCATTGACTTCAGTGGGTAAGAGCTGGCTGTGCCTTTATTTAGAGATGCCTTTCTGCAGGTTATGGGTATATCTGACAAGGGGATCATGCTGGCCCTTGCTTTTTGTGTCTAGGTGCCTGGTGGATGGGCAACTGGATGATTCCACCTCAACTTTTATATCCCCAAGACCCAGGCAAGATGTGCTTCAGTTTGCAGTAGATGCATTCAAGTTTGCAGGAGACACCAGCAATCTGGTAAATACTTCCTAAACCAAGTGAAGTCCCTTGCCTAGGCAGAGTTGTAGCCTTACTCCATTAAGAAAGTTTATGCAGTTTTGTCTAGAATTACGTTGCTATGAGGCAGTTGCCTTGGGAATGTATGAATGAAGTCACTGTGTATTACTGCTTCTGCATTGTGGCACTCTGAGCCAAGGATCTTCCTTGGACACAGTTCTGATACTGGCCAAGACAAGCCCTTCTGATGGGTTTCGATAGCTGAACCCTTAAGTGGCTTGAATGGAGCAGAGGGGCTTGAGCTGCCCTGGGGAGTTGGTCATCCCATTGGAGACCAACTTCATGGTGCATGGGAAAGCCATAAAGGCAAAGGACAGCCTAAACCCTCTGCTCTCCCTGGCTTCCCAGATCTACATCACCTGCCATCTAAAGGTCTCCTTGGCTGACCAAGCTCCTGACCCTCTGAACAAGGCTTGCTCCTTCAACAAAGTCAGGAACCTGTGAGTAGCTGGAACAGCAGCTTGTCCAAAGGTGAAGAGCTTGGGCTTTTCTTCTGTGTCACCTTCCAGGAAGTTGGGGTTGGCCATCTGGGTGAGGGGTTTGGTCCTAGGAGGCCAAAGCATGTGAGGGGTTCCTACTGTAGGGTGGACTACTCACCAGGCTCTCTTCTAGCTGGGCTCCTGTGGAAGGCACCCAGGATGTATGCTCCTGCTGTGAGATGAGGAGCTGTGGCTTGGCCAGGCATTCCAGGTGGCTCCATGCTCCCTCCCAATGGCAAGGAGGACGTGTCCGAAGAGAACTGCCCTCTCAGCTTGGTAGGTCTTGGTATGCCTTGTGGGCTTTTTCACCATTGTGGCAATTGCTGAGAGCTAGGTGGCTGGAGCTGCCTTGCTACCTGTTGGCTCCTCAGCGCTAACTCAAGGCTTGGGAGAGCCAGATTTTCAAACAAGCTTGTGAATGCTCAAAGGTCTTCTCTTTCAGATCCATTGATGAAAGAAGCAGATGTTGTGGTTGGACCTCTCTTCATCCGCAGCTGGCAGGATCACCCAGTTAGGAGGGTGACTTCAAGAGGTAGGGCAAACCCAGGGAAGTGGGGTGGTTGGTGTGGCAGGTCTTGGCTCTGGCTGTAACCACCTCCTTACTTCTCCTTTCTAGGTGGAGGTCACTTGTGGATGGTGTTGGGGCTGGCTGCAGTTGCTGTTGTGGTCATCCTGATCCTTGCTGTTTTAGGAGCTCTGACTGTCTGCTAAAAGCCCAGCAACCCTGTTTAATTCACTAGTTTCAACTTCCATAGTCTGTCCAATATAAAAATAAATTGAAGGAATTGAAGGGCTGTGAGAGGCTTGGTACGGGGAGTGGAGAAATCTTCCTAGCGAGACTGAGCTAACAAAATCCTCTTGCTAACTTTAACTGTGGTTCTTTGCACACAATCTGGGTCTCAGTCTCCTGAAGTCCCATCTTCAGCAGAGCTTTGTACAGCCTTACACCCCCATGAATGTTTCCCAAAGCACTGAACTGGGAACTGATAGAGAAAATAGCCATTCAGGTATTGTCTTGTTTCTGGAGGCATGGAGCTGTGCTTAGCCTCAACGCATTTTACCTTTCTGTGGAGCTACTTGGGTCTGTTCCATACTAACTCCTTACTCAATAAGTCAAGGTAAGCTAAGGGTTTAGTAAAACTTGGACCACCATCCTCCTGCCTGAGGCTGTTTCTGGGAGAGAAATCAAGCTTTGCTGGGTGAGGAAAGGAGCGCAACTCCAGGGTCATTAGGCTGGGCTCTTCCTGGGACAGACGGAGGCAGAAATTCCAGTCCCTGCCCCAAGGACTGTTTACACATAGTTATGTGTAACAAGCCTTGGCTGAAAGGTATAAACAGTCCTTGGGGCAGGGACTGGAATTTCTGCCCCCCACTTCCCCCCTCCCTGCTCCAGAAAGGGGCTTTCTGACATGCCTGAGTCACACTTGCTTTTTCCTCCTATTGCTGTGAAATTTGGGCTCTTCTGCTCAGCAGAGCAACTGTAATGGCAATGTGTTCCTGCAGCAAATCCAAGACCAGTTGCTTCCCACTAGCTGGGAGAGGTTCCTACTTTAGGCAGTGATGGAAACTGAATGTCTTGGGATGCTGGGCTCAGGGAAAACTGAGACCTGTGAGGAGCTGGGCTTGCCTGCAGCACAGCCACCTCTTTAGCTGGCTTTGTAGGGGGCAGGACTTCCGCAACCTCTTAGCCTGCTCAGGGGGAGCTTCAGCAGCTCCCTTAGTCATGGAGAACAGGGGAAAGTGGTATCTTTCACAAGCTGCTGTGTCTTTGGGTGTCATCCAGCACCCTGGAGACCCTCAGCCAGATGTCACTTGCACTGGGATCTCTTTGGTACAAGGTGCCAAGCTGGGCTTGAGACTTTCGATCACTTAAACTACTGTCTCATCCCTTCCCTTGTTATCAGTTTGGCTGCTCACAGTTCTAGAAACAAAGGATTAGTTTTAAGCTGAATCAGGGAGCTGCACTGACTTTGGGTTGGGCTTGTCAGTATGGCTTCTTTCCTCATCTGTATAATCTGACCCTTGCTGGGATGGTTTGGTCTTGTAGCAAGGTGAGAGGTAGGAGCTTTTAGGGGGAATAGTTGTGAGACGTTGTCACCCTCCCCTGAGAGCTGTGAGCTATCCCCTTTTGGGGCAGAAGGGATAGGAGGAAGGCATGGAAAAGGGGCTAGAAGTGACTTCAGAAGGCCTCCAGTCCAACATCAGACATATTGGCACTGTGTTGGCCTGGCTAAGGCTGGCAATGTCTGTGGGCAGAGATCCCTGCATCTCTGTGTGCCCAGCCCAGGGCTGCACAATCCTCCTGGAGAATAAATATTTCCTCACCTAACCTGAACCTTCCAGACCATAAGTTGCGGCTGCCCATGTGTTAAGCCTTCACATAACCAGTTCCTTCTTGATCAGCATCTTCTAGATGCTCAGTGCCCTGACCATCCCAAATCTGGTCTACAAGGAAACTGGGGTTGGGGAAATGCTCTCTGACTTTCCAGAGCAGCCACCCCCCTCCAGCAGCTCCTGCCCATTCCCAGACAGTATCCCCAGCTCTGAGGCTCAATGGCAGCACTGACCTTACCATGTGATGAGAGTTTTTTTGATTTAAAACTTTGTTTTAAGCAAAAATTACATGTGCTTTAAAGCTTCCTTTATGCAATGGGGGAAATATGGGTTCTGTGCTTGCCCAGTGCCCATGGCCTTTCTGGCCTCTGCCAAAAAAAAAAAAAAGAGAGCTCATGCTCTTTCCCAATTGTGCCGGTCCATGGCCAAGGCTCTTTTCTGCTTGAAATAAAGATGAGACAGCTGGTCCTGGCAAGGGCTAACAAGGGAGCAGAAGTCCCCTTTTTCATAGAGAAATACCTCCTCTGCCCTAAGTGTGTTTCTCTACCTGGGATTCACCTCTGCTAATTTGAGCTGTGTAAACACAAGGTCACCTGTTGGAGATTGATTCTCCTGCTGGGATCAAGCCCTAGTATCCAGAGACCCATGATCTAACCCTGGAGCTGGCCCTTAAGCTGCAGCTCTCTGGGATGTGATGGGGTGAGACTAGGCATCTCTCATAGTCCTTGCAGCCAAGGACCTGGCTGCGTAGTGATGCCCTCCCCCGGGACTGGGGCAGCTGCTTATTTACTGATTCAGCATCACCCGCTCACCCGCTGCTCTTATCTCCCTGACGCACAGAGCTCAGCTTGATGGAATCTTTGGTGTTTCTACGCAAGTGCCAGTTTCAAGGTATTTTAAACACAAAGACAAAGTCCTGGACTTGCTGACAGCAGCAGGGACAAGGCATCAGCTCCCTGGGAAAAGGAGCCAGTGGGAAAGGTAGAAGATTTTACTCTAATCCATAATTATTTTTTCTAGGATTTTTGCTAGGAGTGAGCTGGCCAATATCTGCCCCCAAAACTTTCTTTTCAGTTTCCCAGAAATGGCTCAGCTGCTCCAGCTCAAACATCCGAATGGGAGGCTTTTTACTGTCCCTAAGGCTTGCCAGGCACATCCCAAAAGATGGAGAGGGATTTTGGGTATGAAACAGAGCATCCCTCAGAGCCAACAGGATGCTTGCATAGCACTGGCAGGGAAAAAGAGTTAAAACTGCTCAAAAAAAAGGGGCAGAAACTCCAGTAATAAAGCTTGAAAACATATAGACTTTATTTTGAAGCAGCTTTCCATGTTGCCTAGCTGTGAGGAGCTGGGCAATGCCTCACCCTACTCTTGGTGGGTGGGATACAGATTGGGGTGCTGCAGCACAGGGCCTGGTTCCTTGAAGGCAACAAAACAAACATGAGCCAAAGAGCTGGGGAAGGGCAGTAGAAATAAGAAAGGTTGCAGCTCTGCAGCTAAATGACCTCAGTGCTGAGGATGAAATGGGAGTTGTTCAGCCCCAGCTCAGAATGGCTGTGCTCGTGACAGTAATGAGAGAGCACCGTTGGCTGCTGCTGGGTCAGCAGTGACCGAACACCCTGGTCCTGGCCCTGCTGAGGAGTGGGGGGTTGCTTAAAGCCCCTGTTGGGGCTGGAGCTGTGAGCACATGGGTTCCCAGCCTCCCCCAGCGCATCAGCATCCAAGTGAAAAACCAAAGTCCCAGGGGGGCTGATTGCGCCATGCAGGAATGGTCCCTGCGGTGGGGACGGGAAGCACCCGGATTGGGATCATGGACCCTGCCCTCTCTGCTCATGTCACCTCCCCAGCAGCCTTGAAAAGCCCCTTATCACCTTATAACCTAAACAAGCCACTTTGTACCAGTCTCCCTGTCTCCAGCTTCTGCTGAGTTTTATAAACAACTTCCTCCAAGAGGCTGACAAGGATGTTTTCTCTCGCCTTGGGCAGCCCAGGAACAAGGGGTCCTGGCACCCCAGAAATGACTTGGTTGTGCCTCCCCTCTCCCCGCACCCACGAGGGCTGGCCTTTGGGTGCTATTGGTCCCCAAACTGGAGCCTGGGCGGACAGCTCCTGCTACCAGGGGGATATAAAGACTGGAGGAGCAGCCCCAGCTCTCTGTAGCGGGGTTTGCTGGAAAGAGGAGGGATGGGACCTGAAAGCGGCTTGATCCTCGCTCTTCTCTGCTGGGCAGCGGGCAAGGTGGCTTCCTACCCACCCTGGGATTTCTCCTGGGGTGACCCAACAAGCCGGGGGGCACGGGCAGACCCCAACACCTGGTCCTGGGTGGAAGATCCCCAATCTCAAGCCATCTCCAGCCAGCAGCCGGTCATGGTGCAGTGCCAGGAGGCTCAGATGGTGGTAACAGTGCACAGGGACCTCTTTGGCACTGGCCGCTTGGTCAACGTGGCCGACCTGACACTGGGGCCAGCGGCATGCAAGCATTCCTCACTGAACCCTGCCCACAACACTGTCACCTTCACTGCTGGTCTCCACGAGTGCGGCAGCATCGTGCAGGTAAGACCTTCTTCCCCTCGCTGCTTCCCCTCGTCACAGGATTCTACCTAGCATGGCCCCTGGAGTGGCTGCAGGACCGTGCACTGGGCATCCCCTGTGATGTTGGGGGGCGCTCTGCGTGCTGGATGTAGAGCATTATCAAGGAACACCCTATGGGAAGAACAAGCAGCTATTTCCCCCAAACCTGTTTTTCCCCAAAGCTGCTTTGCCCTTTCATCTGGAGACATGCCGATGGTGCAAAGTCCCCACGTCAGCCCCATTTCACTTGTGTTTTGGCCCACTAGGAAGTTTAACTTGCTGAGAACAGAGTGGGGCTCCTTCTCCATCCCCTTTTCCCTGGCTTTTTCCCCCTTGCTAGGATTTCCCCAGCATTTCCCTGCTGGGAAAGGGTGGCTACATGGCTCGGTGGGGGTGGGAGGAGGAGTGGCCTCTCCAATAGCTTCTCAATGCTTTTCTGTCCAGATCACGCCGGATTCCCTCATCTACCGCACGCTCCTCAACTATGACCCCAGCCCTGCCAGCAACCCTGTCATCATCCGCAGCAACCCCGCTGTCATCCCCATTGAGTGCCACTACCCCAGGTAAGGGCTCCCCATCCTTAGTACCCTCCACCCCAGTTCCCAGGGACCAGCACAGGGCTGTGTCCTGATGCAAGGTGGTTCTTGCCCAGGAGGGAGAATGTGAGCAGCAATGCCATCCGGCCCACCTGGGCTCCCTTCAGCTCCACGCTGTCAGCAGAAGAGAGGCTGGTGTTCTCCCTGCGCCTCATGAATGGTAGGTAGGAAGCTATCCTGACCTGCCGACAGGGATTTTCCACCTTTTTCCCAGGGTGGGGGAGCTCAAGGACCCAGAACCCTGCTGGGGAAGCCAACCCATCCCATGGCAAACACCAGCGCTCCTGCTTTTGGGCTGAGCCTTGGCTCTGATCCCATGGGAGCTTGAGACAGCTGGAGAACACACGCACACATCCCCGGTCACCCTTGTGCTGCCTTGCAGAGGACTGGAGTGCTGAGAGACCCTTCACTGGTTTCCAACTGGGTGATGTCCTCAACATCCAAGCGGAGGTGGGCACCGAGAGCCATGTGCCACTGCGGTTGTTTGTGGACAGCTGTGTGGCTGCCCTGAGCCCCAGCACTGACTCCTCACCCCACTACACCATCATCGACTTCAATGGGTGAGGCCCGGGGACCTGCTGGTGGCAGAGCTGGGGGTGGACCTGCCGGGATGCTGACCACCCCTTTTCTACCCCAGGTGCCTGGTTGATGGGAGGTTGGATGACACCAGCTCTGCTTTCATCACCCCCCGGCCCCGGGAGGACATGCTGCGTTTCAGGATCGATGTGTTTAGGTTCGCAGGGGATGCCAGGAACCTGGTAAGGCTGCATGTCCCCCCCGCTAGCCCCAAACCAAGCTGGTATCCCCTGTGAGTGTGTCCACACCTATCTCCCCTGCCCTCCCTGCAGATCTACATCACCTGCCACCTGAAGGTGACCCCAGTGGACCAAGCCCCGGACCCCCTGAACAAGGCTTGCTCCTTCAACAAAGCTAGAAACATGTGAGTAGCCACCGCGCTGGGATGGGGCACGCCTGGGCAGATCCCCACCAGCATCCCACAGCCCCCTGTGTGGCACGGGTATGCATCATGGACCCAGACTCAGGGGGCACAAATGCTCCGTAAGTGCTGGTGGGGGAGGCTCCAGTGAGGATGCTCCCATCCTGCTGCAGCTGGGCACCCGTGGAAGGCACCCGGGACATCTGCAGCTGCTGTGAGACGGGCAACTGTGAGTCCCCTGCGCTCTCCCGGAGGCTCAATCACCTGGAGCGATGGCCTGGCCGCCGCTTCCGCCGCCATGATGCCAATGGTAAGGTTCCTGTGGGGATGGAGGAGACAACCTGAGGTTGCTGGGTAAGCCCACCTTATTGCTCCTTCCTCCTCAGGGAAAGAGGCTGAAGCTGATGTGGTTATTGGCCCCGTGTTCCTCTCGAGGGACCTGGCTGCCATAGGAGAGCAGCAGGAGGGAGGTCAGGGTGAGTCCCCACCGGCTGCGGCCCCATGGCATGACCCCGGTGACAAGTACTAACAGCTCCCCTTGGTTTTGCAGGTGGGGAGACAGCAGTGCTTGGCATGGGGACTGGGCTGATCTGCATGGCAGCTGGCATGGGTCTGGCCGGGGTGGTGCTGGCTGTCAGCATGGGGCGCAGGAGGTGCGCCCGTGCCTCAGCGTGAGTGTGGGGTGAGAGCTGAATAAAGCTTGGGAAATACAAACCGCCTCCGTGCTGCTCCCTCTGTGATGGACACCCTGGGGACAGGCCTGGGCTTGGTGCACTCCAGGAGAGGGAGCATCCCTCCCTGACACGTGGCCATGGGGGTGCCAGAGCCCCCAAGCTCCCCGGGGGCTCCCCTACATCTCCACCTGGGCTTGAGGCCTCTCTGGGCCTCAGTTCTAGGGTGGCCCCGCTGAGTCTGCATGGGTGACACTGGGGATAGCGTCCTTACCCAAGAGGAGCCCCAGCTGTGTCTACAGGCTTCCACTCACCGCTTCTGGGGCAGGAGAGAGCAGGGTGTGGGGGGCGCCGGCTCAGCCAGGGAGCGACCCCAATTCTTTTGAGATGGCGTGTTTGGGAGGGCCCTCCTAGAGAGGAGCAAGTGACGGCTCCTGGCAGCCAGCTGGGGAGGGGGCGGCTGGCGCTCCGTGGGAGGGCACGTCTCTTCGGCCCGCTCCTCGCTCCGCCCCTCCCGCTTAAGCCCTGCCCCGCCGTCACAGCCGTTCCCGGCGCGCCCCTGCTCCCCCCGGAGCGGCGGCTCCGGTCCCTTCTTCACCTGACGCCGGCGGCTCCCACGGCCCGCGTCGAGCGCCGCCCGCCCCCCAGCCCGGGCAGCCCCGCGGCGGGACAGCCGCCGGGCACCCGCTCCCGCGGGACAGCCGTTCCCGTCTCCCCCCTCCCGCGGGGAGTCCCGGGGAGCTGCGGGGCGGGCACCGGGGCCAGGAGCGGGCTCGGCGGGGCCGGGTCCCCGGTACCGCCCCGGAGGCCGGCGGGAGGCGGCTGCGGACTCCGCGGGGGCTGCCCAGGCCGAGCACGGCGGGGAGCTGCGCCCCGGGCCCGGGACGGGCCCCCCTGCCCGGGGGCGGCTGCGAGGCGCGGGCTGGGCCCTGCCGGGGAGCCCCGGGGCCGGGGGGCTCAGGTGGGAACGCTCCTGCCTGGCCCCGGCCCCGGCCCCGGCCCCGGCCCCGACCCCGGCCACGGGCCCCGCACCCCCAGGGCACACAGTCCCAGCTCCAGCTCACGCACAGCTACGGCAGCTCCCGCCTGTCCCGGCTCCGCTGACGGACGCTCCGGCTCGGCATCAGTTCGGCTCCTGATGCGGACGCTGCAGGCAAGAGATGCTCCTGGCTGTTCCAGCTCCTTGCGGCTCCTGCTCATTGCAGTAACGCGGGATTTTGTTCAGCTCATCGCTGTGGCAGCTCCGGCTCATGGATGCTCTGGCTCTCCATCGTGTCGGCTCCAGCCCTGCAGCAGCGTCTCAGCCCCAGATGCTGCGCACTCCCGGTAAGAGCTGCTCCAGCTGACGGATCCCCGTGGCTGCTCCCCCCTCGTGCTAACGCACCCTCTGCCTTGTTGCAGCTCCAGCTTCTTCAGCCCTGACTGACTGACGGACGCTCTGGCCCCACAGCAGCCCCAGCTCATGCACACGCCAGCCGACAGACACCCCGGCCCGGTTCGGCTCCACCTCTCTCCATCTCAGCTCCCAAAGCTGTATACTCCGGGTAGGAGATGCTCCTGCTCCTTACAGCTCCAGCTCGCATCTGCTCCGGCTAATTGCACCAACTTGGGCTTCTCTCCAGCGCCTGGCTGTCACAGCTCTGCTGATGGACGCTCAACCCATGGCATTCCGGGGGCAGCTGAGGCACCAGAGACTCCAGGTCAGAGGCGCGCCACCTTCCTACAGCTCCAGTGTGCCCCAGCTCCTGCTGATGGACGCTCCAGCTTGGCATCAGCTCAGCTCCTGATGCCGCACGCTGCAGGTAAGACATGCTCCAGCTAAAGGGCGAGCTTGCTTGCTCCCTCTCTTGCTTGCATAGAAGCCGGTTCTTCCCCGGCTGGGGCAGGAGCCAAGGCTGCCTAGCATGGCCTTGCCAAGGGGATTTCCACTCTTATTTTAGTGGTGCCCCACATGGTGCCGGGAGGACCCTGATACAGAGGAGAGCAGGTGTATTTATGTCAAATACAGTTGTGTAGATTGATCACATCGCCCCCGTTGAGAGCTGGCCTCCTCAGTCACTATTGCTCGTGTAATCGGTACATTCCCATCCCATGTGGGTGTGGGTTTATGCTGGGTTCGGATCAGTCTGGGTTCTGGCCGTGGTTGTGTGCCTGGGTGTCACGGAAGGGTCAATCTTCTCTGGTGGTGGTGTGGGCGTGGGGTGTTCTCAGCCGGCAAGAGCTCTGCGGGTCACATCGCCCCCGAGGGAAAAGCCCTGAGCCCCGGGCAGTGCCTGCCTGCTGAGGGAGCTGTACCGCAGGTACCGGCTTGCCTTTCACGCACGCTAACGCACCCTCTGCCTTGTTGCAGCTCCAGCTCATACGCGCTCCGGCTTGTTCCTGCTCCAGCCAATGGACATCCCACCGCCTTTCAGCTCCAGCTGCTGCACGTTCTGGGTAAGGGATTCTCCTGCTCCTTACAGCACTGTGGGCTTTGTCCAGCTCCAGCTGATGGATGCTCCAGCCCTGTGTCATTCTGGGGACAGCTGAGGCACTGGACACTCCAGGCCTGAGGTGCTCCTGCTTCTTGCAGCTCCAGCCGATGGAAGCTCCTCTTGTTCCCTCCCCTGCTGATGGACGCTCCAGCTCTGCATCTCAGCTCCTGATGCTGCACGCTCTGGCTACAAGATGCTCCAGCTTCCTGGGGCTCTACCTGACAGACACTCCAGCCCTGCATTGTTTTGGCAAGAGCAGAGCCACCAGCCACTCCTGCTTCTTCCAGCTCCAGCCGAGGGATGCTCATCTTGTCCCCTCTCATGCTGACGAATGCCCCAGCTCTGCGTCATCTCACCTGCGCTCCTGCTAACAGACTCCTGAGCTCATTAAGCTCTGACTCAGAGGTGCTCCTGTTTGTTCCCAGCACTGGGGCTCTTGACAAGGTCGTAAATCAATCCCTGTCATTGTCCCACTGTCACAATAAGCTGTCATCCCTGTCCCAATATCGCCCTGAGCAGGGCCTCCACTGAACAAAGCGTTGCCCCCCCCAGCCCCGTTTCACCCAGAGACAATATCTCAGATGTTGAGTTTGGCCTGGCACATGTCAGCACCTTGCGCTTCAGGGGCAAACGTGACCAGATCCTCACATTCGGTGAGGGTCCCACGGCCTTGCCCCCACCACCCGCCCCCCTGGTCTCACCCTCCTCCCACCCACCCGCCAAACTGGCCTTTGGGGTGGGAACGGCCGCGTGGTCTCCGGTCTCTGTCCCAAAAGGCAGCACTGGGGCTGGTTCTGAGCCCCAGAAACGCAGCCCTCCCCCGGGCTGTTTCACGGCCAGAAGCACAGCACGCGGGCCCGTGTCCGAGCTCTGAAGACGCCGCACTCGGCCCCGCCGTGCCGAGCTGCGCAACCCCGCGCCGGCGCCGGCCTCCCCTGGGGCGCCCGCATACGCCCCGCCCCCGCGTTGCGGGCGAGCCGGGGGAGGCGGGACCGGATTGGGCGGGCGGAGAGGGGCGGGGCGGCCCGGAGGCTATAAGGCGCGTGGCGGGCGGAGCGGCGGGCGAGCTGTGCCGGTGGGGGCAGGACCGCCGCCTCTGGGCTGGGTGGGGCAGGGCCACCCCAAAACAATGCAGGGCTGGAGTGTCTGTCAGGTAGAGCCCCAGGAAGCTGGAGCATCTTGTAGCCAGAGCGTGCAGCATCAGGAGCTGAGATGCAGAGCTGGAGCGTCCATCAGCAGGGGAGGGAACAAGAGGAGCTTCCATCGGCTGGAGCTGCAAGAAGCAGGAGCACCTCAGGCCTGGAGTGTCCAGTGCCTCAGCTGTCCCCAGAATGACACAGGGCTGGAGCATCCATCAGCTGGAGCTGGACAAAGCCCACAGTGCTGTAAGGAGCAGGAGAATCCCTTACCCAGAACGTGCAGCAGCTGGAGCTGAAAGGCGGTGGGATGTCCATTGGCTGGAGCAGGAACAAGCCGGAGCGCGTATGAGCTGGAGCTGCAACAAGGCAGAGGGTGCGTTAGCGTGCGTGAAAGGCAAGCCGGTACCTGCGGTACAGCTCCCTCAGCAGGCAGGCACTGCCCGGGGCTCAGGGCTTTTCCCTCGGGGGCGATGTGACCCGCAGAGCTCTTGCCGGCTGAGAACACCCCACGCCCACACCACCACCAGAGAAGATTGACCCTTCCGTGACACCCAGGCACACAACCACGGCCAGAACCCAGACTGATCCGAACCCAGCATAAACCCACACCCACATGGGATGGGAATGTACCGATTACACGAGCAATAGTGACTGAGGAGGCCAGCTCTCAACGGGGGCGATGTGATCAATCTACACAACTGTATTTGACATAAATACACCTGCTCTCCTCTGTATCAGGGTCCTCCCGGCACCATGTGGGGCACCACTAAAATAAGAGTGGAAATCCCCTTGGCAAGGCCATGCTAGGCAGCCTTGGCTCCTGCCCCAGCCGGGGAAGAACCGGCTTCTATGCAAGCAAGAGAGGGAGCAAGCAAGCTCGCCCTTTAGCTGGAGCATGTCTTACCTGCAGCGTGCGGCATCAGGAGCTGAGCTGATGCCAAGCTGGAGCGTCCATCAGCAGGAGCTGGGGCACACTGGAGCTGTAGGAAGGTGGCGCGCCTCTGACCTGGAGTCTCTGGTGCCTCAGCTGCCCCCGGAATGCCATGGGTTGAGCGTCCATCAGCAGAGCTGTGACAGCCAGGCGCTGGAGAGAAGCCCAAGTTGGTGCAATTAGCCGGAGCAGATGCGAGCTGGAGCTGTAAGGAGCAGGAGCATCTCCTACCCGGAGTATGCAGCTTTGGGAGCTGAGATGGAGAGAGGTGGAGCCGAACCGGGCCGGGGTGTCTGTCGGCTGGCGTGTGCATGAGCTGGGGCTGCTGTGGGGCCAGAGCGTCCGTCAGTCAGTCAGGGCTGAAGAAGCTGGAGCTGCAACAAGGCAGAGGGTGCGTTAGCACGAGGGGGGAGCAGCCACGGGGATCCGTCAGCTGGAGCAGCTCTTACCGGGAGTGCGCAGCATCTGGGGCTGAGACGCTGCTGCAGGGCTGGAGCCGACACGATGGAGAGCCAGAGCATCCATGAGCCGGAGCTGCCACAGCGATGAGCTGAACAAAATCCCGCGTTACTGCAATGAGCAGGAGCCGCAAGGAGCTGGAACAGCCAGGAGCATCTCTTGCCTGCAGCGTCCGCATCAGGAGCCGAACTGATGCCGAGCCGGAGCGTCCGTCAGCGGAGCCGGGACAGGCGGGAGCTGCCGTAGCTGTGCGTGAGCTGGAGCTGGGACTGTGTGCCCTGGGGGTGCGGGGCCCGTGGCCGGGGTCGGGGCCGGGGCCGGGGCCGGGGCCGGGGCCAGGCAGGAGCGTTCCCACCTGAGCCCCCCGGCCCCGGGGCTCCCCGGCAGGGCCCAGCCCGCGCCTCGCAGCCGCCCCCGGGCAGGGGGGCCCGTCCCGGGCCCGGGGCGCAGCTCCCCGCCGTGCTCGGCCTGGGCAGCCCCCGCGGAGTCCGCAGCCGCCTCCCGCCGGCCTCCGGGGCGGTACCGGGGACCCGGCCCCGCCGAGCCCGCTCCTGGCCCCGGTGCCCGCCCCGCAGCTCCCCGGGACTCCCCGCGGGAGGGGGGAGACGGGAACGGCTGTCCCGCGGGAGCGGGTGCCCGGCGGCTGTCCCGCCGCGGGGCTGCCCGGGCTGGGGGCGGGGGGAGTCGGGGCGGCGCCGGGAACGGCCGGGGCTTAAGCGGGCGGGGCTGGTGGGGGCTGCTGGGGACACGGGCTGGTGGTGGGGGTGAGAGGCGGCGACGTGGGACTGGAGGAAGGGGCGGCAGGGGTTGGGGGGAGGGACAGGCACGGGGGGGAGCAGGAAAGGTTGGCCGGTCTGTGGCTCCCAAAGCCATAGACCATGGGGGTGGCTTTTTCCCACATCCCCTCTCCAGCTGCAGGAGCATTTCAATGGTGTCTGGGGAGTGCATCCCTTTAACCCCTCCATGTGTTGTGCCCTTTACTCCCCAGCATCCAGGAGTAAACGACAACATGAGAAAGACAACGGCTTTCCCTTAGGTCACCTCTCATCCCATTGTGGCCTGAGGACATACTGGGACATCCCTCAGTGGGCCATCGAGGTGGCACCATAGCCACAGTTAAACACCAAACCCTCAAAAGCAGTGTGTTTTAATGATTTCTCATTTTAAAGCTCGTGAAAATAATAATATTATTAATAATAATAAAAAAACAAGACTTCCAGTCATCTTAAGGGCTCCCTCCCCGTTTTTAAAAGCCAAACAGAGCAAGTAAGCCCCCCCCTCCCCGAAGGTGACGGGATTTCCAGCACCTTCAATCCCAAAAATAACCAGAGCATCCCGGTGTGGCAGCCACCTCAAGAAGAGCAGTCAAGCATCCTTGCCAGGGCAGCACCTCCAAATTCAGGCTGTCTTCTTCCACCCTGGGGAGGCAGCATTGCTGTGGACACACACACACCCCCTGCCCCCCCCAAAAAAGGCCAAAGGGGTTAAAGACTACTGACCTCTCTATTGCTAATATGCGATTTACATAATTTATACAGCATTTATGGGCCCCTGCCTTTATTCCAGCTAAAACTTAGCATTGGTTTCCCTTAGGAAATGGAAAAAAACCCAAAGGCTGAAGAAAAGTTAAGTATAAAAAAATATTTCAGAGAGTCATTCTCACTTCCCCTCCTTTTAACGTGAAGAAATGGGGGGGGGTGTTGGGGGGGTTCTCGAGGAGCTGTTGATGGTCTCTGGTGGGACAGAGGAGCCAGCTCAGGCACTTTCTTGAGAGGGGACAGAGGCTGGGGCAGGTGATGTCCTTCTGGCCCTGCTCCCATCAAGATCTGGAAGAAGAAAAAGAACCAAAAATCCCAGGATTTAGGGAACGCACTTAGGAAGACATTTAAAACCATTATTTCAAAGGGGGGTGGGGCGGTTTCTTTTGAAACTCAACTTCATTCTTCCCCAGAATAACAAGGAAATTCTATATAAACGCCCAAAAGGGAGTGAGACACCAACCCCCAGCTCCGCTACTGGCAAATCCAGCTTTTATTTTCAGACACTCGCACGGAAAACCCAGATGAAGGGGGGCAAAAAAAGGAATTAAACCACTCAGGTCAAACCCTCATCTGTTTTTGCCAAGGGAAGGACAGAGAAGGACAGATGGACATCTCCTTACTGGGAAATCTTGCAGTTTGTCGTGGCTACGTAGCGCCCGGTATAATGGATATTGCACCTCACCACGTTGTTGGTGAAGTCTGATTCCAGGACGATGTATTTGGGGTTCACTTGAACCTAAAAATGGGGTGAAGGGAAGGAAAAACACCCCCAAAAATTAGTAAGAGGAGGGACAAGCAGCACCTAAGCTGTCTTATAGGGGTGGCACAGCAAAAGGTGTGTGGTCCCAAACCTGCTGGTCAAGAAGAGCCCAAGCTGACCCCAAATAGGTAATGTTTGCCCCTAAAAATCTCCCCAATGACCCTGGCCACCTTTAAGACGTAATTCCCTGGCTGCACGTCCGTTATATCGATCCACTGGCAGTCAATGTCAGCATTGTAGGTGTCATAGCAGCCTGGGCTCAAGCCCTGCGGGGAGAAAAGGGGGTTCAGGGCATGCTGGGGGGGTGGTGAACCCCAAGGAGGCCTTCGAGCATCCCCCCCAAAGCCACCTGGGTGTGGGCTGTGCAGGCATAACGCTTCAGGTTGCCGAAATCGCAGGTGGTGTCCTCCAGGCAGAAGCTGGCCTTGTGGCCCTCGGCCACCTTCCTCCCTGTGGTAGCATCCAGCAGGTCATAGTGGCTGAACTCATCCATGCTGTGGTAGTGCCTGGGAGTGGGGTTGGGGGACAGAGTCACGGTGATTTCCCCCCCCACCCTCCAAATGGCACGGTCCTCTCCCCAGGTGTGATTCTGGGGGGGGGTCCCCATCAACCCCGGGTCCACACCAGCTTGCCAGATCCCTGGAAACATTAATTGCAGGAGCTTGGTGGCTTTAGGGACAAAGAAGCAAAACAAGGTGGCTCCTTCCCCCCCCCCCCCCCCCCCCCCAAGGATCTCAAAGCAAAGCCCTCAAAAAAGGGGAAATGCAGTTAAAAAAGCCTTAAAACTGCCACAGAAAGGAGGGCTGATGGAGGGGAGGTGGGGACACTCACTGGTGGCAGCTGTGCCACTCCCAGCTGTGTCGGGGCCGGCTGGGCAGAAAGTCAGCTGTGCCCTGGTTCTTCACCCGCTGGGGAAACCGCAGGAGCACCCGCACATCGTAGTCAGTGGCTTCAGCGGTGTAGGCAGTGCTGGGGACATAGGGAGGATCAATGCCAGTGGCCCCCCCGCTCTTGGCCCCAGCCTCAGGGGACAGGAGCCCACCCAGGTGTGGGTGCAAGCTCAGCCCCGGCACCCCTAGGGAGAAAAATCCCCAGAGAGCACCTCTGCAGGGAGAGCTTCCTCCACAGAAAGGAGATGACGAAAAAAGGAGAAGAGACAAGGTCCCCTGCCCTGCAGCACCCACCAGATACCTTCCTTTCTGCTTTGCTCCTTCCCTCTTCCCTTCTCTCCTCCATCCTTCTCCTTCATCCTCCTCCTGCCTCATCCCTCTTCCCTTCCCTTTCCTTTCCCTCTCCTCCATCCTCCTCCTCTCCCCCCCCACCAGCACATCTCCCATTCCCCACCCACCCCTACCCCTCCACATGCCGGCTCCCTGTCTCCCTCTTGCCCCAGGACCCCTCTCTCCTGCTGTGTCACCATGTCCTCCTCACCCCAGGACACAGCCCACACCCCACAGCTGCTTTTACCTGGCCAGGCACTTCTCCTCAGCCGCGCAGCGCAGTGAGTACAGGTGAGCTCGCTGCACATAGGTGGACGCTTGCACATAGTTGGGGTCCGGCACCAAGTCAGGGAGACCTGCCAGGAGGATGGGGACAGCTTGGAGGATGGGGACAGGGCTTGGGGATGCAGCCATCCCCTCCTTGAAGCAACCAGCCCTGACCTCGTAGGGAAGGTTTGCTTCGGTGACCGTCACATTTTTTTAATTTTAAGCTGCAAATGGAAAATCCTCCCTTCCCCTCCCCTTCCCTCCCCGACTTCTGCTGGCAAATCCCAGTCCTCCATTTTCCTACAGTGGGATTGCTCAACCCGTCCTCCTGGAAGCGAATACACCCAGCCCTGGCCAGCCGCTATGCCCAGCCACCCTGCAAGGGGTTATTGGGGTCTCACCGAGTCCTCCAGCTCCCACCCCTGCAGCAGCCAGGGACGGAGAGTGACATGACCCCCAAAAAAGGGGGTCCCTATTTCCTGCCCTGTTGCCTGTTTCTCACCCCAAAACGGGTGAAAGTGGGGGCTCTGCCATTATCCTTCCTCTTCCTTAATTCTGGACATTGCCATGCATTTAGGGCCAAGCCAAAGCTAGCTGCGGACAGACAGCTGCAGGGACGAGTGGGGGCTGCCTCTCTTTCCAAAAGCATTACGGAGCCCAGCTGGAGCCGGTGTTCCCCCCTGCAGCAACGCCCTTTCACGCCTCCCCTTCCCAAAGGCTCCTCTGGGACCACTGACCTGGGAAGCATCCTTACATCTGCCACTCAGGAAGGACCAGGATGGGTAGGGGATGCTCCCCAGGTGCTCTGTGCCTCAGTTTCCCTCCTCACAGCCCTCTGCAAAGCCAAGCCCTGCTCTGCAATGACCTCTGCTTAGCACCTCTCCTTTCTGCAAGCTCACCAGCCTGTCCCTATCCTCATCCTCCAACCTCATTGCCATCCTCGTCCCTGTCCTTGTTCCCATCCCCGCCCTCGTCTCTCTCCCCAGCCCCATCCTCACCCCTCATCCTCATCCCCTTCCCCATCTTGACCCCCCTCCCCCTCCCTGTCCCCATCCCCATTTTCAGCCCCATCCTCATCCCCTTCCCCACTCTCCTCCCCATCCTCATCCTCATCCCCTTTCAAGGCACCAGGGTGCTCCAGACACATTAGCTCTCCCTTTGCACCCAGACAGTTTCCAGTTTCCTTTTTCCCCTCTTTTTTTATCCCTATTTTCCTTTTTTTTCCACGGGCAAAAAGAACAATGCCTTCTTGTTTCTTGGCCTGCCTTCCCTCAAGGGATCACGTCACTCCATTGGAGCTCATTTCCTGCCCCACTTGCTTGGTCATCGCTGCTGATGTAATACCCGGGGGGGGGGCGTGCACACCGGGGGGAAAATCGTGAGAGCTTGGAAAGACTTTCCCCCCTGCTTAAAAAAAATCAATAATAAAAAAAAGTGATGGAGAAAGATCCCTGGGCCCCGTCCCGCCTGCGAGAGGAACATTTGTCATCATTTATAAAACAGCTTTTCCTCCCCGCTGTTGTTTATAATAAATTCTTGGATGCTCCAGGGAGAAACCCGACTCCTTTACCAACAGGGAATTTTATTTTCCCCCCATGACAGAGCTCACGCTGGATGGCCCCACTGTTATTGTAGGGTCTCACACTTGATTTTCGCATCAGGCCTGGAAGTGAAGGGTCAAACACAAGCGCCAGCATTGCTGGGGTTAATAGGATGGCAGGATCTGGCCTCAACACCCTCAAAATGTCCCCTTATCACAGCACGGCACCAAAATGTCCCCATCTGGGGCTTGCCAAATCCTAAGCTTTTTTTGCTGAGCCAGCACTTTCCCACCTCCTGCAAGTCAGGGGGCCTGGCTGCCCCCCCCCCATCACCTCCAAAAAGGGACAACCAAAGAAAGAAAATGTTTGTTTTATCTCCTCCGCCCCTTGGCCTGCCCCAGGGAGCTGCCAGAAAAGATTTCCTCTTATTCACCGTGAAAATTGGAATAATAAAAAACGGCAGGCCTGCTCCCCACTGTGCTGTTTGTGCAGGTGTGCAGGGCTTAGCTGAAAAATCCCATCTCCAGCAGTGTTCTGAGAGGGCAGCTGCTTCACCTCTCTGTGCCTGGCAGGGCTGGGTCCCAGACCTCGAGGTGCAGGGACCACCAAAGGCGGTATGTGAGTAGTAGGGACACCTCTGAACAACTGAGATACAACCCTTCATCTCCCCATCCCACCCTTGCAGCATCCCTCTTCCAACACCTCATGACACACCCCTTCACCCCCCCATCCCAGCCCCACTGAATCTTCTCGACATCCCCCATTAGTTGTTAAATGCCTTAAGATAGCAACAAAATCAACCCAAACCCATCCCCAAGCCCACATAAGGGAGACTTATGTGGACATAAGCAAGATTGTAATTTCCTGGCCTAGTTGCCCCATCCATGGGTGACAGCATCCTCAGAAGTCACCACAGCCACCATGACTCAAGCTTAGTGGGTACAAAAATCCCCATCACCCCATGAGATTTCCATAACCTGCTCCCATTCAAAAACCAACCCCGGGCAACCTGTTTGCATAAGGACAAGGCAAAAAACCCCACTGGAGATGGAGGAAAGCAGAGGGGAGGGATCAGGGTGAGAAAGCCCCTGGAGATGCCTCCTGGGGGTCAGCTGAGAATGGGAAGGCCTGGTGGGAACTGGCACCTTAGCCAAACCCCATAAGGAGGGGTGGGCTATCTGCCCCCATGGCTTAGATGCCACATGGGCTTTGCTTTCACCAGCCAAGACCTCTGTTGCATGAGATGATTAAGCCCCTGGGCAAGACTTGGGTGACACTTGGGTCCTCTGCAGTTGCAGTGAGCAGGAGACATGAAGACTTTTGGTGTCTCCTCCCCATCTCCTTGCCAAAGCCTGGTCTACTGCCTTTACCTCCCTCTGTTGACCAAGCCACATGAGATGCTCCTCTCCCACCTCCACCACAGCCTGGCCACCTATAGATTTAGGACTGGAAACCATTTCAACTCTCATCTCATGGGGTGACTTCACCAGCTGGTCTGGATGGAGGCAGGCAGACAATCCACAATGCTCATGCAAGCCCCTATAAACCCCCTCATAAAAGCCAGTGGGACCTTATTGCTTAATTAACCCCCCAGGTGCCCCAGTGAGGGGTCAGGAATGCTGCACATTCCTGAGGCGATTTAGAGGCTCTTAAAAAAGCTTAGGCATGTAATTAACATCTGATTCAGCTTCATGAAGTGTTTTGACCAATTAAGAAACCTGCCTGAAGGGTGGCCCCGCAGGTGACAGGCTTGGGGGTGTGGTTTTTTTTTTGGTGACCCCCAGGGAGGTGACAGCTTTCCCCAAACAAAGCTTGGCTGGAGAGCGCAGTAGGCAGCCTGGAGGAGAGGCCAGGCAGTGGGGTGGCCCCAGAAAGCCACCTCTCTGCGTTTGTTGGATGATCCTTATTCCCTTCTTTATATTTATTACAGAAAAATGTGAAGAAGGTGGTTAGGGCCTCCTGCACTGAGAGGTGGGTGTCCCACTGATGGGCTTGGCCAAGAGTTGTCCACGCACACATGGGCACCCCAATCTCCCTGGCAGAGCCACAGCACCATCACCCCCTGGCCCAGCTTCCAGGGATCCTTGAAGGACACAGCCTTTGTCAACAGGGAGAAGATAAGCTTGGCAGGCATCTTCACATTTCCCTCTGTCACCTCAGGTCATGTCAGGGCAGCTGTCCCCAGGTGTCCCTCCCCAGAGACACAGGACCACCAGCATCCCTTGTAGCCCTCGTCCCTCGCCCCTCCATCCCTCACTCAGCAGGACTGGCTGCTCACGGCAAGGCAGGCAGAGATCCGGAAGAAGATCCTCTCTGCACAAACCCTGTCCCCAAGCTCTTTCCCACACATCTTCGGCAGAGCTGGCTGGACCTCAGGCTGACCCAGCCTGGCTGCTCTCACTGTGTTTACTTGTTTGCATGCAATGGGGCAGGGCTGAGATGATCGTTTCCCCAGTACAAACCCTCTGGGAAGGGATTTTCTCAGAAACCAGGGATGGGGCTGGATGGGTTATGGTGTCAGATAGGTCAGAGGCTCCAGCTGAGATGGGCTTCCCAAGGGACAGGCAGGGAACAGATCCCCCAGGCTGCTGCTCCTTACACCCTCCAGCCTTGCCTCCAATTTCACCATGGAGCAAAAACACTCTTGGCAAGCCTCGGTCAAAAGCCACAGGATTTCATCAGGATCAAGGTCAGTAGGACGTGAAATGACGGCGTCCCTGCTGTGGCCTTGGTACCCTGCTGCATCATGTGGCTGACATGGAAGAGTGATGGGAGCAATAAGCCCCAGGTGAGGCAGCACAGATCAACCCATGAACTGAGCCTGCCTCAGCACAGGGGACACAGCCAGAATGACCCGGGACACAGCACTGTCCTACCCCAGGAGCATGGCATGCTGGGGCTGGGGGGCCCATGTCATACAGCCACCCCACGGATGCAGGCTGACCTGGGACGTGGCATATGGCCACACCAGGAGTGCAGCATGACCCCAGCCCATGGCACACAGCCACCCTGTGCAGGTAGGACTGCCTGGGACATGGTGCACAGCTACCCCACAAATGCGGGATGACCTGGAACATGGCACATAACTCCCCCTCGAGCACAGTGTTCTCCCATCCACGGCACAGACTTACCCCACAAGTCTAAGGTGACCTGGGATGCAGCACAGAATCATGCCACAAATGCCAGATGACCTGGGACATGGCACATAACCCCCCATCGAGCACAGTATCCCCCCCATCTCACAGCACAGACCCACCCCATGAAGGTGGGATGACCTGGGACATGTCACAGACCCACCCACAAGCGTGGGATGACTTGGGATGCAGCACAGACCCACCCCACAAGCACAGGATGACCTGGGACATGGCACAGATGCACCCTAAGCCCAGACCCTGCCGGGGATTGCCCCTATGCACCCCTTCACTTTCCTCCCTATTTTCTACCCCCTCAAACATCACTCCCAAAACATGTAGGGTCTCCAACAGCCCCAGCCTCTCAGTGGCCCCTCAGCCACATTTGTCCCCATAGCACTGGGGCAGCATCCTTGAAGGGCGACTGGCACCAGATACGGGTGATTTGGCACCCAGGGCACCATCCCACCCCCAGGAGCTGCCACCCACCCCAGGGTCCTCCCCAGACTCACCCCGTCCTCCATGGCTGGGCCTGTAGACACTGCCCACGCTGATCCGGGCTTGGCTATCGGGGACGGCTTGTGGCATTTCAGGGCTTCTGGCAGGCAGGTAGGACTCGGGGCGAGGAACCCCGTAAGGCTCCAGTGCCCGAAAAGGAGGCTGCGGCTCATAGGGTGGGTACTGGCCCCCGTACCCCGTCCCGGTGGGAGCTTGCAGGTTATCGGCCGATGCGATGCCATGGCCAGTGGGTTGCTGGTTGGCGTACGAGTCTGGGCTGCCCTGCGCTGGTGAGGCCCCAGCATCGTGATACAAGCTATGGGAGTACCGGCGGTCCAGCCCATCAACCGGTTGGGGGGCGGCAGGCACGTAGGTGCGTTCAGCCGCTGGGTAGTAACCCTGGGCTCTGTAGGGGCTCTGCTCCTCCCCGTAGTCCTCGTAGCGTGCCCGGGGTTGGAAGGGGTACACCACACTGGCACCCGCCGCCGCCGAAGCCACAGCCACCCCGCCGGTGCCGGTGCTACGGTAATAGGTGTACGCCTCATCGTATGCCCGGGGTGCCTCATAGGGCTCGTATTGGGGGGCGAAGGGGAATTGGGGGTACGCCGGCTGCCCGACGGAGGCATAGGCGAAAGATGAGGAGGAGGAGGAGGAGGAGGAGGAGGAGGAGGAGGAAGGCTGGCGCGAGCGGCCGGCGGGCCGTACCCGTTGCGAAGCCGTACTGTCGCCCACCGGTCCCTCACGCCAATTTTCGGGCACCTGCCCGAAACCGAAGGGGTGCCGCGTCTGCCCCCGCACCGTCTCGGAGCCCGGCCGCGGCGGTACCGCCGGTGCCTGCCGCCGGACGCTGCCCGTTCCTCCGGTCACCGCTCCCGCCAACAACAACCGGTTCCCACCGGGTCTCTCTTGCCCCGCCGGTACGTACTCGGCGCCGGTATTAAGCAAGCTGTAAACGCGGCCGTTGTTCTCCCATTGGATCAGCTGCCTCCAAGGCTGCCCGCCGCCTGCCTGCTCCTGCCCGCCCGCCAGCAGGCAGAGCCCGCAACCCAGCGCTGCCCACAGCCCCCAGGCTCCCCGCCGCACCATCCCGGTAACGGCGAGCCGCCGGCCCCGCGGCGGCTTCCCCCAGCCCCGGCGGAGCAGCTCCCGGGGCGGGCGGAGCGGCCGCGGCTCCCCGGCGGCGGCGGCGGGGAGGGAAGCGGCGCGGAGGGGCGAGGCGCCGCCGGGTCCTAGGAACCGCCCCCGGCCCGGATCCTGCCCGCCGGTAGCCGGGAGGAAGGGCTGCAGGGTGCTGCCTGCACGCAGAAAGCATCCACTCCAGATAAAAACCCCTACAAATCCAGCTTTTTATACATATTTTAGCCCTGGCGCCACGCGGGCCTTCAACGTTGGGGCTGAATTCTGCGGGTTTTGCTGTTATACAATGGCCTCGAAATAGGGGTCGGGCTTGTGGAAAGCATTGATGCAATCCCGCCCCGCGCCACTGCTCGGAAGGACCCCGTTTCCCCCCCGCGAAGGGATCCAAATTCCCATGTGGAGGCCCGACACCAGTTTGAGCGCCTGGGCAAAGTGCCTTCACTCCCTCGCAAAAGCTCTCGATAGGTTTCAAAGGGGAAACCGTGCCAAAAAGATGGAGCTTTCCCCCAGAATTTGTCTCTTCGTGACAATTTGGGTTTTTTTCCCTTGATATTGTATCCCAAATGAGGATGGATCCTGCACAAAACATTTTTAACAAGCGCCAGGGAGGAATAAAAATGGACATGGATTGGTAAATCAGGGCTGGAAATATTAAAAACAAAGGGGGGGACCTGAGGAGCAAGTCCAACAGGTCCCCAACACTGCTGCCAGCTGGATCTGGCCTACGCAAGCCCCAAATCCATCACCACACTGGGGCCATCACCCTGGCTTGCTCCTCCGCATCACCAAATGAAGGGCCTGTGCAAACAGAGCACTGGGGCCTCATGGCCTCGTGTTCCCTGGAGACCCGCTGAACCCCCACCCTCTTTTTACAGCCCCATGACCCCAGCCTGGCATCCATTGTGGGATATTTTGGGGCAGAAATGGGGCTGGGAAGAAGCATCCCAGCATCCTTCCTTCCATTGTCTACCCTGGGGAAACTGAGGCAGCACCCCGAAAGCCAGAGCGGACACCCCAACCCCTGCCATTCCCCTGACCCCAGAGCTGCCCTTGTGCTGCCCGGCACCTTCCTGTTGCTTTAAGGCCCAGCCGCAGGGATGTGTGTTTTCCACGTGTAGATTTTTCCTTTTCCCCCCCTCCTGCCGCTTTCATTCCCAGCCCCAAAGCCGAGGATGGAGCCAGGATGAGGCATGGGGCCAAGGCCAGCCTGACCACAGGCGATCCCAGCACTGGGCCTTACTGAAGGGGCCGAATCCCCCCAGCGGGACCCCCCCAATTACTTGCACCCCCTAATATTTCTTTGTTTTTCCTTGCTCCCCCTGCTCCTGCCTGTGCTCCTCCCTTCTCCCCGCAGGGACTGGAAATACCAGAGCTGATGTAATAGGCAGCACGGCACTGGCCAGGAAGGAAAGCCTGGCCTAACCTCCTCCTCCCACATCCCAGCCGCCTGTCCTGAGTGGGGATGGGCACATGGGGGGCTGGCTGTGGGCCATGCCTCTCTGCATCGCCCCAGCCCTGTACACAGCCACGATCTGGGGGGGGAGGAGGACACAGATGGGGATGGGGATGGGTGGCTAGAGTTTGGCATGATGCGTGGGGGTCACACCTCTGTGTGGGGCAGGAGGGGGATGGAGGGATGATGGCGGGGGGGGCTTTCTATAGGTTTTGTTCAACGGTGGGGGTCCCACATGGCCCTGCACCCCGTCCCGTTCCCCAGGCCATGAGATGCCACCAGGTCGCAGTGGCCAAGGGGACAGGCTACCAGCCCCACAACCCTTAACGCAGAGGGTTAAGGACATGCAGGGTCCCATCCTGTATCCCCATGGTCCCTATGTGGGTTCAGCATCTCCAGAGAGGATGCAGGAAGGGGGCAGCCAGAGGGCATCTACCCCCAAAGTGGGCCACAAAGATGTGACACGAGGGGCCACACCCCGCTGTACTGGGGGGTCCCGCCCCCACTAGATGGTGCCAGCAGCCCACGCTTGTGTTGCCACTACACCTGGGGTGACAGCATCGGGGACAGCCACGCCTGCAGTGGCTTCTCCCACCCCAGCCCCACAGAAACCCCTTCCCGGTGTGGGGTGGGAGAAGAGCGCAGAGAGGATGGACCCCTGAACTGCTTTCTTCCTGCCTTCTTTTCATAAGGATCCCATCGTGTGGATGCCTGTATCCAGCACCAGAGCTGGGGGCATTGTGGGGTGACTCCCCAAAAGAGGATGAGGTGAAGCCACAGTGCTGGGGAAACTGAGGCTGTGCTGGCCTGGGGGAAGCCCCCAGCACAGCTTCGGTGTCTCCCTCCCTCTCTGCTGGGCTGAACCCCCAAATTTCGAGCTTGGTTAACCCCTCAACCTGTCCCTTCTGCTTTCCCTTTGCAGAAATAATTACCAATACAGTGAATATTTCATTCCCAAATGATTAAATTACTTAGCAACTTAATTACCTGAAGGCTGGTTCTCTATTATTATTTTTAGGTGATTTGGATAACCAGTCATGTGACTAACTGGGTCTCACCTTATTGAATTAACAGGGACATATGGTCACCATGGGGCACAGTGGCATGTAGGCTCCTCTGGCTCCATCCACGTCAAACTCACCCAAAAGCTCATTCCCAGGATTTTGCTGCCTCCTTTTTATACGGATTTTCCAGGACTGACTCAATTTTTCAAGACAGCCAGGTGAGGGAAAACATGGAGGAGGAAAAGGGGAATTTAACTGAACTTGAATCTCCGCTTTCTCACCCCAAAACTGGTTGTTTTGGGGAAGAGCAGACTTTCCCCACAAGCCATTTTTAACAGTTCATGGCAGAAATCCCCCTTTTTTCTCTAGTTTCCACCATATCAAGGACCACCAAGCCCCAGGATCAAGGTCAGCATCCCCCATCTCCTCAACCCCTGTGCTACAGGGATGAGCAGATGGGACCAAGGCCCTCCAGCTAAGCTGGTGACAGAGGACAATGATAGCTACACCTCCCTGCCAGAGCCTCTTGCTATTCATTTCCCCCCCAAATCAGCCAAACTTAGAGATGCTAGAGCCTCACTGGACAAGGAAACCTGCTCGTGCTGCCACTGCAGAAGGATCACCTTCTTTCCCTGTGATCCAACGGCTCTGCCCTCTGCAGAAAAAAAATTAACGGTGAGGGAAACAATATAAAAAATAACCAAGATAAAAAGGAAATAATCAAAATGGCTGTTCTCCACATCCCTCTGATTGCTGGCAAAGCCACACAGGGAGGCAGCTGAGAGAACTTTCATGCATGGAGTGTGCCAGGTCTCAGCTGTTCCTCAGGATGGACCAGAGGGAAGCTGGGATGTCTCCTGCTCCATCCCTTCACCCCTGTGCCTGGGTGGGTGGCCCTGCATTTACCTCGCTTCTGCCCCAGGCTGCTGGGAATGGGAACTGAAGCACAGGGAACTTCCCCATGGCTGCACAGTGTACACACACACTGGGATCTGAGCAAATCCCACCCGGCATTCTGGCATCCATCAGCAGATGGAGAAGCTGGCAGTCAAGGAAACCTGGTGAGCATCCTCCTCCACATAACTCATCCAAACTCTCCAGCCAGAGCCAGTAAGCGCTTTAAGCAAGGGAATGTGTTGGAAACTTCATCTATCCACCAACCTAAATGGAAGACACTATATTACTTTTATCTTTGCATCTCCATTGAACTACTCACTGGCTGGGTGTAAACAAGCCCTTAACTTCTTCTCTGCCAGCTGCTGACAGCCACAGAAGTCAGGCGCTACAGCTGATGCCTTCAAAAACCCCTCTTCAACCATCCACTTCTTGATTTTAAGTGTGGGGCAATTTCCAAGCCAGGGAAAGGCAGATTTGTTATCCCAGCTGCAGCCCCAGCCATTGAACCTACCAAACCCTGCAGCCCCACAAAAATGCCCCCAAGCTTTGTATTCCAGGTTTCCCAGCGCAGGTATAGGAGAAGGGAGAGCATGAAGTGATCCTGTATATCCTGCAGCAGTTAGTGGCAGAGGAATCTTTTTTTTATCATCTTATCCCTAAAACTCTTTTTCCTCCATTAATTTGTCTGATGATAGCATGGGAAGGAGCTCCAAAGCTGAATGACGGTTGTGCAAGCTCTTTCCTTCCTAGAGCTGGTCTTGAGGCAAGGAGGCAAGAAAAGAGGGGAGAAAAAATATGTTCTGGGGTAATAAAACTGAAAATCAAGTTTGGGCTTAGGTGGCTTCTCTCCTCCTTTCTCCCCAATGTGAGCAACACCACAAATAATGCAAAATTCAAGAGAAATTACATGGAGAAACCTATAGGATGGATCAGGGACATCCCAGCCCTGCCACCACCTTGCCTGGGATTGGCCAGCTCCTTCCCCACCCCACGCTTGACCCAGAGATGGCTGGGAGGGTCTGCAAGGGATGGTGGTTCTTCTCCAAACATGTGCTCCCCTAACTTGCTTTATGGCTTCCCAGTATTTTTGAACCCTTGCAGTGCTCCGTGCTTTCTGTGCTGACATTCCTCTATCACATTTACCAATTAAAGGTGATTTTCTTTTCCCCCTGTGTTCTTAACAGAGCTTATAATTAACTTGCTTCTGATTCGCATCCCTGCTTGCGTGCCAGTCTCATCAGAGGTGTCAGCAAAGTTCTTCAATAACGTTGCCTCTGGGTTTTTTATAGCCAAGCGCAGGTTGGGATATGAGTCCAGGGGTTTCTTTTCCCAAAGGCTGAGAAACCCACCATCTCCAGGAGATGCTGTCCCTCAGCATCCAGCCTGCAGGGGCATCCACAAGCAGATTAAACTGGCAGGACCCAAGGCTTCACCCAGATTCCTGGCTCCTGGTCCCAGCCCAACCTATGCTGAACATCCCGCCCAGACTGCCAGAGTTTTAGCCAAAGCCAGCGGAGGAGAAATACACCTTCTGAGACCTGTCTTGGTAGCTCAAATTAGCCTCACTGTGGGACCAGCCATCAGGGACATTAAAGGTGACTGGGAGACCTTTTAATCTGCATGGCTGCCCGCCCCCAGCACATGTGCAGGAGCACCTGCGTTTTGCCAGAGGTTTTGCTTAGCTCTTGTAAATGGAATAAAGTTGTCATTACCCTAATCTCAGCAGTTCTGCACGAGGAATGTTTCCGCCCTTATCTCCCCGAAACTCCTGCCTTGGATTTCCAGCCCATTTTAATTGCTTTAATGCTTTGCAACCCAACCTGGCTCTTAGCTAAGCTGGGAAAATCCGTAATGTTCCTCAAGGTGAGAGTAAAGTCCATGAAACTTTTTTATCTTTGCAAGTCTTCCTGAAGGGCATCATCATCTGATCTCTTGAGCGTGGCCACCATCACAGTCTCCAGCACAAGCCAGTCCTTGCTAGGAAACAACGCTTCCCCCAGACGGGGAAGATGGGGTGGACATCAGCAGGACATCACCCTCAGCAGCTCTGGATACCTTGCCTTCCAGCCTTCCCATGCTCCCATGGTCACAGCTGGGTTTCTGAGTCCAGGGCTGGATTTAGGGGCAGAGGAGATCTTCATCCAGCTCGGCACAAGGTAGGCAGAGGCTCAGGAGCATCCATCAGCTGCTGCTGCTGCTGCAAAAAAGAAGGTTGTTAAAACTTCCCTTGGGAAGCCAAGGGACAGGTTTTCTCCAGCATCTTCCCACCTGAAGGCTTTGAAGCAGACATGGGTGCACTGTTGGGTCTGGCAGGTCTTCCTGCACCCAGCTGTGCAGGAGAAGCACCCCAATTATAACTAGCCAGCAGAGCCCTAGGGGATGTTTTCTACCTTCACATCATCCTCTGTTGATTTCCACAAGGCAAAACCAAACACATTCCCCCAGACTCACGCATTCCTCTCCACCAAGGCATTGTAATTATTAATCACATCCAGCGTGGCAGCACCCAGTGACCGAAAAACCTCAGCAGCACTCAGCTGAAGACCAGCCCTCCCTGTCTCTGTCTGTTACCCCCAATAGCCAAATAACACCCTAAAATAACACAAACCCACTATTCCCATGGGCAATTTTTTTAAAAAATTAAATCTTAATGCAACCATCAAGGGTTTCCCAGCCCAGAAGGGGTGATCTGAGATGGCTTAGCTGTCCTGGCATCGGCAGATGGCAGTCTCAGCAGCCTAAAAACGACCCACCACTGTTTCAGCTATCCCTGCAGCTTTGGCTGGGGGGCTCAGCATCCCCCTGGGGGTCTCAGCACCCCCTCAGAGGTCCCAGCACCACCCCCCAGAGGTCCCTGCCCAGCACACATGCTGGGTACCCTGCGGGCTTCAATCATGGATGTCAGGAGATGGAATTAATTAGGGAGGCAGAGTGGATAATAACATGTTTTTTAAAGTGTGTTGTTTGCAGCAGACTTCTCTGGAGTGGGTTATTTATAGGATGTGTCTATAACCTAAATAAAGCAGCTGAATTTCACCACATTGCTCTGCAGGGTGATGCTGGCTGGATCCCAGGGGATGCAGACCCCCCAACCCGTGATGCTCCCCAGGCACCCCCAGCCCCTCTGTGAGTGCAGCAGCACAATTAGAAGCAAGTCACCAGCTTGAGGACTCCAAGCATCTCCTTCTCAGCAGCACCACTGGTTAAATGAGCCAGTTTAACAAGCAGACCTTTGTTAGAGTACTGCAGCCCCCCATTCCTTGTCCCTCCTGTGGGACCCCGATGGGGAGGATGCAATGCTCACTGCAAGCTGGACCAGCTGCTTCACCACAGCTTAATCCCAGCCCTGGGCTACTGCAAACAGGGCGCAGGAGCCAGGGCTGTATCCTGAGCAGGGTAGAGACAGGAAAAAGCTGTCTCCCAGACCCGGTTTCCCAGCCACGGTCCAGCTGGGAAACGGGAGAAGTCTCAAACCCCCTAAACCCAGCCCCTGCTCACCCCAAGGGAGAGTCACATCAGCTGGCAGGGATATTCCAGCCACCTCCCCACAGCAGGAGCAATGATCCTCATCCTCATCCTCCTCCCACCACCACCACAACCACCACCATGACCACAACCACCACTGCCACCTCTTCTTCATGGTCTGCTTCTTCTTTATGGTCTTCTTCTTCCTCCTCCTCACCCTTTCTTCCTCCTGACTGCTCTTGGTGTTTAATATTTGCCCAAGGTTTAACCCATTGCTGTCCTCCTGCCTGCAGCTGCCAGGGCTCTCCTGGGTAGCCTGGGACAGCAGTGGCAGTTGACACCAGCAGAGGATTATCCCTGAACCTTGCCAGGATGGCACGTGTTTGCAATGGGGTCCCCAAACCCTTCATTTAATTCACCAGACATAGTCAACAGTGCAGTTATGGCCATGCTCCCCCATGCCTTAGTTTCCCCCCTTGCCTGGGAGAAGCCTCAAAACCACCAATGGGAACCTGACCCAATGGCAGGGGGGATAAATAAAGCCCAACACATCCCTTGTCTTTCCTACAGCTGCTTTAAAAGGAGAAACACCACCCACAGCTGTGACAAATGTCTTTGGCTCATAAGTGGAATAGCTAACACCGAGAGAGTGGTGGCTGTTTATGCTCTGGAGTGGTAGGTGTATAAATATATTGTGAATAAAATGAATAGTTTTGTTTGTTCTGCTCTTATCTAATTTAATAGCTTCTGGGTGTTACTCTCTGTAACAAGAGCAAATAAGCAGCATTAGTGTAATTGGTTGAGTATTGCTCTGCTTTATGCTATATAATACAATATTAGGACCTCAGTACTTACTCTTAAAAGAAGGTTTTCTGCTCAGATCAAGGCTGGAGGGATACTTGGTGTGGGTTAGCCCTGGTTTTACCCACAAAATCCCAAACCCAGCTCCTTTTTGCCATTCCCAGCTGAGAAGAACTGTTTGGGTATTTTTTTTCCTCAATATTTTCTGCAGAAGATCTGCAGGATGAAGTCTCTCCTGGAGGAATGGGTGAGAGATCTTGCTGTGGGTCTGGATGTATCTCATCATGAAGCTCATCCTCTTCCCCAGCCAAAACAAGCTGGCCTGGACAGCCCAAAAACCTCAGCCCTGCACATGGCTGAGTTTAAAAAAGAAGGAAAAAAATTCACCTGTCAAGAAAGCAAGAGAAATCAGCCCATCATCTTTGGGCAGACCAGCTATGCACACAGGTTTAAATGGTCATTAATGCATCCTTCAGGCTTGGAATCATAGCTGGGTTAATGTCCTCACCAGTGCACTCTGTGATGGACATCTCCATTAGGAGCAATTGAAAAAGTGACAAGAACCATCTGGGGAAAAAAAAAGAAATTGGGGAGGGAGTGGAAATTTCATATAAATCTGCTTATTTGCTTTGTTGCTGGTGAGGAAATGGGAGTGGCAGATATGGGTCCATGTGTGTGTGGAAAAGGAATTGGGAAACAGGAGCTTAAGAAGCCCAAACCACAAAGGCTTTGGGGTTTTGCTGGGAGGGAACAGGCACCCTTTTTTCTCCAGCAGCCCCAAATCATTCTCCCCACACTCCTTGGGAGCTGCTGCATCTTTGCCCCATGGAGGAGACTTTTCATTCAGCCGTGCATCCCTGGGGAGCAGAAGTAAAGCCCAGTTCTTCCAGATGCCCAGTGTTCCCCTTTGAAACAGTCCCAGCAGCTCCCAGTCCTTCCAGTTGGCCTCACTGGTCTTGGATGATGAAAATGAAAAGCTTGAGGGTGCTTGTCTCAGCTGTGCCTCTTTCCCTCCCTGTGGAAAAGAAAAGAGGAGGAAAAGAGGACACATGGACACTTTGAGTTGGCCCAGAGGGAAAAGGATGGAGCATCCATCCCGTCCCTTCGCCCACACACCCTGTCTGGGTGCTGAGCACCCTCAGTCACTCCTTTCCCCTTCCCCTTCCCTTCCCTCAACCCGCTTCTGTATGCAGGGATGGGCTGAGCCTCACCGTAGACATGATGTCACCCCTGGAGAGAAGGAACCAAGCCAACCCCTGTATTTGATGTCCCCCAAGCTCCCCCCATGATAGCCCCTCATTAAGGATAGGGGAATAAAATAATGGATGAGGAGGAGCTGGGAAAGATGGTTTAACCCCATCACAGTGTCTGTCTACAGGAGGGGTGCTCATCCCCATATCCTATGGCAAGAGAAGGATGGCTTGTAAACAGATGTATTGCTCTGCAAGGGGCTGTGTGGAGCAAACGAGGAAACTGGTGCCCAGCAACATCTGACATAGACCTGAAGATGCAAAGGTCAAGCACAAGCAATTGCTGGACCGAGGTGTTTCATCGCCGTGGGGAAGGGTAAGTCTCAGGTGCAGACAGACATGAATTTGTGGCTCCTGTTACCTGCACTGGGAGCAGGTGTGGAACCCAGAGAAATCCACCACCTCCCCAAAAACAATGGCACCCCACAAAGAGGCCTTTTGCAAGCAAAACACTCGTCCCCTTTAAACCATTTAAGAGGGTTAGCTCCCAGCTAGTACAAGGCTGATTATCAATATGCTCTCATTTATCCTGCAAAAGCTGCCTGACACCACAAAGTCACACGTCTGCCCGTGCCGCGGCATCTAAACCCAGCCCAGAATAGCATCAACCCCAAATCGGCTCACACTCATTGACTAACCTTGTTAATCCTACAGAGAAAAAACAAAACAAAACAAACTACCTAGAAGGTTGGGGAATTTCTGCTCTCAGCCCAAAGATGGCTTCATTTCAATAAAAGCAATTTATACTCCACTAAATACCCAGAACCATCTGATGCAGCCGGCAGAAGGAAGTTTGAAACAGCCAGAAAGCTGAGCTGTTGTTTGCCTGGCAGGATGCTGCGGGCAGTGAGGACAATGTGGGTCCATCATGGACCAGGCAGACGCAGAAATCACTTTATTACACTAATAAAGGCAAGCTTTGCAGAGAGAGGGGTGTGGACAGCTAGATAACTGATACAATGAGGGAAAATATACAATCCAGAGCAAGAAAATGAAGTTTCAGCTACAGAGCCTGTGTTTCAGCAGCAAACTTCTGGCACGGAGATGGATTGCAAGCATCCCTGATGTGGGATAAAACTTCTACCAGCTGAAAGCTCCCATTTTGATGCTGTGTTTGGATGTTGAACTGCCCTCAACAACGGTGAGTCACCCTGAAATGTTCCAGCACCTCATTATCCATGCTGCAGAGCCTGCTGGGTCTTGGGGTTTTCCCACAGCCATCTGCCCCTTCTCATGCTGCAGGAAGGCACCATCACGACTGTCTCCAACCACAAACACCATCCATGCCATCATGCTCTTTTGCTTCCATCCTGCCCTGGCTGTGGGTACTCCCTCATGGCACATGGGCTCCTTGCTGCTGCGGCCCCTGGGAAATCAAGGCAGCTATTTCTCAGTTGCTGCACGAACACAGTCAATCACTTGCAGTATACGAACATTTAAATGCCTCTCAGGGCTGGAGAAAAACCTGCTGCTAAGATGTTTTTGATCTCCCCCCGCAAGTCCCCAGCTCCAGCTCAGGCTTTGCTGCTTCCTCTCCAGGCATGATGTCTCCTCTTGCATCTGCCAGTGATGGGAGGCTGCATGGGGATGGGACAGCAAGCACAGACATGAGGACAACACAAAACAACCCAGTCCACCCTGGAGAGTCTCATTTCACATCCAGGGCCATCAGAAGAGGATCAACATCCATCTCAGGGATCAGACGAGAGGGCTGGCTGCATCCTCCCCTCCTGCCCAGCACAGAGAGGATTTGCTTCTGCAGCCAAAAAAGAGCCACCAAACACCAGCTCCACGTTCACACACTGGGTCCCACCACCATCTCCAAGGGGTTCCACCTTCCCACCCTCCTGGTGAAATCAGAGGCAGTGTTGTCTGTGCAAAAGCAACCTCCTGAGCCCAGTACAGAAGCTGAAGAATCACCCAGGGAAAGGCAATTCTCCAGGGACTCATTCCCCCAGCCTGGGCTGATATCCCCCATGATGGAGCTGCTGCCCACCCCACTGCTTGTTCCTCCTCACCAGCATCACGGGGGAAAAATAACCAACCCCAAAACAAATCCTGCCGCATGCAATGTGTTTCGAAATGAAAGGAAAGAGGAGGAGGAGAAAGCAAAGCAGCGAGGCTCGGGAAGCATAATAATCTTGTTAAAAATCTCAGCAGGGATGAGGTGTAATTAATCCTAACAAATTCATTGTGGAACAATCTCTTGGTTGGTTTGGGATAAATCGGGAGCTGGCTCCTATGGCATTGTCACAAGGAGTTAGCAGGTACCTCTGGGTACCTTATGGCAAGTGAAACAGGATGAGTCTTCCCCTTTCTGCTGCTGCTGGGGCTGCTGTCCCCACCAAAAAGGCAGCTGCTTGTAGCAGAGAAGGGGTTGTGCCAGGTTGTCAGGTGGTAAAAGGGGACAGGGACCCCACAGGCTCCCAGGTACCCAAACCGCCCCCAAGCTGAGATGGGGAGCAGGATGGGGATGCTCAGGTGGGCACAGTCAACCTTCCTCCTCTGCAATGATATTTAGGAAAACAAGGCTGAGTTCTTCCCAGATTTTAGCTAGTGGATGAAATGAATTGGCTAAATAAATACACGTTGATTTGCTCTGAATTCTTGCAGGGATTGCCTTTTGTCCTTAATTTTGCAGAAGCACCATCTCAAGCTAAGTCAGTGCTGATGTGACTGCATTGCTCAGCCTTCCCCATCTCCTCACACCCTCACCTTAAGCAATGAATTCCCTCTGCAAGACAATTTTTGCCCTAATGAATGCCCCATCCATCTAAAATAGGAAACATTAAAAATCTCTCCTGTTTCAGATGGAGAGCAGTGTTTGGCTTAAAATATACAGAGATAAATATGCCTTGATGTCGCATGAAGATGGAGAGGGACATCTATGATTTGTCATCATGCTCTGGCTTTTAAGATGTCCCAGGCCAACAAAATAATAAAGAAACACCCTCAACTCTGCCAGCTCTTCCTTGCCAGAACCTGGAAACCACTACTTTTAGCATCCCAGTCAGCCCCAGATGGGGATGCTGGGTTCTGGGTACCATCGGCATTCCAAAGCTCTCGCACTGCCCTTCCCAGTATGGGAGGGCTTTCCTCCCTGGGGGCTTTCCCAGCTTTCCTCTCCTCCTTCCCACCTTGTCTTATCTCCTAAACAAAGTATGTCAGGCAACATTAGCTCAGCCTTCCCCTGATCCCTGCTCAGGGAGCATCCCTTGCAAAACAAATCACTCCATGTCAGCAGAAGCATCTGGAGTGATAAAAGCCATTCAGCAGTGCCGGGTCCGTATGACCACCCACTGGATGCTCCCAATCTCATTACGACCTTGAATATATCGGTAGATTTTCTGCTCCACCTGCCAGCCTGGCTGAGGATGAATGAATTCCTCATGCTAGCTGGACCCTCTTGCGTCTCTTTCTTTAACTCTCTTGGAGATTTAAAGCACTTCCGTGGCTTTCGCCTTTCTGGGGAGATGACAAAGCAAAGCCCTTCCTTGCTGCACCGCAAGGTGGACAGTGGGTGCTTGCCTCAGTTTTCCCATCTGTAAAAATAAAAAAGTGTCATAATTCTTACAAGTTTGGGATCTATTTATCTGTTCCCCATGTCCTTGGTGCTGGCATGACCTTCCTGACCACAAGAAGACAGAGAAAGCAGGAGGGCTCTGGGAGATGCTGCCCAGCATCATGTAGGATTGAGACATGGGCAGCACATGGAGCTCCTCTCTGAGATGAGCTCTCCCCCTCTGAAGCAGTCATCACTGTGAATTGTGGTTCAGCTCATCACCATGCTCCACTTCAGGAGCAATTTTCCTCCTCATGGTTGTTCATTTTGTCATCAACTCTTCTGGTGCTGGGGAAGATCTTGCAATGTGGGGGTGGAGGGTTTTTCCCTTTCCTTCCCCTTTTTTCCTTCTTTTTCTCTTTTCCCCCCTTTTTTCCTTCTTTCAACTTCCCCCTCCCCCCCCCCTCCTGCCACTCACTGTCAGGATGTCATTCCTGCTCCTGTTCTCCTGCAGGACCTGCTCCCACACCACCAAGGCCATGAGCACTTGGGAATTTTGGCAGGGCTTCCTCACCAAGAAAACTTGGCGGGGGGCAGATGGGAGAAGTGCATGGAAGGAGTTAACATCAGGGGAAGACTGCAGGCAGAATCTCCAAACCCAGATAACCACACCCTCAAATACAATGAGTTAAATTCACTGATAATCTACAGAATAAACAAAGCAGCAACCCAAATTCCTGATGTCCCTTCTCAGAAGACCCCAAATCCATCCCCTGGTTATGGGTGAGGGCCTTACAGACCTGGGACAGACCGCAACCATTGGAGGGACAGACACAGTCCATGCATATGGGTAGGTTTGGGGGCCCCATGTTTTGTTTTTGATGTTTTCCTTCAAAAAAAAGCAATTTACAGTTTGGGGGCCTCCTGAGCCACAGATGCCTCTGAAGAGGTGGTCCCCCATTAGCTGGAGGATAATGAGAACAAACACTTGTCACACGGGCTTTATCAAGACAGGCGAGTGCTGAGAAAGTCTATAGAAATAGTAATTGAGATAATCAAAGCTACTGGGGAGTGGGGATGAGGGATGAGCTGCAAGGAGAGAGACCTTTCTGCTTCCCATGGACAAGGAGTTGCAGATAGAGAACAGGTAGGGGCAACCAAGAATAGGATCTTAACACATACTCACCTCCCACAGCCTCCAGACGTCATCGAAGGACTTGAACACTCATTGGAAGGAGAAACAAAAGCAGGGGACAGGTGAGTGAATAACTTGCATGCCTTTTCCTTCTGAAAGATGAGAAAAACAAACCCTGGGGCAGAGATGATGCTGTATTTTAAGGGACAACAGGAGCAGTTGCGAGCCATTGGGATGGGAGATAAAAGCCAATCTGACCAGAGAAGACAGTCTGTTAAACCTGGAGGAGAGGGAACATTTTCCACCCAAGCAGCATCAGCAGGACAAGAGAAGGGCTGGCCCATGGAAGGAGAGCTCAACAGCTGCAGCTTCAGCTCCTTCTTCATGCAACTCACAGAGTAAAAGAGAAAAATTCAGAAAAGTGAATGCAAAGGGCTAAGGTCTTCCAGAGTCTCGCCATGGAGCCGTCTCAGGTGAGCCAAGATGCGTAACCCCTGCTTGGTGGCCCTGACCAATGTCCTTGGCTTATTTAGCAGGTTTAGGTGACACCAATTGCTGGGCAGATACTCTCTTTTGCTGGCATCCTCTCTCAATGATGCTGCTGGATCTATGGCGGTGCTTTCTGCTGGATCTGTGGAGAAGCTGAGGAGGCTTGGGACTCACACAGGTATTTTGCAAAGGTGAAATCCATAAATGCAACCAAAGTCTTCAGCATGATGAAGCTCTTCCCCACACCTATGTTCATCACACAGCTGTGCTCCTGGGGGACCCAGAATGCAGGAACCCAGAGCAGGGAAAGCTCCTGTGGCCCAGGTTATCCATAGCCACAAAGCCCAAAGCCCTGATAATAGAGGATTTGACCCCTTTACTACAACCCCATCCCCTGCAAGGATCAGCACTGTCTGGGTAAGTTGGATGAGGGCCACCCCAAACTGATGCTCATGGAGAGGTAGCTGGGAGGAGAGACCGTGCCTGGTGGGGGGCAGAGGGAAGCTGAAGGCTGTAGGTGGCTTCTTCCCCTAGGGTGGGAGGACATTAAGCCAGAAGCACTTATGGACTTTCACCACCTGGGCTGTTTGATCCAAGGGAGAAACACCCAGAAACTTACTCTTTTCTGGAGGAAGAACTGGAAAAGCCAGTAGACCTAATTTTCCTTCTTTACCGGGAAATGAAAGAGCAGGAGCATCTCACAAAATCCTTGCTGGTACTCTGCCAAGAGAGAGGTCATCCAGACATGCGCATTATAATGGAGGGCAGAGATGAGATTGGCACTGCCAGATTCCAACTGGAAAGGTCCTCCCTGGAAAAGCCCCTCGGGGCCATGCCATACCTGCTGCCCCCCCCCGCCTGCTCTCCAGCCTCTGCATTGCATACATAGCTCAGCAGAAGGATCTTTTCCAGCTGCTTCTTGTCCACCACGCTTCGGCCTCATCTCCTATGCAGTTTCTGCAGGTCCAAGCCTGGAGGGAGAGACATCCACCCACACTGGACGCTTGGAGCAGGGTGTTCATACCAGACTGCTTCACACCGTTACATCCTGCACACAAAATTTTGGAAAAAACTTCAAGGGCAAAACAAGCTTGAGACAGGGCAAAGCTGATTTCTGTACCTAGAGGACTCAAGGGGGTTCTAAGACAGCTCTCCTACCCTGATTTTGACCACAGATTTCCTCCTTGTCCAAGAGTCCCACTATCCCTGCTGCCCCAAGTTTTGCCTGCACACTTGCCTACGTGTACAAGAAGTTTTAGCTCTGAGTAATGTGTGTAACCCCCACCAGCTCTCTAAGCAGTTCACTTAATGCAGAAGATTTCTTCTTCACCCAGTGGTAGAAAAAGAAGCAGCAAGAAGTTGTATTTGGCTAAAGGTGTGACATTTTTCTAAGATCTTCTACAGCTGGATGCAGCACCTTTTCACAGCAAGGCACTTGAAAAAAAATACCAAACCATATCTTCTTGCTTCAGCTGAGTTGATTTATGCAGGTTACATTGATTTGTAACATAAATTCTGCAAGATCATATAATATTCTTTTTGTTGTACAACTTGGAGAAGCCTAAATGGGAATCTGAATATTATAACACTCTCAACTGAAGTAAGCTCCTTTCATCCACACAAAAAACGTGCCCAGAGGGTCTCTCCCAGCTCCTAGCTTCTCTTTAATGACATCTCTATCTCCTGTCTTTCTATATATAATTCCCTCTCTCTGGGTCACTCAACCCATCACTGCAAAGCCGATGGCTTCAGGCAATGCTGTAGCAGGTGCCAGATCTAGCAGTCAAACACTGAAGCTCACGGTGAGAAAAGAGGTAGAAAAATGCCATAAATTGGAGCGGCTGTGGGGATTTTAAGGTTTTCAGAACTATGATGACATGTGCTGGGGCTGGGCCAGCCAGGGTGTAGCATGGGTGGCTACTGGTGGGTTGCCATCCCTCACCCTGCCACTGCTGCAGTGTAAAGACACCCATCCTGATATCTCAACCAGGTAAAAATCCAGCATTGATAGCCCTGGTCCTTCTGCAGCTGGTGGAAATGACACCAAATTGGGTGGGAGTGTTGATCTACTCAAGGGTAAGAAGGGTCTGCAGAGGGATCTGGACCAGCTGGATCGATGGGCCGAGGTCAATTGTTTGAGGTTTAACAAGACCAAGTGCCGGGTCCAGCATTTGGGTCACAACAACCCCATTCAATGTTACCAGCTTGGGGAAGAGTGGCTGGAAAGCTGCCTGGCAGAGAAGGACCTGGGGGTGTTGGTTGACAGCCAGCTGAATGTGAGCCAGCAGCGTGCCCAGGTGGCCTGGAGGCCAACAGCATCCTGGCTTGTATCATGAATAGTGTGGCCAGCAGGAGCAGGGAGGTGATCAGCCCCTGTACTCGGGCCTGGTGAGGCCACACCTCAAATATTGTGTTCAGTTTTGGGCCCCTCACTACAAGAGGGGCACTGAGGTGCTGCAGCGTGTCCAGAGGAGGGCAACAAAGCTGGTGAAGGCTCTGGAGAGCATGTCTTATGAGGAGCAATTGAGGGAATGGGGGTTGTTTAGTCTGGAGAAGAGGAGGCTGAGGGGAGACCTTACTGCTCTCTACAACTACCTGAAAGGAGGCTGTAGCGAGGTGGGGGTTGGTCTCTCAAACTACTAGCAATAAGCTGAGAGGAAATGGCCTCAGGCTGTGTCAGGGGAGGTTTAGATTGGACATTAGGAAAAATTTCTTCAATGAGATAGTGGTTTAGGCATTGGACCAGGCTGCCCAGAGAGGTGGTGGAGTCACCATCCCTGGAGGTGTTCAAAAACCATGTAGACGTGGCACTTCAGGGCATGGTTGTATTGGGTTGAGGGCTGGACTTGATGATCCTAGAGGTCTTTTCCAACCTTAATGATTTTATGAGAGGAGGGAGGATTTCATTGCAGCCTCTCTCCCAGTCCCAGCACACAATTTCAAGATGTGTGATTAAGATGATGTACCTTCATATGGTCTTTGGTGATGTTGACCCCATCCCTCCTGCAAGGACAAGTTTCCATCTGGATTAGGGAGCTGATCAGGGTTGCAGCTAGCTCATGCACATCTGCAGGGTTAGTTATGCTGTAGACAGCTGGACACAGAAACTCAGGTCACTGTAACCCAGCTGAGGACCTCATGGTCCCCTCCCTGCTGCCATTGGCACTTACTGATGAAGTTGCAGATGGAGGAGAAACCCCTGTGCTGTGTCTCCAGCAAGAGCTTGATCTTGTTTATCTTGCACAGCCCCTGTTAATTCTGCCCTGCAAGGAGGGACATGGCTAAAAAACTACCCCAGGGTTTGGACCAAAATGGGATTTCCTATCGATTTTTTTTCTTGTTTCAGACCCAGAGGGGTGTGCAGGAATGGGGGGACAGGCTGGCAGACAGACATAATTCAAAGTGCTGTCAACCATGAGCATCTTATCTCAGGAACAGCCCTGTGAGATATTCCATGCCTCTGGCTGCATGGAGGATGCCAGGCCCTGGGGGTGACAACATGACACCTCGGGCACCCCATCTGTGTCCCCAGGGGTGGCTTTGGGGCCACCATCTGCTCTTGTGGCCCAAAAGACCTTCACAAAGTTGGCAAAGTCCCAAACCACACTACTTGAGCCAGAAGTTTCAGAGCTTCCTGCTAAAACAGCTACAGTTTACAAGTTCATTTAAACCCAAACAGCTCAGCATAAAATTTTTCAGCCCAGATTTGCCCATTCCCAGATGCACTGGGGCTCCCCAGGGTCAGGAGAAGGAAGGGGGCTTATGGAATGCTGCAGGAGCACAGACAGCAACTGTACCCCTTTGCACAGGGGAGATACTCAGCACTTTTGCAAGATCAGCCCCATGTCATGGCCCCTCTTGGACAATATAACTCCATTTCCAAGGAGGCAGGAGCCGCCTCTCCCCCACCTCCCTATTCCCTGGGTTCCTGAGCTGTAGTGCCATACACCAGTTGGACAGGGTCTAAGAAGTCACCCTGCCAAAAAGCACCATCCCCTGCCTCCATGCCACCAGCAAGCCAACCCTGACTTCCCCAGATGCTTTCCAGACACTGCCTTTAAGTAAAGACAGGAAAATTTCTCACTACCAGCCCAGCAAGGGGGAAGCAGACTGTTTTTGCAGCTCTCTGCAAGTATGACAAGGTGTCTGGGTTTGTCTCAGAGCTCTCTCAGCTGCTTTCAGGGGAATGAAAAGCTGTTTTTAGAGGCTTAAAAAAAAGGAGGGAATTAAAAAAAAAAGTGTTTCACTGTGAGAATCAATTCTCCCTCAGTGGGCAAAGCTGACTAATTTGTAAACTGCAAGAGAAAAATAAAAAGAAGCCAGCGAACGAGAAATGCCAGATGAGGATAAGCGCAGAGCATCAATATGCAAAGGGATGCTAGTTCCTTGAGGACTTATCTATTCTCCTAGAAAAAAAGGGAGGAAAAAGGAAACTTCCTGGGTGATTGTTTCCCCTTCAGATGCCACCCATGTTGGGGACCCCCTGGAGGCAACACCCTGGAGCCACCCTCTCTGCCACTGAGCCTGCTCACCCTGTTGATGGGCATCTTCTTGGCTCTCGACAAGCAAGAGGAGAGTGGATCCAGCCAGGCAAGGGTAGCAATAGCTCCCCTGGGTTAACACTATCCTAGAGCTCACAAACCACATCAGCAGCCTGCTTGGTGCCGGCACAGCTCCTATTGACTGCATACCCCTACTCCCTTGGTGGGAAAATGCAGCCCTGAGCCTACATTGCTCCATTTAATTCCAGGCCAAGCCGCTTTTAGCAGAGGATAAAAGGCAAGTGTAGTGTGACTTAGCATTGCTAATTAGAAATGACCAGAGAGGAGGAATTAAGTGGATGAAAACCAGGAGAGAAAACGGTATTGGAATCTGAAATTTATGCATTCAGCAGAAGAAACAATAACGCAACTCCTGGTGTCCAAAGTCAGGACCTGGAAGAAGGACTGTACAGGCAGTGGGGTTTGGGAACACCACTGATGCTGCTTCCCAGCTCTTTGAAGGGTGGGAGAACAGGGAAATTAACTTACTTTTTTTTAAACCCAGCACCGAACCAAAGGGAAACAAGAGTGAATTTGTGCTTCTCATGCTTCTGCTCCCTCCTTACAAAATGGCAGGCTTCAGCAGAAGTTTGGCCATTCTGGGGGCAAACAGACCACGTCCCCATTGCTGGCACCCGCGTGGCAGTTCTGCCACTTTGGGGCTATGGGACTGGAGAAACATGGTGCAGAAAACCCTGACTGGCTCTGGGTGAGTCAGGCCAAGGTGTATTCCCAAACCAGGAGAGTGAACCAGTTCCTGAACTGGAATATGCCCAAGGCCCTGAGTCAGTGCTTATCAAGGCACATGTCAGAGATGCCTGACCTTTCAGATCCTGTCTCCAAAACACCTCTATGGCTTGTTTCAATCACCCTGTGTACATACAGTTGGGCTTTAATCTCCCAGAGAAATCCCCTGGGCAGGAAATAACATCTAGGGGAGTGTTATGAAGAGGTGCGCTCAATTTTCACTCCACTCCAAGTGGCATAAAAGACAGGGACCAGGAGGGCTGCCCAGGCCTGTAGAGTCCCATCTACCAGCAGAGAGAAGGAGGGTCTGAGCTGAGAGGTGTTAGTCTTGGAGGAGATACTTGCCATCTCCCAGCTCTGCAGTGACACTCATGCATCACCCACTCATAAGAGGAGAAGAGGGGATCACATTCCTGCAGGGCAGAGATGCGCTGATAGATGCTGTGAGATCACTGGGACAGGAGTTCACTGAGATATGAGGTCACACAGCATTCTCAGCCAGTATCTCTTCTCCAGCCTGAATCCAAACCCCTTGGCAAAATGCTAAACGTGGCCAAGTCGTTTAACATCTCTTCGGTTTGCTGATGACCCATTTACTATGGCTTGGGTAGATCTAGTCTATATCCCATGTATAATGTGATTACAAGGCTGTGTAATTGCTGCATAATTGTCATTCTTCCTGAGGCTGGTGCACCCTGGGGTTCCAGCCTCTCAATCCTAATTAAAAAGAATAAATCTTAATCAATCTCAATTGTAATTTCAGAGCTGGGGGTGGGGTGGGGGGAGAGTCCCTCAGCATACAACGAACCTTTGGAGTGTAAGAGGAACATGAACCCATGTGGGGAAATTAGCCTGACAAAAGGGTCTCAGAGGTGCCATGCCCCATCATTAGGGGTCTAACTGAGGACTCTTTTAAACAGTACTTTAACTCCTCAGCAGCTGATCATTTGGCAGAGCAAAGTCCCAGGAAGATTAACCTGCCAGGTACAGACCATTTTCAAGCAGCCAGACATCCTCTTTCCTGTATTTTACAGAGAAGGAAATGGCACGAGCAGAGATGTTTGCCGTCCACTGACTGCTAGGATTCAGGAGCAGATCAGCCTTTTCATGTCCTTGAATCAAAGGGAGAGATGCCACATCTCATTCTTCTCAGCAAAAATTTGCAACAGGAGTTTGAGACACCCAATTCTCCTTTGCCCGGCCACTCACAGCCCATTTGGTTGCAGAAATGCACTGACCTGTGGGGCAGGACAGCGGGATGAAAACCAGCTTCTGCCTGGAAAGCAAGAATCCATGTTAGTTATTGGGCAGACCTAATAAAGCTTTGCCTGGATCTGGCCACCAAGCTACTGGAGCCCAACAACCTCAAGGATGAGGAAAAAGGGCTTTCCAAGAAAAGGGTTTTCCAAGGCAGGTGTCTGAAAAGTACTGCTAAAGGGGAAGCCAGGGGTGAAGGCACGACTTAAGGACACTGTGAAGGAGAGGAAGCCACCTCAAGGACTTTGCACATACCTGCTGAACATAAGCTGCCCCATGCAGAGAGCCTGCTCCTAGAAATAAAGTCTGTACCTTGGCCTCATACCTGCTGAAGTGGTGAGTCAGACATCCAGATGATGGCGGGGGTGGTCAAATGGAAAAACAGGGAGAAAACAAACAGGAACTAGGGTAAGGAGGAAAAAAAAAAAAAAAAAACCAGCCAAAAAGGCAGATAGATGTAGTTAGGAAGTCTGTCTTACTCCCCTAGTGCAGAGCCCGGGTATGTGGTGCAAGCCTGTAAAGCCTGGCTTGTTTGGCTGCAGGCAACTGTAAATCAATCAGTCAGCCCTCGTTATTGCAAACAAGCCACTGGTCACCTGAGATACACAGCTGCTAACACCCAGGATGGCATGAGAGACATGCTCAGGTAAGTAACACTCAAGGGAGGGTTTGCCTACAATTCCCACCTCCCTCCTACATCCTCCCATCCAGGACCAGGAGAGTTGCCCCACTAGCCTCAATACTTTTAAAGAAAAGCCACCCAGACAGCAGCATTTGCACTTAGAGAGCTGAAATGGTGTTAGATGATGAAGCGCATGAAACAAGAGAGGTCTAGATACAAAGAAATGCTCTTTCAGGGCTGTTTTGTTGAGGAGTAACTGGGCCAGATCTCATCTTCTGTATTAACTACTTTGTCTTCGCTTCTGTCTGCGACTGTCAAGGATCTTCTCCACTCGGTGTTTAGGGAAACCTACAGAAGTTGCAAATGGGCTAAGAAAGAGTGAAATGAGGAAGAAAAGAGAAAAGAGTGATCCCAAAAAGCTTTGGAGAGAGCTGATGGAGGAGGAGAAATCCACTTCCAAATGAATTTTTAATGAAAAAAATAATGCTTTTTACCAGTTATTTAACATAGAAAGGAAAAGCTCTGGAGATTGCCACACCGTTCCCCAGTATCTGCTGCATCTGGGCACCTCAAGACTACACTCTAGCCTTTTCCAGACAGGTCCTGACCTTGGGAGGCAGGACCAGAAATTAATTCAGTCTCACACAGACTGAGAAAATGCCTCCACTTTAGTGGAGGCAGGGAGGTGGGAACTCACAGGGGTCAAGTGGTAATGAGAACCCTCAGAGGAGACTTGCCACAGAGGCCCCACTTGTAGGCTGAGGTGGAGTTTTCTTTTTAATACAAGTATGAGCCTCAATTCCCCAGGGCTCTGAAAGCAATAAGGAAGCCTTGCCTAGCACAGAACTGTGGGAAGGCAGATGGTGCCACACACTGAGAGCAGCCAGTAACCCCAAACACCACCTCTACCATCCAGGGGAACCCCCAGGATAGACTTCACCTCTGCGCCCATGTCATCTCCTAGCATGGCATGGAGATGGGTATTTAGCACCATAGTACATGAATTCTACCTCCCTGCAACATGTCCTCATGGTCTAACCTCCCTCTCTGAACCTTTTCTTTGCCCAGAAGACAACAGGGTACTACAGATGGGGTCTCAGCATTGTAATTCAGCTCCCTTCCAAGGCCTCTGATCAAGGTCTGCCTGGAGCCAGAGGAAGAAGTAATCCTGCATGAGCCATATGCTATGAAAATCTTCACTCAACCCTGGAGGTAAAGGAAAAACTGAGTGTAGATGTAGGGAGCAAAACCCACTGTGATTTGTTCAGAAAGACGGAGAGACAGAGAGAAATTCTAAAACTCCAGCCTCAAGACAAGGGGGAATTGATCCACACCATTTCAAAACATCCGGAACCTATCACCACTGGGTCCTGCCTGGGATGCTGCACCTCTGTGCTAATGCAAGAGCTGAATGAGTAGTGCAAACAAGTCCTGTCTTTGTTTTAACACCCCTTTCATCTGATGTCTTCTGGTTCTTGCCTTGTGAAGAAGAATAATTGTTCCCTGCTCGCCCTTCCCCGCCACTCAGGTTTTTCTAGACTTCTGTCACCAATCTCATCCATCATTCTTTCCCAATACTGATGAGAATAGGTTATTTAAGCTTTCCTTGTACACAAGCCATTCCACCCTTCTGATCCCCCTTGACACCCCTCTGAATTGTCACCCAGGGAGCTCCAATTCTCAACACAGCAGCTAGGAGCTACGAGATACACATGAGAAAGGTGTGGGCACCGTGCTACAGCTGGCTGAAACCTCTAAAAGTGAAAATGTGATTATTTCCACCTTTAACCATCTTACATTACATCCACCCAAGACTACTTTGAGGCAGCATGCAGACCCGTATTCTGGAAGCCTGATGTCCTAAAAATTTGTATCTGCAATCACCGGGCAACTCTTGACTACTCTGCCTGGTGAGTTCAGCTCAGCTGTTGTGCTCTCCTGTCTTCTGGTTTCCAGAGACCATGAAATATTAGGGGAAAAAAAATAAATAAGAATTTGTAAGGGATTTCCAAGGAGCTCTTCTCTCCTGATTGAGTGGGTCAAAGTTGGACCCACAGAAATGAGAAAAGAAAGGAGGTGAGTTCTTTTTTGACACAGCTCAGATCTTGCTTAGAAGAAATTGAAGGCAGGGATATTTTGTGAGGCAGGAGAGGGTGTTGGGATGGAGAAACCCCTTTGGGCAGCAAACCCACCAATGACCAAATAGCTGTTTAGCTTCTCTGACAGCATCGTCCAGCAACCCATTCATCTTTTATGGATGGAGGGCTGCAAACTCTCCCTCCCTATCCCTAGTTTTGTTCTTAAAAACTGTTCCATCAAAGAGATCTATGAAGGGCTCTGTTGCCAGCTGACAAGCTATCTATTTAAAGTTTATATGTCTGGGAACATTCACAAAGACTTATTAATGGAAAACTGCTGAAGGGAGCAAGCCCATATGCAGCCACCACACAAACCCGTCTCCATTAACATTTAATGCTCCCCAGCTTGGCGAAACACCACATTCCCACTCTTCATCCCATCCTCTCCCTGCTTTAGTGCTTGGGACTCACTTATTTCCCACCCGCAGGAGCAGTCAGGTCCAAGGATCTGGCAGAGAGGGACAAGATGTCATGTGGAGGTCAATCTCACCAAGAGGGTGAAGCTGGATGCACAACCTGCCCCAGTGCTCCGGGTCTCTGGCTGCAATGACAAGAAGGAGAATCATCTAGAAGATGCCTGTGGTGGATGGCTCTAGCTGAGGAGCTGTGTCTCCAGCATGGACCGTGGTGCTTCAGCCTGCACAGGAGAGCAGCTCCCACCCCAGTGAGGTGGTCACGGGAATGGCAGTCACATCTCCTGGGGATCAAAGAAGGTGGCAATTTTAAGGTGGAGCAAGGTGAAACCATGTCCAACACATGCTGAAAACTTGGAGTATTTTAACCCTCTCTGCAAAGATCCCAGAAGACAAAGAGGGGGCCACGTATGGATGCTCTGCATGGAAAAAAAAGGGGTTGGGGGTAAAAAGGGCTTGGGGCAGGTAGAGCCTGAGGTTTCCCCCTGCCCCAGGAGGCTGCTGTAGGGCATCCTGCAACCCAAGGCCAAGGCCTGTAGGGAAAGCCCAGTCATGCTGCTGCCATTGCATGGCAGGAAGAAAAATAACTCATGGCCTGTGCCTCCTCTCAGGGCTACCTGCTGAGCTAGCCACAAGGAAACTGCTCCAGCAGTTCCACAAACCTAGAGAGTGTCCTTCCACTCTTCCTGAGCACTTGCTGCCCAGGCAAAACCACTTTCTCCACCACTGGCTTCATTCAAGATGGGAAAATAAAGAAATTAAATAACCGTGTCCTTCCCAACTCACATCAGCTAAGAAATATAAGTGATGACATTCAGGTATGCGTGCCCTGGATGATGGTTTACTCTCAGCACACTGAGAAGTAGAGCATGACCTTAGATCTTTGAAATCAAAGATTTATCTGTGAATGCATGCAAAGCTCATCAAACCAGGCAAAGAGTGGAGCCGAGATGAATGGACAATAAGGGCATCACTCTTGCCTCTTCCCAGCACACATGTAAATAAATGCAACATTTCCAGCCAGGCGATGACAAATCAAATGTGGCCAGTCCAAGGTAATTGTTGGTGCTTTTTCTGGCTTAAGATTTCCAACCTTGGGGTTTTCCATGTGGAAGAAAAGCCCTGTTCTGATAAATACCTCTGGCTGTGCAGCTCATGTTTAATTTGACAAAAGGACAAACCAATAAAAGCCTTGAAACAAGAGGAAAAAAAAGGGGAATATTAAGCATAAGATTTTCTTGGGAAGAGGGATGGAAAAACCTGGGACTGCAAAACCTGAATGGCTGAGACTGATGGAGATAAACAAAGCAACACATGTCAGAGAGGGTCAGCAGGGAGCTGCAGGTCCCTCCATCCCTGACCATGACATTATGCTGAGCTCCCTCTGCAGACCAACATCACCAGGAAAATTTCATCCTGACTTCCCCATCACCCCCACTTTCTGCAGGCTGAGTTTCTGCATCATCCATGACCATTCCCTAGGTGATCCAAATGCCCCATGCCCACCTCTAAGCAGCTGGAAGATGTTTTGGAGTGATGAGGCAGGAGGGACCAGGATTTTCTGCTTTTATCCTTATTCAGCCTTGCACCGCTGCCAGTGTTGAGCATGTCCACCTCAGGGGATGGAGTTACACACCTCTCCTGGCAGCGAGAGACCTGCTTCTGTAGGCAGGCAAGAGCTCTGCTGAAGGCATAAAGTGCCCAAGCTGCTGCTTAACCCATTTCTAAGCCCGAGAGAGGCTATATAAATGGACAGTAATGCCAAGCTTTGTTCTTCCCCCACAGTCAGGTGGGAAAGGCCATCAGCACTAGAAAAAGGCATTCCCCAAACACCCACAAATCCATCTAACATAACAACTTCACATATTGATTACCTGGTGTGGCCAAATTAAGCAGCTGCTGGGAATTTCCACCAAGATTTAGGGACACATGGGTTTTTGCAAGAACACAAAGGATGTCAATTTTGGTATCATTCCATTTGTTCATTATATTGCTTCCTTTTATAGGTTCAGTAAATTTTTAATAAAGCACTTTTATTGAGCCATTTCCTAATGAACAACCAAGCCAATTGGCTTTTTGAAAGAAGTCAAGGTAATGTTGGTACTTTTTGTCAATGCACTAAAAAGCAAAACAATGTTGTTAACTCCTTGAAGTTCACAGGTCCTCGTCTGTGTGGAAGTGCCTTAGAATGCAAAGAATAGACCCACCATAAATGTAGTACCATGAATCACTTAACACTGCACACCAGCATCTTCTACAGAGCCCAAGCTTGAATTTCAGTGGGAAATATATAAGCTCAGCTCACTGTTTACTGTGAGGAAAGTTCTCCTTCTATTGGGAAAGGTTTTCTTTGGCTCAGGATCTATGGGCAGGGTAGGTGTTGTGTTGGGGCATCCCAACCTGGAGGTCACTACAGGGAGATGGGACCAGTGCTGGATGTCACCTAGAGGTAACCTGAAGAAGCAAGCAGACCTGGAGAAGGAGGGACAGATTTCACAAGGACCAAATGAAGAGAGGCAAAATGGGGTCAAACATAGCAAGCACAGATCAAAAACCAGCAGGAGACAGTGGAAAAGGGGAGTCAGAGATCCAGACAGCCTTCCAAGTTCATTGCCTCACCTTGCAGCATCGCCGACAGACAGCCCATCTGGCTCAGCCCCCGGCAGCAGGGATGGAAGAAGATGCTCTGGTCCAGAAAAACAGTCAGGGACTGAGAATAGACAAGAACAACTGCCCTCAGCTTGGCTTACAAGCTGAAAAATAGCCACCCACCACAATTAAATCATTGGCAGGTTATTCACTGGCATTGTCAGCCCAGCATAAACTCCTCATTTGGAGGCTTCAGTCATTGGAAATAAGGTTTATTCAGAGTAAGCTGGAAAATTACAGGGGGCAAGGAGACAAATCACACTGAGATCACCTATCCTGTTGTTTCTGCAGAGTGAATTACACTGGTTTAAATTCAGACATGAGGTTATACCCAGGACATATTTCCTAGATAAATAAGCCACTAGCCTTTTCTACTTGTAACCAGGCAACATGCAGACATGTGGGTGTAGGACACCAATGAATGTTTATGTTGGGTATCATAACCTTTATTTACTGTTGGACTGGCGCTATTCTCTCATTCTGAAGAAGAAAGGAAGGTTTATTGCCAAGGTGAGTGGATATGAACTCCTGCCTTATAGCCAAGCCCCACATGAAAAAAGTAAAAAATAAGTATTAGATCGCCATCCTCCCCAAGCATCAGATTAAGGATCCCTGCTGCAGCTCCTGGCATGGGGAGCAGCTCTTTAAACATTTAACATGCTAAAATCAGCAGCAAGCGAGATGGAAAAATAAAAAAACTCCACACCCGGAGCAGCCTGATTTTGAGCCTTTAGAGACACAGAGCCATTAAATTTTCATGTCCACCCCTTCCCTCCTTGCTGCCCGGCTCTGATCTGATTTAGCAAACATGCGTTCCCAAGGACCAAGACCTGCTGTAGGCAAGGTAGGGAAGATAAAATAGGCACCGGTGCCTTGGCACAGGATGCTGAGACACACAATCCTAAGAAAAAGGTGGTTTCTTAGTTTTAGTCTTTTCAGGATGATTTTCCTTCTGTGCCAGGAGACCTCCCTTCCACTAGCCCTGCAAGACCACCAGGGGTAAAGGGGGCATCACTGGGACTATTAGAAAGGTAACCAGTATGGGCATACCTATTAAAAATATAAATAATGTAAATATAAACATATGAAAGAAATGTAAATAAAATATATATAATATATAAAACCAACATATTTATATTTTATTGACATTTTCTCAAAAGGATCTTAAGGGAATGATTAAAAATAAACTTCTTGGTAACTAGGCACTTCAATAATACAAAACACATCAAGGAAAAAAACCAAACAACTCCAGAATGGTTCAAATTAAGGTCCTGTTTTTTTTTTCCCTCCCCCACCCCTTGTGAGCTGCAGAAGCTGTCACAAATTCCCCATTTCATCCAGGTTTACAACACAGGGCAGCAGATTTGGGCTTTTCCTTTGGTGGAGTAAAATCACATGTGGTGAGCAGATACATCTTCTAGAGGTTTACATCAACCAACAGCGTGACCAAATCACTCAGTGAACAGTAATGCCCAAACTCCATGTTTTCTGGCTGTCCTCCCTGCTCTGCACCCTATCAATGCACACGAGCCTTGGGCATGGCTGCTAAGTTGTGCAATCACTTGTGCCCTAAAACCAAGGTCATTTAAGACCTTGACAGGATGGGGGTCTCCTGTCCCCAGCACCCATGACAGAGAGCCTGTGAGGTACAGCACAGTGCCCAAGTGAGAATGCACCTTGGATGCAGATCTTCAATCTGCTGAGGTCCCCCACCACCGATGCTGTCCCTCCTTTTTACTCCACCTTCAGTAAAAAGCCTCTTTTGGGATTTCTTTCTCCCCTCCAGGAAAACACATTTCCCAAATGAGTGATTCCAAGAAAAATGCAACCAAAACATCTGGCAAAATGAGTTTACAGATGCAGTGGTGGCTTCATGGCAAGCAAGGTGCATCCAGTCCATGGCACAGCCTGATCTAAAGGTCCCACCACCCAGAAAGATGTGGCCCCCATCACTGCATGGGTGACCCCCAAACTCTATGGCAGGTACCAGTACCCCCACTTCTGTACGACATCGCTACAGGGCCCAGATCTTGACCAAGCTGGGATCCATGAGGAGATACTCCAGTACACTTGAGTATTTGCCATGGTCAGAAAGTAGCACGTCTACTGCTCCTACGGACACAGCTGAGACAGCAAGCAGGTATTAACCACCAGTCTCAACCTGCTGCTGGCCTGCTATGGCATCTATACAACAAATCCATAGGTATGGTTATATACTGAAACATTACATGAGGTCCTGGGGATGCTCAGCTGGTGGGGATGGTGGGTACCAGCTCACTCATGGTGGTTCTCCTTCCACACCAGCACAGCTACTCCCTGCCTTGGTGACACCACACTCGGATGACCAAGCATTGGCCTCTACACCTGGACGCTGCTGTCACGCTTCGGCTGCCCCATCTCACACTTGATTTGTTTGTGCAGTGTAGCAAGTCTGTAAATACAGGAATTCCTCCCAAGGCATAAAACAGGCAGGAGTTGGAGATGCTGATGGCACCAGCAGTAAAACCAGAGGAGGTTTCAGCATCTTGCAGTCAGATAGATACGGCCATGGGATGCCCTCTTAGGATGGTGCCCTTAAACCAGAAGATCCTCGTGAACAGCAACTGAGCATCCTTTCTTGCTGATGGAGAAAACCTGCCAGCCCAGCAACCCAGGGGGACATTTGGAGGAGGGATGGGGACAGACCCATGGTCAGAATATCTCCTGGAGCCCTCCAGTCTCTGCAGGCAGCCTGGAGGCAGTTAGAATGGACATCATATACCTGATGCATCTGCAGCAGCTTTAAAGAGTTTAATTTTGTACCACCTCAACTCAAAATTTTGGTGCAATTCTTTGCTGCTGTTTATCCACATTAAATACGTTTGGCCTGCTTCTGCAGAGACCTTTCTGGGACACTTTCCAGCCTTCTGTCTGTTTATCTTGCACCCTTGATAGGGAAAGGAAAAAAAAAATCCACAACCCAACCTCCAGGCAGGCAATCTGGTCTTTTCGCCTCACATTACATCTTCCTTTCCCTTCTTGCTGACCTGTTCTTGTCTCTACTGTTTCCCCCTCCCCCCCTTCTCCCATCGGCTGCTCTAGTTAAACCGGCCTTTAAGAGACTGAGGGAAGAGCTAGATTCCATTTGCTGCAGACCTAAAGGCCGATCTACCTGTCTTCAGACCACTTAAATGGACAGTTTCACCTCTGCAGCATCCCAAGCCCAATTAATATCAGACAAAAAACTGCCTCGTGTGCATGTTCAGAAAAAAAAACCAACTTTTTTTTTTACAGGAAGGATTTGTTCTCAGCCAGGGATGCAAATCAGGGTGGTGATTCAGAGAAAGAAACTGCTTTCTGCTCAGATCAGTTTTTCCCCCCCCACCCATTGTTTCTGACACTCCAGAGATCAAACTTCTTCCAGTTCTTCCAAATTCCATGAATTTTTTGGATGCCAAAATTGGTTTTCCAAAAGAAGTTGATGTTTCCTTTCAAAGTGTTCAAGAAAGAGGGAAAAAAAAAAGCTTTTTTCCTTTTCTTGGAAAAGGAAATACCAAAATGATGGACCTTGATGAGCACAAAGCTCTCTGTTCCTGGGTGTTTGCATCCAGGGATACAGCCACCAGCAAGGCACAAGGGTACCCCAGGATCCCCAAAACCCTGGGTGGGGACCAGGGCAGCAGACCCCAAATCACTATGGAGGAACACAGGCTGTTTAACTTCCTCCAAAGACTGTTTTTCATCCCATGGCTCTGCAGAAAGGTTTTTTAAAAAAAAAGAAAAGCTGAGTCTTGCCAAAGGCTGGCTGGGAAGGGATGGAACCAGTGCAGTGAGGGTCTTGCTGGGGACCTGCTCACCAAGGGGAGCTCCCATTTTGGGGCTGGGGGTTATAAATAGTCCCCAAAAGAAAAGGAACCAACTTATTTAGTGCTTGAATCTAGAACTTCAAAAGCAATCACCTTGCAAAAATCACCCACAGGGAGGGTGTCCCCCGCAGAGGAAGGGCTCAGGGGGCTGCAGCAAACCCTGAAGGGTCAGGCAGTATTGGGGCAGCCCTCACCACCATCAGTTGCCTGCACCTCTGCCCAGGGAATTGCCCAAAGCTGGGGATTTGCAGCCCTGTTCCCACTCCTGCCTACACCACTGCTTCCCCAGGGCACAGAGTTAAACCAGAGCCTCCTGGGCTGGGACAGCAGAGGAGAGCAGGAGAGGTGAAAAAGCAACATAAAGAGGATGGGTGGGATAAATAGCACCAAAGGACCACAAATAATATCCTCCAGGCCACCAGCTACAGGGAACAGGGAGTGTTTCCATGGTCAGTGTGTCCCTCAGGGACATCAGAGGCACAGTGTGAGCCAGGGAGGTGGAGCAGCTCCATCCCCAGGGGATTATTCAGAGGCAAAACACAGCACCTTCCCAGGACAAAGCAGCAGCTCCTGGTGAAGCCACCATTGGCCAAGAAGGCTCCCAGCAGCCTGCTACCACTGGGAGTAAACACCTCCTCCCCACCTCCGTCTTATCATCTCCTCTACTAGCATCACCTCCTACTGCCTAAGTACCTCCCTCTCTCTACCCCTTATTATCTACTTTATTAAAGTAATTAAGCTCAGCTTGAAGAAATTGCTTCTGTGGTGCTGGGAGGCACCCTGGGTGACAAAACAGGCTCAGAGACAGAAAGCTTAGGAAGTAAAATGCTCAGAGCTAAATTGCCTTCTGTAGGATTCGCAGGGAATGACTTGTTGCTGTCACCAAAAGAATCTCTAGAAGAGCGGTACCATATCCCAGGGTCAAGCACGTCTCTCAGTTTAGCACCACTGGAAGGAGTCTTGTCCTGTAGGAAATTCCAAAGGGGAATTTCATTTCAATAAGTAGCAAAATTCTACTCAGATAATGTTTGAACAGTGTAATATGACATATAATACAAAGCCTATACATAAGTGAGACAGTAGAAAAGTCTGGATAAAAGAAAAGTGATAATGGCCCAATGAAACATTTTGACTATTGAAATGCAATGAGATTGAAAAAAATCCATTATGACACTTTTGCCATAATGGTTTTTTTTTTTGGTTGGTATTAATAGGCTTCTAGGAATTTTTCTAGTTCAATAAAACTGCATGTTCTGCAAGAAAACTGCAGTAGTGATATCGCAAATTCCCCTTTTGGGATATTCCCTGAATATCCCAGAGGGCTGCGGATTATTTTCTTTCCTGCAGGGAGTGTTGGCACAGCCAGCCTGGCACATCCCTGGCATAGTTGGGGGAATCCCTGGCTCATACTGGAGCCACCATCCCAACTCCAGGGCTTCTTGTCCAGGTTGGTCATGCTGGGCTTCACAGCACTGGAGAAATAAAAGCAAGAGGGTTAACTGATATCCCAAGAGCCCTCCCAGAAACAGGGAGGAAAAGGGGATTTTTGAGAAGAGAGGAGCAATTTTCCAGGTGCAAACATGGACAGGGAGACCCCAAGCTGTGCCCATGCCCATGCCCATGCCCATGCCCATGGCTCTCTTTCTGTCTATCTGTCTTTCTTCCCACCTTCATCGGGTCCATTGTGACAGTGGGAAGACCCACCATGGGCAAACAGAGAGAAAATAAATACATCCATCAAAATGCATCTGGCCAGTGAAGATATGGCACCAGCTCACCAAGATGCCTCCCAGCTGGTGATGCTCCTCCACCTGCCAAGCAGTCCCCACTGCTCAAGTCTCAAGTGTGCCACAGTTTATCCAAACTCCAAGGGCATAGAGAGAAGGGGGGGGGGGAGGGGGCAGTGAGGGGAAGAGCAAGAAGTCCCTGATGCATTTATTAAAGATCATTTTGGTCACAGCAGAAAATCGCTGGCAGCTCCAGTCCCATCATCTGGGGCAGCTGCCATGTGGCCTCCAACCCTTCCCTGCTGGAAGCCAGCCTAGAAATGAGCCAGCCCCAGTATGAGAGTCCTACCCAAAGGATGGGAGGGGATTTGTTCTTTGAAATCCAACCCAATGATTATCCTGCTTGATTTTGCACAGAAAATAGATGCACACAGGGTGTCCCTGGAGGGGAGCAGAGCCTGGCAGGGCCAGCCAGAACTGGCACAGGTACCCCCAAGGGCACCAAGGTGCTCTGGCAGGGTAAGGATGTGCTGGATGAGCAAGAGAAAAATCAGGATGCCCAGTGCAACTGTACCAGCCTGGAAACACAGAGGAAGCATCATCTTGTGCACAATCCCTGCAAAATATCACAGCAAGGAGAGCCAAGATGGGAGAGGATTGCTTCTCCTGCCCCAACTCTCTGGCCAGCCCAGCCCCCTACTGCACCCCATCAGAGGAGAAACCATCAGTCAGAGTCCAAGTGATGCCCAAACAGTCCCCAGTGCTTCGAGGCATCATGCTCTTCAAAGCTAAATGTCCTGGAGGGCTTCAAAAATGCTGTGCAAATGGTCAAACCACAGCTACTGGTCTCCCATCAGTGCCCAGGCAGAGGGAAGTGTTGGGGTACTCTTGTCTGAGTTGAGCCCCTGGTCCCCACATTGGCATGCTGACTCCCCACGGGCACCAGGTACCACCTCACAGCTGGCTCAGCACCACCTGGTACAGGCAGCATCACCCTCCTGCTCCATCCCCAGCACCAACTGACACCACCAGCTGCAGTGGAAAAGGGGCAAGATGCCACCACCTGGCTGGAGCTGTATCCCTTGCCCCACAGCCACCAAACTTTCCCACTGCTCCCTGGCTCCATCAGCCAAGTGTGGCCCTCGGGAGGGGCACATCATAGGCTCACCCTGCTCTCTGGCACCCCGCTCCTGCCCAGGAGCCCCAACGGGGCTGGGGCTGAGCTGATGTCCCAGCCAGGGGACACATTGGCTGGTGTGCAGCAGGGTGGATGCCCCAGGCGCACAGCACTGGCACTGCTAAGGCAAGTCTCACATAGATGGGCAGCAAGCCATCTCCCACCGGGAGATCTTAATCTTTCATCAGACCAGCTCCCAGAGAAGACTTTCAAATGAAAAGTGAGTCTACACTGGAGAATTTGAGATTCCTCTTTCATGGCAGGAGATATGACAGCCTCCCTCCCTCCTCCCACTTCCCTTCCTTCCCTCCACCTAGCTAAAATCTGATTTAAAAGCCACTGCGTGCCAGCCTGCTATCCCAAGGGGGGTGAGGAGCAATTTCCTCTCCTTTGCATGCTTCAAAGGTGCTCGTGATCTGAGAGCGTCTCCCTCTGGTTCCTTTCCCCTTCAGCTTGTTTCCTTGTCTGGCAGCCTCTGTACTTCCAGCTCCTCTTGCTCTCTCCCTCGCCCACGTAGCTGGAAGAGAGCTGTGCGTGGATGGCAGCTCTGCTCAGCTTCCAGAGGCACCAGGTTAGCAACCCTCAAGGACTTTTCTTTATTTTTTCTCCAATTTTTCTCCTTTTTTGAGCTTTTTCCCTGCCTGTTAACTCATTTCAGCTCCAACGTGCTGGATGTGTGCCTAGCTAATGCCTGGAGAAGATTAATCCCTGTCTGGTAGGCATAGATGGTGGGTCCTGTATGATTTGTTGTAGGATCACATATGTTCAAGCTTCAGTCTTCCATCATTTGTGCAAGCAGACCATGTCCCATTCCCCAAGGTCTGGGCAAGCCCCGACATCAAGCAAGTACATCACTGCATGCCCACCCCAAGAAGTTGCACTGAAGCTGGATATGAAGCAGAAGGTCTCACCAGGACCCTTCCTACAACATCACAGGCTAAACAGTTCAGATCCACCTTGCAGAGAGGATTCAACAAAGGGGAAAACTTGGGTGTCCCAAACCCAGAAGGAAATTTGGAGTAAGGTGCTCCTTGGGAGAAGTTTGGGCTGAAGAGAACTGATTGCTTCTCAAACTGCTTTCATGCCCTGGACCTCCACTACCAGGAAACTTTACTTGCATATTTGTGGTCCTTTTTGCATCCAAATCAGATGGAAACAGTGAAAAACCACTGGTCCACAATCTGACAAAGCCGCTCCTCCTTCTACCGCTGGCAGGGGAATAATAGGTACAGCCGCAGCCCAAGGAGGAGAGCATCCTGAACAACCCAAGCATGGGCAGCCCGTGACTTTCCAACCAGAGTGCCCTCCTTGCAGGCACAGGCTTCTGGCACAGGAGGTGAAATAGTTGACAAAAGGTGCATTCCAACATGGCTATTAATCAACTTACAGAGAACCTAAATCCTTTTTCGGTGGCAGGAGGGAGATACGCATCCTACCATGATGGAGAGGTGGACAGGAGAGGAAACCATCCAAAACTGGTGGGATTGGAATGTGCTTGGCTCCCTGGATCACCCTGGGATTACCTTCTGTGTCAGGACTGAACAACTTGTCCTATCATTGTCTTTCATCCCACTAGACTGTATCAACCGATACACTAGGTTTAAAAGTGTATTAACTGAAAAGGGTAGGAACCAAAAAGCCAAATAAATAATAAATGCAGATTGATTTATATGGTTTAAATAAAGCCTTTCAAATGGAGATATTATCCACTGGAAACCCTTAATGAAAAGTTAGCAGTGTTCTCAGAAGCAGAAATATTCTCAGCATGAAGGCAGGACATCTATTAAAGCCAGTAAAATTAGATGAATGGGGTTCAAAGCTAGTGATTTTTAATACACCAATGGACATTGCGAATTTAAGCTAATGCCATTTGGAATTAGTTCTGTTCCCAAGGTATTTAAAAGAGTAATTTAGCAGATATTTGAGGGATTAGGAGGTGCTGAAGTTATAGCAGATGATATTTTAGTTTGGACTGTGGAACCTCAAGGAACATCATGAAAGGCAGAGGAAACTTCTGCAGACAAGAAAGAGGAAGACAGTCCTATCTGCATATTTGAGAAGTTCAAATGCCATGGGTATAATTGGCCTCAGGTGAATCATGTTAGCTGTGGTGCTCTCCAGAATAAATGCCAACTGGCTGATGGAAATGACCTTCAAAACTATTTCGACACTGAGGCCAAGATGCTTGCAGTCAGCAAATGAGGCACTGAAGGCTTGTGGAAAGGTGTCCCTCATTTGCTGCCCAAGTAGGGGCTTGGAGATTCAGCTGCTGGCAACTCTCTACCAAGAATGCTTCAGCCTTTCTTTCAGAGAGCTCCTCAGTTCTGATGGACACACAGAGCTGTGATGTGATTTCTAAATTCCAAATATTTGTCTTGGAGGAATTAAGCAGCGTGCCCAGGTGGGCAAGAAGGCCAACAGCATCCTGGCTTGTATCACGAATAGTGTGGCCAGCAGGAGTAGAGAAGTGATCATGCCCCTGTACTCGGCCCTGGTGAGGCCACACCTCGAATATTGTGTTCAGTTTTGGGCCCCTCACTACAAGAGGGGCACTGAGGTGCTGCAGCATGTCCAGAGGAGGGCAACAAAGCTGGTGAAGGCTCCGGAGAGCGTGTCTTATGAGGAGCAGTTGAGGGAACGGGGGTTGTTTAGTCTGGAGAAGAGGAGGCTGAGGGGAGACCTTACTGCTCTCTGCAACTACCTGAAAGGAGGCTGTAGCGAGGTGGGTGTTGGTCTCCCAAACTACTAGCAATAGGCTGAGAGGAAATGGCCTCAAGCTGTGTCAGGGGAGGTTTAGATTGGATATTAGGAAAAATTTCTTCAATGAGATAGTGGTTTAGGCATTGGACCAGGCTGCCCAGAGAGGTGGTGGAGTCACCATCCCTGGAGGTGTTCAAAAACCATGTAGACGTGGCACTTCAGGGCATGGTTGTATTGGGTTGAGGGCTGGACTTGATGATCCTAGAGGTCTTTTCCAACCTTAATGATTTTATGATTCTAAGATTAAAGGTTGAGTGAGAAATGAAAATGGTTAATGTGAAGATACTGGGGAAACCACTTGCAGTGAAACCTGTGCCCATGCTGGTGTCCCCATAGAGGGGCCTTCTAGCAGCCTCCAAAACATGAATGAACTGAATGTCATCAGAGGGTTCTCAGTTGCTTTGAAATGACTCCATGCCATTATACATGGGAGATGAGAGTTTCCCAATAAAAGTAAAGCTTTAAAAAGTCTAAACTTTAAAATTGCCAGGAACCATTCCCCTCCATGGAGACACCAAGCCATGTCACTTACCCAAGGACCTGGGGCTGGAGACAGCCACAGCCATCTCCAACCCACCCAACCAGAGGCATGGATAGGGTGTCTCAGCAGGGAAGAAGGTATAAGCCCCACAGAAAGACTAAGTCCCCATTGAGCAGTGATGCTAACAGCTGCTGGTTTTGGTTTGCTGTTTACCAAAAAAAGAAGGAAAAAAGGGGAGGGAAAAAAGTATTTACCTTGTTTATAATATTGCCCTGGATCAGCATATTAATTATTGATACAAGGAGAGACGAAAGCAGTCTCGAAACACCTCCCCGGGCATCAGACTCATGTGTGAGGTTTCCATCCACCAAACTCCCTGAAAGGGAACAGCCTAAGAGTGAGCCCCCAGTAGAGGAGAAAGCAAAGGGAGAGGGAAGACCACACTGCCAGGAGAAAGATCCCAACATCCAAATCAACTCCAGGAGCAGCAGAACAAGGGGTCAGTCCTCCAAGACTCACCACTGGACACAACTTTGAGAGAGGGGTGAAATGTCCTCTCATGGGCACATGCAAATTAATTTTGGGGGGTGAAGGTGACAATATAAATATAAGCTCCTGCCAGCTGCACTAAATCAGCTCTGCAGCATGTGCTCCAGAATCAGGGAGAGTGCCGCTCTAAGAAAGGCTGGCTATGAATTAATAATTCATGCTAAAAATCTGAGCCAAATTCCTTGATGTGAGTTTGCAGCCTCCTTCACCAAGACAGCCAGTGCCACCCTGGCCACCACACCTCCTCCTCAAAGAGGTGCCTGGTCTGGAAAAAGAAGCAAAACCTCCCATGGCAAGTGGAAAAGTCTAATTTTTAAGCCACACAGACACCACAGTGGAGATTTGGTCTTCTACCCCTTCCTGAGTCACTCGGACAAGGAGAGGAAGAGAGAAATAATATTCCTGATTGAAACTCCAGGGAAGGACCGGGGAGATATTGCTCTGTGGCATAATTACCCATGCTGGGTTCTGGCCAGGACACAGCCCGATATCAGGTCTGGGTCCAGCTGTGCAGCTTTATTACAGCTGAAGCACAGCTGAGGCATTTAGCTGATTCCTTCCTTTGGGGACAATGAAAGGCCAGTTTGAGCAGGGTGAGAAAATGCTGGAGCAATTCTCATGCTCGAGGGTAGCCATGCTGTGGTGGTCCTCAGGGAAGTGCCCACGTTACAGGAGGTCCCTGCTCACCATTGCGTGGCATGGGGCAGCCTTTCCCTCCTGCCTGCGCATCCCCAGGTGTGGCAGACCCCAAGCATCAGTGGTGACCAGGCTCATCCCAGACCAGCTTTGTGGTGGCAGTGGGATGGTGGACCACATTGCTGCAGCATGGCTTTGCAAGGGGCACAGGGACACCTCACCTCTCTGTTAAACTGAGGAGCATCCCACTGGCAAGGCAGAAAACACATTTTATGCAGTATGCATACAGTATGGAGAACTGAGCACCCAGGGGTGACCCAACCCATGCTGCAAGGAACAAGGCAGGCAGGGGATGTGCTGTTTTGCCTTGTCCATTTGGAGACAGCAGTCCAGGTCCTGCTCTGATACTTGACCACCCTCCCCCTCCCAGGCAAGCTGCCTCAGTTTTGCTTCATCACTGGGAGTGGGGAAGTAGGTGGAGCACACCACAGTTAGGTGCTGGCCTCCTTGCACCCACTCTCAGGGGAGCTGAATCCTGTTATTTCACCTCTCATGTGATCTTTACCCCATCCTTAGTGCCTCCAGATCTAAATACTGCAAACCCATGAGTCCAAACCTTCTTTTGTCACCTGGAAACAAAACAACTAGCATTTAGTAAATGCACAAAAAAAATTTGTAAAAATAGGTAGACAGCAACAAGATATCCAATCCACTTTGGTAGTTATTTCCCAGGGTTTGAGAGAAGCGTTTTTCAGTGGTTGAGGTGACCAGGCTTTCTCACTTACCTCCAGCTGCAGAACTTTGGACAAAAATTGTCCATATTTTCTGACTTGGTGCATTTCTCACATTGGTGATGTACTTATAACCGTTGAAGCAATGAAGGGCTTCTCATGGTCATCCAAGACACCCCCTGAGTCTGGGGTATGTGTTCTCACTCCAGAGAGAGGTTGGGTCTGCAACTGCACAGGGCTGGCCAGGAGGTCTCACCACTTTCTTGGTGAGGAGGTGTCTTCTGCCTGTGGGTGTCAGACCAGTGGGTCCATCAGCTGTGAAGGTATCTGTCATCACCAAACCACCAAGTGCCAGGGAAGGAAACAAGAAGTAGAAGGGGGATTTTAAAAGGCACCTAAGGGAAGACAGACAAAAGTGTCTTCCCCGTGGTGGGTAGCGCTTCAGTTGAGATTTTCATTAGAAAGGGCTTCTGTAGCCCGAGATTGAGAGGAGGCTTCCACCTGTGAATGACTGTCCCATGCACAAGGAAAGAACCTTGCAGGGCGGAGTTGTACATTGGTGGGGGAAGCTCCTGGAGGAGGACATGCCATGAGGCTGCAAGCAAAGCTGTGGGCACACCCTTGCGCACAGCAGGAGCAACCAGCTTTGTTGGCTTTTCCCAGGTTGTAGCCTTGGTCATGAGGACATGGGGACCCTCCTTTTCCTTCCAACCAAATCTATGAAAGACACAATTATGCCCCTCAAAGAAACCCCTAAAAGACCTGAACTCACACAGGTGTCCAGGTTCCCCCCAAGACCTCACCTTGTGGCCATGGTCAAAGAGATATAGTAGGTTTGAACGGACAGGTGGTTGGGTACGGACTATTTTTATCTGCTGTTATTGAGGATGGCTGCAGGACACCTCCAGTGACAGAAGCCTCATTCCACCAAAAAGCCGATGTCCCGTGCTGATTCTCAGGGGAGTCTACCTTCAGGGTTTGTACAATCACTGAATCCTTAATAGCTTGTCCTCACACAACACAACTTTTCTTTCCAAGTCTGGAAGCTTCCTGCTCATCAGCAAATTAAATTTCTTAACAGCAAAGTGAAATGT